>NC_091952.1:188986316-189358816 GCF_031021105.1 Erythrolamprus reginae | reverse complement strand
GTATCTCTTCCTCAAGTTTCCCTCAAACTAGTATTTAGAGATATTGCGTATTTCTGGAGGTAAAAAAACAACTATCATGATTGGTCATTGTTTATATATTTTCATTCAAATGTATAAAAATTAGTCAGCCGTGGTACTATGCAATTGTTTAATTGTGGCCTTGGACCGTAAATCACCATTTGCTGGGTTTACACAAGGCTTCAAGTATGATCTAAAGGAAATATTGCTAAGCCAAAGTGAAAGAAGCTGTGTGATTACCTGTAAGTGGCCACTACACTTATGTTTGTGGCAATCACACAGTTTGTTTCACTTTGGTTTGTACAAGTAGTCCTCAACTTACGACCACAGTCTAAAATTTATGTCGCTGAGTGAGACACTTCTTAAGTGAATTTTATCCAATTTTGTTAAGTGAATCTGGCTTCCCCATTGTCAAAAGGTTGCAAATGGTGATTACATAACCCCAAGACACTGCAACTGTCATAAATATGAGTCAGGTGCCAAGCATCTGAATTTTGTCACATGTCTGTGGGGATGCTCCAGTGGTCCTAAGTGTGAAAAACAGTCATTTTTTTTTTGTTTCAGTGTAGCTTCAAACAAAGTATTGTAAGTTGAGGACTACCTGTAGTAATAGAACTTTTAATTCAGAAAAGAAAAATGTAATAATGGATTACATGAATGGCTGAGTTGCTTGTTTTGTTGTTGTTGGTGGTGATGATGGTGGTTAAAGTCTTGTTTGCTTCAAGCAAGTTCACTTTTGGGGGGATTTTTGTTCCATCTTTTTTTCCATTTTTATTCCATATATAAGTCAAGGCAGTGAACATACTAATAGTCCTTTCATCATCTATTTTTCCCAGAACAACAACCCTGTGAAGTAAGTTAGGTTGAGTGAGAGTGACTGGCCTAAAGTCACCTAGCTGGTTTTTCATGCTTAAGGCAGGACTAGAATTCATGGTCTCTTGGTTTCTAGCCTAGCACTACCCCAAACAGTTTCTCTCTAAAATTAAAATTAATTAAACAGGTTAAAACTAAATCTTCTTCATTTCAAGTAAGTGTGGAAAAATTCTCATTGATGTATTAATATCTTAAATAGGATGGACTGTAATGGGAACTATGGTAAAGTGCTGATTTTCTCACAATTTAATTGTAAATTTATCACATTAATAACTAATTGCCATTCCCTCTGTTCCTAAAAACATAATTAGAAAGAAAGCTTTTGGAACCATTTAAACAGGTTTTGGAGCTTACATTACTTTGTAAATATGTGCTGATAAAATGAAATGATTTTAAAAACTTTCTAGGTTTGAGGGCATTTTTGGTATATGTTCCATATGTTTTCAGATGTATTAAAATATAACTGTGCAGTTAACATCAAATCATAATGATAATTTGTTAGTTAAGGGCTATTTCAGTCTATAAAACTTTGATTACTGAAATTTAGCTGTGGTTTTATGAGTTTTCCCATATGATTGCCCACAAATTTTTATGTTAACTAAATTGTAAATTGTTTAAACTGTTCAAACAAATTACTTAGCAATTAAACCTTCAGCAAAATTGTAATTCATTTTAAATTTAGCACAGAGGTTTGATGTTTTTTATTGAGGAAAATAATTGAATAAAATTGTGAAGTATGCAAATTTTCAATCCCAGAGAAGTAGTTTTCTCAGAGGATAAAAACATTCCCAGCTCTGTAAGCATAGGAATGCTTCCCAGGGCAGTGAATTAATTTTGCAGCAAAGGATAGATTGAGAAAGTTCATCTAGGTTTTGAGCACACCCCCACACCCCACACAAAGGAGTGTTTGTGCCTCATTTGTAATGCAGAACCTAAGAGCTATACCCATTAGTAAACTAGAAACACTGAAAAATAAACTTGATAATCTAAAAATGTAGAACATAGGAAAAACAATTTTCCACCCGGTTTTTTAGTACATAGAGCAGTGGTTCTCAATCTGGGGATTGGGACCCCTTTGGGAGTCGAATGCCTGTTTCACAGGGGTCGCTTAAGACCATGGGAAAAGACAAATTTCCCATGGTGTTAGGAACTAAAGCTTCTATTCTGACGCCTTGGAACATATTTTTACAATCCAACCAATCAGGTGTTTACAGTGGGGGTATCCCTCCGATCTTCCTGCCAATCAGCTTAAAGTTCAGTTGGAGAATTGGCACTAGACTTATGGTTGGAGGTCACCACATCATGAGGAACTATATTAAGGGGTCACGGCATTAGAAAGGTTGAGAACTACTGAATAGAGAATTGACTTATACTGGGTGACTAGATACTCTGTTATGTTGCTCTACTATTGTGTTCTTTGACCATCAATAGTATAGTATTTAGGAACCCAGAAGAGAGCCTTCAGGTGAGCTTCTACTTGCTTATTTTTATTTTTTGTTTAAAGTTTGATACCAAGAAGTGAAGCTTGCTTGGACTTGGTATCAGAGGCTTTACCACTGAGATGTAGTGCCGTTTATACTGTCAGCTGGAGTTTCTGTGCCCTTTGGTCAAATATTTTTCTGCTCTGGAAATCTTTTCCCAAATCGACCCAGCACTTAGACAACGTTTTGTAAATAAAATGCAATTTCAATTGAATAAATAATAATTGCACATGTTTAATTTAAATTAAATTAATTGCCAAATTGCATGTGGCCAGGAGCACACTCAGATACACACATACAGGAAGGCAGAGCATATAAAGATGGACCTTAACATTTATTTAATGAGTTAGTAAAATGGTCATATACAAATCTAATGAACTATAGTTGTACATTGAACAGAGTACCCCTGTATCTGTTTATCATATCTTTTTACAATAGTAGTGTAATGCCTTCATTAGGATCATCTGAAGCATCAGTAAATGGCATTAAGTTGAATTGTACCAAAGTTTCCTTCACATTGAATGGCAAAACTATCAGTCTATTTATTTGTAAAGTATGACGTATGTCAATTGTGGAGAAACAACCTTGGAGTAACACTGTTATCTTTACACATTCCAGTGATGAGCTTACATGATACTTGCTTGGCTGTTGCGATATATATTGGGGTAAGGTTTTATATATGTATGAATCTGGAATGTATGCGGAACATGTGTTTTTGTCACTGAAATATGCTATTTTCTAAAAGGCCAGGCACTGCATGAAAGTTGCTTGAACTACAAACAATATTCTTTTCAATTTTAATATGAAGGTGGCACTAGGCTAAGTGGTTATGAATTATTAAGGAAAATCAGGTGTGTTTTGGGGCTACTATCAAGGAAGGATGGGAACAAAAATAATCTGCAGTAAATAGTGTAATGAATTAAATTAAACTAATATTATTAGTTGGGTTGTGCATATTCGCTGTTCATACATAGACAAGAAAAAAAAGGTCTTATTTTTCATGTTTATTTAGAAGTAACATCTCACCCCAATGTCCAACTGGTGCCAAGAGTATAAGTTTACAGTTTTTAAGGATAGCTTTAAAAACAACAACAACAATTTTATTGAAAATTTGTTGTCATTTCTCTCTCCCCCCCCCCCCCCCAATATAAATATTTTATGAACAAAGTGTTGTCTGCATCATTTGTATGTATCCTTTCCTCTACATGGTCCATTTTACATCATATCTATGTTTCCAATTTCAGCCATAATATTCTTTTTCCATATTTCTTCACCTTAACTTATTTTCTTCTTAATACCTAAACAATATTACTAACCTCCCTAAATTCCTAAGTTCTTACAATGACATCAATTATATTATTTCTTCATTGCTAAATATATTTCTCAAGTTTCCCACCCCATTTTTTAATGTTTCAACTTCATCTCTTTATTTAAATTATGTTCAAAATTAAACTTTAAACCAAATTGCCATTTCACATTCCATCTACTGTTGTTTTACAATAACTGATATGCATCATCACATTCAAAAAAGACCCTTTAATTTTATTAACTTTCTACCTTATTTCTCCATTGCTAAATATATTTTTCAAATTTTCCATTCCATTTTTAACATTTCAACTTCATCGCTTAATTTAAAATACAGTGGTACCTCAAGATACGAACCCCTCATCTTACGAACAACCCGAGATATGAACCCGGGGTTCAGAAAATTTTTGCCTCTTCTTACGAACTTTTTTCGTCTTACGAACGCCAAACCCGAACTTCCGGGTTCGGCGTTCGGGAGGCTGCTGGGAAGCCCCGCAGCCCAGCTGTCACCTTTTAAAACAGCCGGGGGGCTTCCCAGAAGCCGAAGCCGGAAGTTCGGGTTTGGCGTTCGGCTTCGGGAAGCTGCTGGGAAGCCCCCCGGCTGTTTTAAAGGTGACAGCCGGGCGGCGGGGCTTCTCGGTGGCGGCGGCTTTGGGTTTTTGGCTGGGAGGGAGGGCAGGAGGTCCGGCGGTGGGGGAGGGAGTCAGGAAGGTCCTCCTGCTCCCCCCTCCCAGTGAAAAACACAAAGACGGTCTGCCGCCGGAGACCCCTTTATATTTTTGGCTGGGGGGGGAAGCAGGAGGTGCAGGATCAGGCCGGCGGCGGGCGCGGGAAAAGGCAGCAGGTCTGGGACACCCCCCACCCCAGAACTTTGAATCCCGCCGCTTCTGCTGGATACGGGCGGTTGGCGGGGCGAGCTGCCAAGCCCCTGGCTTCTGCGCCGCTCGTCCCACCCACCGCCCGTATCCAGCAGAAGCTGCTGGATTCAAAGTGCAGGGGTGGGGCTGTCGGAACACCCCCCACCCCAGCACTTTGAATCCCGCCGCTTCTGCTGGATACGGGCGGTGGGCGGGGCGAGCTGCCAAGCCCCTGGCTTCCGCGCCGCTCGTCCCACCCACCGCGGTAGGCTGGGAGGCGGAAGGAGCTCGGGCATCGGAGCGCGGCGCCAGGCATTGTTCTCCGGACCCCGCCCGCTCAGCCCCCCGGCGGCCCTTTCCCTCTCCAGGCTGCGGGCGGGGTCCGGAGAACAATGCCCGAGCTTCTTTCGCCTGCGGCTCCCAGCCCACCGCCTCGCTGGTTGGCTTCGCCTCCTGCTCAGCCTCGCCTCGGCCTTTGTGCGTGGCTCTTCCGCCGGAGCTCTGCCGCGCGCGCCCCTTCGCAGCCCCCTCGCTCCTTGTCCCAACAGCCCCCCCACCCCAGCACTTTGAATCCAGCAGCCGGGCTGAGCGGGCGGGGTCCGGAGAACAATGCGTTTGAAGGCTGCTGGAAAGCCGCGCGGCTGTTTTAAAAGGTGACAGCCGGGCTGTGGGGGTTTCCAGCAGCTGCCAAACGCGGAAGTTTGGGTTTGGCGTTTGGCTTCGGGAGATGGCTGGGAAGCCGCGCGGCCGTTTTAAAAGGTCACAGCCGGGCTGGGGGGATTGCTGGGAAGCCCCCCAGCCCGGCTGTGACCTTTTAAAAGAGCCGCGCGTCTTCCCAGCCATCTCCCGAAGCCAAACGCCAAACCCAAACTTCGCTCCTGTCCTGGCTAAATCGTGTGGCAGTAAACAGGCTTTGGGGTTTTGGCTGGGGGGAGAAGTAGGACCTTCCTAACTCCCTCCCCCCCAGCCAAAACCCCAAAGCATGTTTGCTGCCACACGATTTAGCGGCGAAGTGATGTGAAGGGATGGAAAGCTGAAACCGCCCGGTTTCAGCTCCCCATTCCTCCACGTCACTTCGCTCCTGTCCTGGCTAAATCGTGTGGCAGCAAACAGGATTTGCGGTTTTGGCTGGGGGGGAGGGAGTTAGGAAGGTCCTACTTCTCTACCCCAGCCAAAACCCCAAAGAATGTTTGCTGCCACACGATTTAGCGGCGAAGTGACGTGAAGGGATGGAAAGCTGAAACCGCCCGGTTTCAGCTCCCCATTCCTCCACGTCACTTCGCCCTGAATGCTTCTTGGCCACCTGGCAGAGCGCTCGCAGCCAGAGGGCAGCGGCGGTGGGGGGGGAAGCCTCGCGGGGAAGCCGGGCAAGAGCGATCTTCTGCCGGCCATGGGCGAGCAGCGGGAAGTCGCCAATGGCCGGCAGAAGATCGCTCTTGCTGACCTGATGCCTCGCAGTGAAGCCGGGCAAGAGCGATCTTCTGCCGGCCATGGGCGACTCCCCGCCGCTCGCCCATGGCCGGCAGAAGATCGCTCTTGCCCGGCTTCCCAGCGAGGCATCAGGTCAGCATTCTGGACGGGCGGGCGGCGGGCGAGGAGGGGGGAAGCCTCGCGGGAAAGCCGGGCAAGAGCGATCTTCTGCCGGCCATGGGCGACTCCCCGCCGCTCGCCCATGGCCGGCAGAAGATCGCTCTTGCCCGGCTTCCCCGCGAGGCAGCAGGTCAGCATCCTGGGCGGGCGAGCGGCGGGGAAGCCGGCGGCTGTGGCAGCTGCTGCCCCCCCTGTTTTAAAAGTGACAGCCGGGCAGCAGCGTTTTTTTTTGTTGTTGCACGGATTAATAGACTTTACATTGTTTCCTATGGGAAACAATGTTTCGTCTTACGAACCTTTCGTCTTACGAACCTCCTCCTTGCACCAATTAAGTTCGTATCATGAGGTATTACTGTATCTTCTAAATTAAACATTAAATCAAATTGCCATTTCACATGCCATCTACTATTTCTATTTTACTATAAACAATACATACCATCATATTCAAATCTTGCATAGAAGCCCTTTAATTTGATTTACTATCAATTAATAATATTAATACAATTCCTTTAAATATAATAATATAAACCTTATATTCTTTCCTCCTTTCCATTAACCTTCCCCTCTTCAACCATTTTCTTTTGGTCTCTCAAATATTCCACTTCTTGCTAATTTTCTCCTTTTATCCCATTCTCTTTTCTTTTTGTTATTTTTACCTATATTGTCTCTTTTCTTCTGACTCCTTTTTTACTTTTAAATATATTATCCCCAAATTTTCCTAATTTCTTTCCACTATTTCCTTCTTTGCCCTTTGATTTTTTTGGGGGGGGGGCGGCGGCGTTACCCCTCCCCCGTCTAATCTTTTTATTCCACTGTAAATCTCAGTGAAATCTTCTTAACTGCTTTTTACTTTCTGTTTTTTTCTTCAATGTTATTTTCTTACTCTTCATTTATAATTTCTTTTACCACCTTGTCTCCTATTTCATGCTCTATATATTCCCACAACATTTCTGACTTTTTATCACTTTTAAGCATTTCACACACACTTTTTAACATTTTCAATAATTCCTCATCCAAACTCCATATTGCCAATTTAACAGATAGTTAAACATTTTATATTATATCATATTTAATTAGAACTTAAAGTTTATATAGTCTATTTTTATTTTCAGCTTCTGATGTCCAATTCAAATGTTGGCCCAATCACTCCAAGTCAAATGTTTATTATCTTCCACAGTCATAAACCTCCATGTTGCCAATTTAACAATCTTTCAAAACCTTTAAATTATATTACAATTAATTTAAACTTAAAATCGATACAATCTCCCCCCCCCCAATTCTAATGCCCAGTTCAAATATTAATCCAATCCAATTCCAGAATTTATTGTCTTCCACAGCCATAGAAAAACAAAGCCAAACAGTATAAACAAACCAAACACAAAAGATTCTCAGTTTCCAAGTTATCTTCTTGCAGTCAAGGTCAGGTTACACAGATGCAATTTCTCTCTTAGTTTCCACAAAGTATTGCAATACTTTCTTCACTCCACCAGAGGGCACTCTACAATCCACAATACATTCAAACCTGCTGGTTGTCAAAGCTGTCAAAAAAATATTAAATCCACACCAAAAAAAGGCTTTCTCACAGATGTCCGTCCTTTTATTATTTTATGTTTCTCCAATTGCAATTATAACAGGAATAACCTCCTTGGGCTTTAGTAGTTCCCAAATGTCAAATTAGCCACTATTTCAGATTCAGATTTTGGGAAATTCTTTTAAGATTCAAATTCAAAATTGCCTTTTAACTGTGAGTTGGTCATTCCCTCACCCAGTTTCAGCACCCCATCCAAACACTGCTCCTGAAAATAAACTTAGTCCGGTTGCCACAGCTTTGTAGCAGTCATTCAAAAATGGCCCCTGCTGCTGATGCAGAGAGCTGTCACTGACCAATCGAGGAACTTGCCTGCTCATCTTGGTCATTTGGCGACACCTCTCCTTCTTCACTGTCCCTCCAGGATGGTTCCAGTACAAAGATCCCCCCCCCCCTTGACAACAGTTTGTTAGAGTGGATTTTTGCTGAGCTTATCGGAGCCTACTATTTTCAAACCCGTCTTGCCGTGACACTTCCAGTTTCTTCAGTTTTTATGTGTAGCTGAAGTTGAATTCCAATGAAACAAGGAGGTTCAGATGCTGAAGTATTAACTAAATATTTTACTCCCAATGAGGTTGCATTTTGTGAACTATCACATTCATGGTCTTGATGTATTCCTGGCTTCATCTTTATCATTTAAGATCTAGGGCTTATTAGTGTCAGCTGCTATTTGTCCAACTGAGGTTGGTTCTGGAGCAGCAATTCTTTTGGATTGCCATTTTTAGTTTTTAATATTGCAATACAAGCAGTTACTACCTCAATTGAGCCCCAAATTTCTGCTAAGGAAGATAATTGTTAAGTAAGTTCTTGCCACAGTTGTTACATGAATCGTTGCAGTTAGTAACATGGCTGTTAAGTAAAACTGGCTTCCTCGTTGACTTTACTCATCAGAAAGTTGCAAAGGTTGACTACATGACCTTGGGACATTGTTATAAGCACAAGCCAGTTGCCACGCATCTGAATCTTGATCACGTAAAGATCTGCAAAGATCATAAATGTGAAAAATGTCATAAATCCAATTTTTCAGTGCCAATGGAACTTTGAATGGTCCCTAAATGAATTGTTGTAAGGACTATCTGTACACTTCTCTGAAATCTGCTCTTCAGGATAGCTCAGAAGCTGCAGCAGGTATAGAATGGGATGGAAGAGCTTGTCTCCAGAACATACAATTCTAGTGCATCTTTGGTGCATATATTATTTTTAATAATTTGTTTATCACATTTTTGAACTGCCCAGAGGGACATATACAGTGATACCTCGTCTTACAAACGCCTTGTCATACAAACTTTTCGAGATACAAACCTGGGGTTTAAGATTTTTTTGCCTCTTCTTACAAACTATTTTCACCTTACAAACCCACCGCCGCCACTGGGATGCCCTGCCTCTGGACTTCCATGTTTTTGTGATGCTGCAGGGGAATCCCAGCAGCGCAAAAACGGGTGCTTCGCTGGCAACGGAAGTCCGGAGGTGGGGTTTCCCAGTGAGGGGAGCCTCAGTGAAATTGCAGCATCGCAAAAACACAGAGGGGTTTTGAGGACTTCGGTGTTTTTGCAATGCTGCGATTTCACTGATGCTCCCTTCATTGGGAAACCCCTCCTCCAAATTTCCATTGCCAGCGAAGCACTCGTTTTTGCGATGCTGGGATTCTCCTGCTGGGATTCCCCTGCAGCATCGCAAAAACACAGAAGTCCGGAGGTGGGGTTTCCCATGGAGGGAAGCCTCAGGGGAATCCCAGCAGCATAAAAACGGGCGCTTCGGCTGGCAAAAGGGGGGAATTTTGGGCTTGCACGCATTAATCGCTTTTCCATTGATTCCTATTGGAAACATTGTTTAGTCTTACAAACTTTTCACCTTAAGAACCTCGTCCCGGAACCAATTAAGTTTGTAAGACAAGGTATCACTGTACTGTATATTTTTCTGAACAGGATTCTCAGTGCCCAATAGCTAGGAGAAATAAAGGATGCAAGAAAGAGCCTTCCATATTTTGGCGTCTCTGACTTTTTAGTTTCACGTTCAAGTCTTAAGTGTGCACAGCTTAACTATGTCTTTTGTTGACTACATGTTCTCATAGTTCTTACCAGTGTATTGTCATTCTTACTACTATAGTTAGTAGCTATTAAAATTTACAATGTTTTATTACGATGCCTTGGTTTTATTGGTTGTTTTTATTTTGTTTATTTCATAGATTGTAACATTTCATGGTGCTGCTCTAAATAGTGGGTAGCCCATAAATATTTTTAATAAATCAGTAAAGTAAACGGCATTTTTATACATGTCTATAAAATGCCTACTGAGCTAATGGTGACTAGGTATGCAAAGGAGTGCAGCTCTAATGTAGTACATCTCTTAAGAGTATATAGTGAGTGAGTTTATTATTTTTCTTGAGCAGTAAATATGTTGTAAACAAACATATGCTAATACTATGTGTAAAACAGGTTAATATCCCACTGAGCTCTTTGGGAGTATATTTCTTTGGAGTATCAGCTTGTGTTAAAAATGTTTAATTTCAGAATGTCATTAAGGTCAGGGAAAAAGATAAAATACTACAAAAAACGCAATGGATCGATTGATTGGTTCTCTATCGCATGCATGTGTCCATTTGGTATATTGCTTCTTGTTATTTGTACCTTAGGTACTAAATAATATTGGCAAAGGTAAAAATCTCTTTCTGGCTATCTTTTTGAATATCTGAAAGATTAAAATGTGCATTTCATAAAGCATTGTGTTTCTTTCCCATATTTTTTTTTTAAAGAAGTTAGCTTTTGCAAAACAAGGTCTCTGATTATCTGATATCCTCCGGAAGGTTAGGAGAGTTGTTTCCTATATTACTTAGGGGAAAAATTCTTTTTACAATTGAAAATGTCAGCATCAATTGAAAGTAACACTAAGCATGTGCTTGCTTTCTGAATATTATCCTCCTTCCCCTCCCCTCCAACCATCCTGCTGTGGATCTGAGTGTGACAGTTTGATTAGATCATCAATCCTTACTGTTAACAGCACTTTTCCTGAACACCTGGGTTGCTAGGTCACATCTGAGTTTAGCTACCGTTGCTTTAGTGACCTGGTGTGCGTACGCCATAGTAATTTACATTTAGCCCTCACATTAAAAGTTAGCTTTACAACCATATTTTGTTTTAGGGGAAAAAAAGGTGAAAAAAATATTCCTTTGCTGTCTTTTTCTGTGATGTATGATGAAAAGAGTAAGCATCTCATTTGGGGAAAGCTAGTAAGATCACCTGCTTTGGTGATGAACTCACAAGAAAATGAACATCTGAATGAAGTCTTCATTCTTTGTTTATAGGGAAATTGTGATTTATTTGACTTTGAGTTAGTATGATTATGTGTCAATGAATGTAGATTTAAATCCTACAGGATACAGTAAGGTGTATGAGCAATATTTGCTCATACACCTTACACCTTAAAATATTAATGGGCCTTAGCTTATATTTTATACACTGTGTCTGAGGTTGAATGTGGCTTTGGAGTCTGCACATTGAAGCAACTGCTACTAAATTGACTGCTTTTCCCTTTTTCTTTGGGTGTTCATAGTGCTCATAGTTTCACATCCGTTTCAGACATCCATAGGTGACCTTGTAAGCAATATCTCCACTGAACAGGTTTTAGTATGATTGGAATATCCATCAATGCTTTTCTCATTTCCTTCTTGTGTTTACTCCCTGTTTTCTTTGCCTGCTCAGCCTTTCCTAATGTTATTATTTTGTTGCTTTGTAGACTAAAGTTTGTACAGCCACCTGAATTGCCACTGGTTTTGTTGCTTTAGTATAACAGGAGAGCCAAACATCTATGTGTTTAGAGGAGCAAGAATGAAAGTTGATTGTGGTTGCTAAGTTCCGGGACCTTCTTAATGGGCAAATAAAAGTTGCTCCTTCCTTAAAACCCTGCTGTTCTGTTTAAGAAAAGTAACAAATCTTCTGTTCCCGGGTCACCCTGACCCGGACCGAAAACTCTTCATTTGCAGTGCTTATGTTTGGTCAATTTGAATACTTTTTTCACTTGGAAAGTAGTCTGAACATTTCTGCACACAATGATATGAAAATTGAACTGAAGAAATTAATCCTTATTGGTTTATTTTGCACATAAATATGCCTCCCCCCCCGTTTTTGTGAATTTTCTTTAGGTTTATTGATAATTATGCCTGCAAAATACATTCTATTTTACTAAAGTTGGTATGGGATTGGTAGCTTGAACATTTCTGAACATAATGATATGAAAATTGAACTGGAAAAATTGATGCATATTGGTTTATTTTGTTGATGAAATGCACACCCCCCTGGTTTTTTTTAAATAGTCTTCACTTTATGGATAGTTTTGCTAGCAAAATACATTCTATTTTACTAAAGTTGGTGTGGGATTGGTAGCTTGAACATTTCTGAACATAATGATATGAAAATTGAACTGGAAAAATTGATGCATATTGGTTTATTTTGCACATAAAGTATGCCTCAATTATTTCAATTTATATAAAAATTATGCTGTTAATTTCAAACTTACATACTTTTTTTTAGTAAAATGGATTTGTTTCATAAAATTAGTTCTCTGGCTACAATGTGGTTGATTTTCAAAAGGATATTCCAAATATTTCTAGACAAATATGTATAAACAGTGACAATAATGGCACACAGCAAGGCCGAGGGGGGGTGGCCCTTTTGTGGCAAAAATAAACCAATAAGAACCATTTTTTTCAGTTCATTTATATTTTTCTTATATTCAGAAATGTTCAATTTAGTATATCAAACCTTTTAGGGGAAAATTCCTTAGGGATTTGTAGCCTTAAAAAATAGAAATTGACACGAAATTAAAAAAAGGATGGGGGGAGGGGCTTTTTGATCAAAATAAAAATATAAGTCTCAATTTTTCCAGTTCAATTTTCATATCATTATGTTCATAAATGTTCAAACTAGTTTTCCAGTTGAAAAGGTTTTCAAAAAGACCAAATTCAAGTGCCTAAAAAAAATCATTTTGGTCCGGGTCTATATGACCCGAACAGACTAAGTGTGACTTTTTTTTTGCCCAGAAAAAAAAATTTTCCCCCACCCCCACAAATATTTTTTTGATGGTCAGCATTGTTAAATTGAGTAAATGAATGCCTAAGATTTTAAAGAATATTTCGGATTTGGAGCATAAAAAAATAAAAAGTGAAAATGGTTGCAAGCAGCTGAGGGGGGGGGGAGGCCTTATTTCTGATGTTAAAAAGCCAGTAAGAATCATTTTGTTCAGTTCCTTTATATTTTTCTTATATTCAGAAATGTTCAAGCTACCAATCCCACACCAACTTCAGTAAAATAGAATGCATTTTGCAAGCAAAACTATCCATAAATTGAAAAAACTTTCACAAAAACGGGGGGGCGTGCATTATATCAGCAAAATAAACCAATAAGAATTACTTTTTTCATTTCAATTTTCATATCATTGTGTGCAGAAATGTTCAGACTACTTTCCAAGTGAAAAAAGCTTTCAAAAAGACCAAACATAAGCACTGCAAATGAAGAGTTTTCGGTCCGGGTCAGGGTGACCCGGGAACAGAAGATTTGTAACTTTTTTTGCCCAGCAAAAACTAAGCCCCCCACCCCCCAAAAAAAATTCTCATAGAGAGAACCCCTGAAATGATGAAACTACATGAAATTTCAAGTTTCAGATATGCAGGGAAAATTTTTTACAGGGACTCAAACTTGGCTTCGGGTCACATACGACCCGAACAGAACAGCAGGGTTTTAATAATTGGCAACAAAGATGATAAATAGTCTGTAAGCTAAATCGTATGATGAACAGTTGAGGAAACCAGCTATGTCTATCTAACCTGTTGAAGAAAAGGATTCTGTGTGTGTGTGTGGGGGGGGGCACAGTGGTAGGTTTTACCTACCTTTGCTTCCGGTATGGGAGCATGCATGCAAAACGTTTTTATGATGTCTAGGTGGGTGGGCAGAGGCTGTCTCTGCTGCAACTACTGGTTCACCCCATCAGGGCAAACCGGTAGCAACCCACTACTGGAGGGTCATGATGAGTGTCTTCCAGCACCTAAGAAATTGCCACAGGGAAGAGATGATTGACTTATTATCCAAAGCACCAGAAGGCGGATGGAAGCAATGGATGGAAGCTTGTGAAAGAGAGATCCAACCTAGAGATAATGCTCTGATAATGAGAATAATTACAGTGGTTTCACTAGAAGTTTTCAAAAATAGACTGGACAGACATTTGATCAGGATGATATAAGGTCTCCTACCTAATAAAGGAGTATGCAGAACCCTTGAGTTTTCAAGGGTTCTGCACAGAGGAAAACGTGGGATTGCAGCAGATATCCAGGAAATATGAGTAATTATTCAGTCATGCAAGACAGTTACAGTAAAATAGTGTTTACTTTAGAAATAGCACAGTCAAGTTAAACAGTCCGGTCATACACATTCAAATCAGTCAATATTTCTCAATACAATAATAATATTACAAGCCTGTTTTTGTCTTCCATATCATATATACATTACAGCTTACAAATACATTAAACTACCATCGAACACACAGAACTTACTATATCACTCACAGTGAATCAGCAGAAAGAACACAGAAAGAGAATCATGCTTTCTGGCTCCCTCTTATGGCAATTTTCAACCCTATCTCTTAAAACTATAATACAGTGATCCCTCTATTATCGCGAGGGTTCCGTTCCAAGACCCCTCGCGATAATCGATTTTTCGGGATGTAGGGTTGCGGAAGTAAAAACACCATCTGCGCATGCGCGCCCTTTTTTTCTATGGCCGCGCATGCGTAGATGGTGGAGTTTGCGTTCCCCGCCGCCCACGCAAAGGGGAAACCCGATTTGGCTCCTCGCTGCTGCTGCGCTACCGAGCAGATCAGCTGCTGGGCGGCCGAAGGAACCTTCCCTGGGTCTTCCCCCTCTTGCTGGCGGGCGGGCGAGCGGCGGGCATCAGCGAGGAGCCGGGGTTTCCCCTTTGCGTGGGCGGCCGGGAAGACCCAGGTTGGGGGTTCGGGGGGGGTGCTGGGAAGCCCCCCAGGCCGGCTGCGACCTTTTAAAACAGCCGCGCCGCTTCCCAGCTGAGTCCTGAAGCCAAACGCGGAAGTTCGCCTTTGGGGTTTGGCTTCAGGACTCAGCTGGGAAGCGGCGCGGCTGTTTTAAAAGGTCACAGCCGGCCTGGGGGGCTTGCTGGGAAGCAAAAAACCCTACTCCCTGGGGCAAAAATATCATGTTCCCCAGGATCATGCATCCCACCCAGGGGAGCCCACATTACTATTTGAGAAACACTGGACTACAAGATCACTGAGGTCCTTTTTAGCTCTATTCTATGTTCTACTTTCATTTACTAATTGTCTCAGACAATGACTGTTACTGTCACAGTGGTGATGACAAAGTAACTCTGTGACCAATGCTCACATTCATGGCCTTCATAGAGTTTCATTTTTCATATGGTCATTAGTCAATTAGTACAAGTCCTTTCCTCTTAAAACAGAGAAATTGCCTAAATAGGCCATTTCTTCCTGAACTGCTTTTCTCCACAGTACAATTTGTCACATAGAAGACTGAGTTGTTTAGCAGCTGCTGCCCAAGATTGAAAAGACCCTAATCAGTTTCATTTCTATTTCTATCTATCTATCTATCTATCTATCTATCTATCTATCTATCTATCTATCTATCTATCTATCTATCTATCTATCTATCTATCTATCTATCTAATCTATCTATCTATCTATCTATCTATCTATCTATCTATCTATCTATCTATCTATCTATCTATCTATCTATCTATCTATCTATCTATCTATCTATCTATCTACCTACCTACCTACCTACCTACCTACCTATCTGGCATTGTGACATTCCTTTTGATGTGTGATCTCCTTACGTTCCTGCAAACATCAATTATTTTCTTGCTAATTATCCCTGTGCCAGGGTCAGCTTTCCAAAGAGTGGTAGGTCATTAAGTGTGAAATTTCCTATGAAAGATAAAGACAAAAGAGTCCAATTTGATTCTTTTGCATTACGGATTAGTCAAATCTCACAAAACTGTCTACTTCCAATTGTGTTAGTAAGATTGGTTTTAAATTGAGTGACTTTGGAATTTAGAAAAAAATATCCTGGAAGGAGACATTGAGACAGTCTTTCCATATTACTTATTGAGTTGAATAGCTAAATAATGTATTGTTGAAAAAGATTCCATGTGACAAAATATGTTATCAAACTGAACTGGAGCATTATGGTCTTTCTTAAGTTCTGTATCCAAATTATTTTTAATAGTTGAAGTATTTACTATATGGCAAATTTTAATGCAGTTATTCAAAAAGATTAGCTTACATGTGAATATTTGAAAACAGATCATGGTTTCTGAAATTTGCTTTTTTCAATTTTTAAACATTGTAAATAAAGTATGAAATTTTGATTTTAATGAATAATACATAGATTAGATTAGATTTATTAGATTTGTATGCCGCCCCTCTCCGGAGACTCGGGCTCACAACAGCAAAACACAGTACAAATCCAATGATTAAAAAAAATAGTTAAAACCCTTAATATATTTTAAAAAACAGTCATAGATAAACACACATTGAAACATACCTTTACCTTTCTTTCATATGTATTTCATAATTATCTCCAACAGAACTAAGAAATATACTAATGTCATTTTCCTGTGAATCATGTTAGATTAAGAATTTTGCACAGAAGCTGGATTGCTTTGAATCAACTTGGAAATTGCATGCACATTATTCTGACTGTTCCTATAAAGAGTCAGAGAAACACCTTAATTCCTGATTTCCCCCCAGATTGATGCCATTCTTGATCATCTACAAGAGGGGGAGACAAACATTGACAAATGCATCATGAAATCCTTGTGCAAATGATGCAACTTAGATACTTTCATCAGAAACCATGATGTAAATACATAATTTTGTCATTGTATGATAACATTATGAGTATATCATTATTTTCACATCACTGTAGTTTGTTATGGACATCTTTGGCAGCCTCTCTATAGCTGGATTTGAATTCTTATAATCCCCATTCAATATAGCCCTGTTGAATAAAAATTTGAATTGGATGAAAATTCAGCACATTGGGAGATTCCAAGATGAATTCTACCTTAAGTAGATAACAACAGATGTTTATATAAATTTTCTCTTTTTAAACAATATTTAAAGAAGACATCTTCTCCCAGCTTCCCTTCCAAGAGTCACTTAATTTTGTTTCAGATTTGAATTAGACTTTCTTCACAAGCTGGTATGTACAGTTATTCTTTGACCAGATTTATAATTCTGGTTATTTGCAGCACTTTATTTATAGTTACAAACATCCATTATTTTAGTCACCTTCCAGACCCTAGCACTTTTAGAAATTCTCTGAAACGTTGTATGAAATTTGTTAAGAACAGCAGCAAAACCCAAGCCTGTGATGTGGAATCTATAGGGAGCTGTCTGTTTGCGTGCAATTTTATAGCTTTGCAACTTAATCAGAGATGCAAGTGCAAAATATATCACAAGGGGACAGCATCTAAATTTCTGACACACTCTAAGGTACCAATAAATAGATTACACTCATCCATATGTAGGTTCTTGAAAATATTTTAAACATTTTGAACATTGTAATTCTGCAGCAGTTAGTTATGTACATTTACATTTTCCCTTTTGTTTTATTAACCCTTTCAGAAACATGCCATGTTGAACTGAATTTCTCTTCTTTTTCTAATTTTATTCTCAAGTATACTGTGTTTCTCCCTTAAAGAGAAGACTATAGGAATAACTTCAGGATTGAAATAAAACCCCTCCAGAGAAGCTTTCTAAATATTGTAATGCTATTATTGATCTTTGTGGGTTATTGTTATTTTTCTGCTGTAATCATAGATTTAACAAACCTATCAGAAATTTAAGAAGGAACTGAATTTTATCTATCTATCTATCTATCTATCTATCTATCTATCTATCTATCTATCTATCTATCTATCTATCTATCTATTGCATTTGTATGCCGCCCCTCTCCGCAGACTCGGGGCAGCTAACAACAGTAATAAAACAGCATATAATAATAATCCAATACTAAAAATAGTTAAAAACCCATTATTATAAAAACCAAACATACATACAGATATACCATGCATAAAATTGTAAAGGCCCAGGGGAAAAGAGTATCTCAATTCCCCCATGCCTGGCAGCAGAGGTGGGTTTTAAGCAGCTTACAAAAAGCAAGGAGGGTGGGGGCAATTCTAATCTTTGGGGGAAGTTGGTTCCAGAGGGCCGGGGCCACCACAGAGAAGGCTCTTCCCCTGGGTCCCGCCAAGCAACATTATTTAGTTGACCGGACCCAGAGAAGACCCACTCTGTGGGACCTAACTGGTCGCTGGGATTCATGCAGCAGAAGGCGGTCCCTGAGATAATCTGGTCCGGTGCCATGAATGTAACTGGCTCTTCAGTCAGCATATATCACTTCATATTGTTCATTTTAAACCTTTAAATCATTTGAATATGCTTTGCAAAAGAATAGGTGAATAAGGCGGAAGTGCAGAAATCCAGTTTGTTTTATACTTCTTTCTGGTTTATTTTAATGTACAAGAGTTCCAGCTATTGATAAATGCCAGCTGGTCAGATTTAGTTCCCTCTTTCAGGGATAGAAAACCTGGACTGCTCCAAATGTAAAATACAACTTCCAGCATTGCTAGGAAACGTGGGCAAAGATGCCAGGATGGTATTCAGCAACATTAGTAGTACCCAGTCTAGTTTCCAATTTCTGCCAATTTCCATTTGGCAGGTAAAAGAGTTCTTCTTGAAAAGAGTTCTAATTAAAAAAGAAAACACATAAGTAATATATCTTGTTCAACTTTTTGTTAGGGAAAAAAACATGTTGAATTAGATGATTGCATGGTATCCCCAAAACTTTGAGGTTAATGTACTGAGCTGGAGTTCGTCAATTTTGATTGTTATGTCAGCAAAAAATGTTATCATAAAAATCCCTTGAACTTTAACCATTTTTCCAATTGCACATTCCACATAATGCCTATTCATCAAACTAATAGCTATGTCATAACTGGGACGTAAGGAGATAAAAAAAGATAGTTGACATGGATTTTCTCAACAATTAACATTACTCTTTGAACAGAGAATATTAGGGGTATCATCTCCAAATGTTTTAATAGGACAAATTGTTTCTTTTTAAAAATAATTTCTTACTAATAATTTGTGATCTACATTATATATACTGGCTTGCCTTGATCACCAGAAGCTTACAGCATTTGTGAAAAATTGCTAAGAAAAAGCTGTGGCCTGAACAATAGTAGACCATATGTTGAGTTGGAGACTTGTGTCTTGAGGAGCAGATACCAAATCAGGCATATGTGGGGCACCTTTTAGAACTATGGACAGCTCCAAGGCAGATTAGTGATTCCCATGTTTCTAACAGAATTGTTCATTTATAACAGCTTATCTCAGACTGTCTTCTCTAGATGTATTTAGGCTGCAATTACCAGAACCTATTGATGTAATGGCTATAGTGGTAGAAATTTCCAGAAGCAGTATACTCCTGCAGATTTGGCAGATGCAAATATGATGATGAATATCAGTCCTAAATTCTACTGTTTTTGTAGATAGTAATTTCTTAGAGCATTTGGGTTGAGACCAGACTTCTTCTGGACTCATTGGTAGATTTTCTTGCAGGTTGTCCACATACAACTGGATGGGCTAAATGCCCATGAATTGTTACTGAATAGAATTTAAATTACCAATTTGATTTGGACTAGAGATCATTGTGATTGGGCCTATATTTTTGCCTGTTAATTTCATGGATTAGGTCCCACAGAGATGGCCTTCTCCGGGTCCCGTCGACTAAACAATGTCGTCTGGCGGGACCTAGTGGAAGAGCCTTCTCTTTGACAGCCCCGGCCCTCTGGAATCAACTCCCCCCGGAGATTTGAACTGCCCCCACCCTCCTTGCCTTCCGCAAGACTCTGAAGATCCATTCATGTCGCCAGGCATGGGGAGACTAATGCGCCCCCTTCTGACTAGTAAGACTTGAGTATGGTATGACTGTGTAGTATTGATTGTTTTTTAATGATAGTGGGGTTTTGATTTTAGTTTTAACTATTAGATTTGTACCATATTGTTATTGTTACTGTTGTTGTGAGCCGCCCCAAGTCCTCGGAAATGGGCAGCATACAAATCTAATATAATATTATTATTATTATTTATTATTTATTATTATTATTATTATTGTTATGTCAAATTATCTTCCTCTGTACTACCTATTTAGTACTCTGCATTCTGAGAATTGATCTTCAACTTACTGAATGGAACTACAACAAAACTACAACAAATTTCTGACAACAGGAGATGAATAAAGTAATAAATTGTCTAAAAATATACCAAACGGAAAAATACAGTAACTATTTAAATTTTTAACTTAATTGAGAATACAAACATTCCCTGTAGTAGTTCACAACAATAATTTACTTTTAATACTCTGTAATTATTATTTTCTTCCCTTAACTTCATCAAATATGTTACTTTTAATATATCCGATTCTAATTAGCCCAGGGGCTAATTTCCGAGATTGCAATTAATTTCATCTCTATGCATGCTTATGCTGGCTTCAGTTACAGCAGGTGGCAGTATCTAGTCAATTCTGGCCAATCTCAAGAAAATCAAATAGGACTAGATTAACTATCTCATCGATGGGAGACCACTAGGAAATGCCAAGGCTGCTGGCTGAATTTTAATTTCTTTTTTTTTAAAAGTATTTTGCTAAAAAAAACAACACAGTTCTACAGAACATAATGTCCAGAATGTCATCAGGGATTGAGCTAAATAAAAAGAGCTTTTGCTTCTGGTGGCAGTAATATTAAGATTATATGTATTACTAAAATTTCTTAATCCTGGCAATTATTTCTAATTTTTTCTTAGAGATTTCATATTTTTGGGGAGTTCTGAAATTCTTAGCATAACATTGGTTTGTTTTAATCAGCCGTGTAGAGAGATTATCCTGCGATCTTTGTAACTTGTACAGGTTTTCCTATTGCAATTAAATTTACACTTTGTTGATGTGAGATTTAATATCATCTACTTTCCTCAATATAGTTCTTTTAGTTGTATTAGACTACTGCTGCTATCTTTCCCAGTTCAATGTGACCATCTTTGCTGAAGATGTGGTAGCTATAATCAAGTACAGGTCTGTCAAAATCGTGGCCCAACGGCTGGATGCATCACACGCTGGACATGCCCAGTTTAACAAAGGGGGGGGAGTCACAGTACGTCACATGACGCTGCTGTGATGACACAAGTTTGACATCCCCGATCTACTGCATTTTGGATAGGGATGGCATCCTGTTGAAGTAAGTTTACTATTATCAGAAAAGTTTCTTTTCTGATTATGCAAATCTCGGAAAACAATTCCAGGTTTTGCAATTGCATTGGTAAGTAATTGTATAAATCATAATTTCCTTCTCCTCCATTTATTACACTTGTACTAAAGCATCCTGAACCCCCTTTCTGACTATATGGTAATATTTATATTTTTGTTTTTTATGTTCTTCAGTTTGTTATTATAGGCCCACTATCAGCCACCCAGAGTCACCTTGTAGGGGAGATGGATAAAAATTTAATAAACAAACAAACAAACAAACAAACAAACAAACAAATAAAACCGTATTTTTCAGAGTATTAGACACATCTTAGTTTTGTGGGAGGAAAATAAAAAAAAATTCTGCCTCTACCTACCACTATCCATCGGTATTCATCTGAATAGCATCCTTAGCAAACAGCCTGGTCAGCTTCAGTATATGAGCAGCTGATTGGTGGGTGGACTGGCCTCCCGGAATACCGCCAATCAGCTGTTCCCAGAGGTGAACTTTTGCAACAGGTTTACTGATTGCATGTGCTTCATTGAGGCAGATACCCAGCTTCAAAACTGCAGCTGATTGTTGCAGGGTGCTCCAGTGTATACAGCAGGTGAAGCGTGGAATTGGTATAACAAGGCAGCAGCTATTCCGAGTTGCCATTTTGGCCTCTATGCCTTGCTTTTTCATCCCCCAAAAGCTCCGTTTGGTAGGGGTTGCCTGCAGCTTCCAAAAGTTCCATTTTGGGGGTAATGGTCTGTGGCAATCCCTGAAGCCTAGAACAGATATAAAACATGATGCATGGAAGCTGAAGGATGGGGGGCCGTCAGGTGGTCAGGGCTACATTCAGTGTATAAGACACACCCAAATTTTCACCCTCTTTTCATGGGGTGGGTGTGTGCGTGCGTGCGTCTTATGCTCTGAAAAATGTGGTATTTTTTAAATTATGTTTCTTACTAACAATTATACAGCTTTTGTTTTTACATGAGTTTATTTTTAAGTGCAAATAAGCTTGACTTTAGTGATGTAAATCAGGCTGCAATATAGGTTTTATTCACTTTGAGAAAGTAATAGACATTACTGATGGAGTAGGTCTGATAGGGAAAAATAATAATAATATAAAATGGAAATAAATGTGTGTGTGTGTTTTTCACTTCAGTTATGGGGTTTTTAAATCCACAAGTAGAGAAATAGCATGGTCACTTGTATTCCACTAAGATATGTATTATTAAAGTGTTTGTGCTCTCTCTCTCCTTCTCTCTCTCTCTCTCTCTGTGCGTGTGTGTGTACAAATTGTAGGAAGCGGAAGGTCAAAAAACATGTTGCAATTTTATTGTGTTGGGTTAGATTTACTTTTTAAACATATTTGTTGACAAAATTGGGCATAAAAACCTTCCAGCTAATGTATTTACACAATAAATATTTAAAGACTTACATCTTGCCTTTCAAGTACAATATATTGTATTTGCTGTATGCAGGTGTTGTGAAATACTTGCACATGATACACAGTGAGCTTTTTATCTAGAGATCATGTCTAATAGAAAGACAGAAAATGCTGGCCTGGGTACAATTCCTGTGTGCAAATCATCATTTCTATGATTAGTTAACTGTAGCATTTTGAAGGAAGTGTTTTTGCCTGTATGCTTGTGTCTGATTTGAAACTACTTTTAGACATTTTGACCTTGGAATTGTTAGTGATGCCTAACAATTCCTTCCACATTATACAGCAAGAAGACCTACTTTAGCCAAAAATAAAGACTCTGGGATTGGAATAAATATCTCTGTCATCTTTCCTTTTAACTTCAGTTGTTGTGGGTTACATGGACAAGTATGTTATGGTTGATTGCACAATCAAGCAGCTGTTTAGATTGGATTTGGCATTCTATCCAACTACCAACTATTTCCCAAAGACCTCAAATAGGCAAATCTAGTTATTTCATGGTGTTAAAGTTCACAGGATGTAAGTTGTTCCCAGTAAAGCTGCCTTTTGCAATTGACTGATGGTGGTTTTGTCAATGTCAATGGTATACAAGTAGTGCTCCAGTGGTTGCAAAAAAGCACCCAAAATTACTATTACTATTGATACTATCTTTGCTTTCTTTTGCCATGGTCATTCTACTTCTGTTTGTGAATATTTCTTCTTGATCTTCCAATATACCATTGTCACTTCTTTGTATTACCATTGTTTGTAGTCAGCATATGAAATCTTGCTGAAGCAACTAAGTGGTCCATTGTTTCTTCAGCTTCTGTGCAGAATCAGCATTTTCTGTCTCTTACCTACAGAAACATTGGCTTGTCTCCACTTGATCTTGTTCTTTCTGCAGCTGGAATTATCCCCTTTTGTCTTTTTCTTCAAGTTTCCTACTCCTGCCATTGTCAGATCTTGTTATTACCCACTTTGCCTGCTATTTGGTTTTGTGTGTGTGTTTTTAAATGTACTGGCCATATGATACTTTGCCTTGGCCTGACTTGTTTGATACGGTTGACACAGGAATCACTGCAATGTCAAACAGTAGTGATGAGAATGAGTCTCCTTGAAAGCTTTCTTTCTTGATATTAACATCTCACAATGTATTACCGTTGACCAGAAATTATTTCTTCCATTAATGCCACTGATCTTTACACAACACTTTTGCTGTTTTCACTGACTCCTGTTATTTCTAGGAACTTGATTGTCAGATCAGGTGGCAAGGAGTTGAATACCTTCTTGTCAACAATCTCAACTACATTCAACTTGGTCTTCTTTCTTTTGTAGTTTTCCAAAAAGAATGTCTTGCTAGGAGGTGATCTTTTGTTCCACTGGTGTTTGGGCAGTTTCCTTTCTGTTCAGGTGGAGAGAGATTCTTTTTAAGTGGATGTATCAAGTACCATGCCAATTAGTGATATAAAAAATGGTTGGCAAAGAGGTAATGTGCCTGTCATTCTTAAGAAATGCAAGTCAATTGCCAAGTGCCCCAAATAGGATCTGAGGGCTGTGGGAGTGGTACAGCAAATATAATTCAAGGATGGGTTGTAAATAATTTTTTTATTATTATTATTATTATTATTATTATTATTATTATTATTATTATTACTGTATTATTATTACTGTATTATTATTATTATTATTATTAATTAGATTTGTATGCCGCCCCTCTCCGTAGACTAATTTTCCTATTATAATTTCTTAAATAATTTCTATCATAACTTTAAATAGTTGTTAAATAAATGGTCATAAGTTGAGAACTACCTTTATTGACATGTGTTATTATTTGTGCTGTTTCTTTCTTTGGAAGCAGTTTCCACTGCATTGAATTCTTTTTTTTTTGTGCTATTTTAGATACAGTTGTGGGTTTTTTTGAGGGGTGTGTGTGTTTCCTTTTGTTGTTGTTTTTTTTTTCAGTTAGAGGGCTTTATTCTTTCTGAGAAGGCAAAGAAAAGGATGCCTTGTTTGAGAATTAAAAGAGTTCAATAGTTAGGCTGGCTTCTTTTACCCCCAACTCTTCCTGATTTGGCTGTACAGTCTAAGCTACTGTATTTCTGGCAAGGCTGACAGCAATTTGGCAGATTGAATCTCACCAGGCCCAAGATTGACTCATCCTTCCATCCTTCCATCCTTCCAAGGTGGGTAAAATGAGGATCCAGATTGTTGGGGGCAATATGCTTCCTCTAAACTGCTTAGAGAGGGCTGTAAAGCAACATAAAGCAGTATATACACCTAAGTGCTATTACTTTGGTATTGTTATTCTAGACCTTTCCATTTGTTCTAATTTTATTTCAGTAGAATACAGAATACCTTATTTTCTGTTATCAACCTATATTTATCTGATAGCTTCTGCTCTGTTATTTCTGATTCTCAATGTTATTTCCAGAATTGATCCATTCTCTTTGTAGATCTTGTTCTCATTGGACTTGATTGACATCATTTAACATTATTGACATTATTTCTTTGTCTTCAGTCTTCTTATATTTGCGAAGGATAAACAAATTTTCATCCAGTAGTCTTGCAGTTGCTGGCCCTGATTACTGAACTGACAATCCTAAATCCTGTAGCCAGTTGTCAGCAGATGTCCAAGAACTTCAACACCTAGTAGAGTCCTTAATGATTTGGGTAATGATCGATCCAGTATGGGTTTCTGTAAAGTATATCCCATATTGTTTATGGGAGACACTCCTCAACTGATTTCTCAAATGAGACCTGTCCAGTATGTTTGAACCTCTGGCACAATTCTCATCTTTTTTGCAACGTGCAAGCCCCATAGCCACATTAAAGTTGTGTTTCAAAGAGGGATTATCATTGTTTATATTCCTTCAATGAGTTACTGAAATTCAGTGACTGATTTCACATATTGTGCTATTCATGATTTACTTAATTGTGGGTTACTGAATATGCCACAATTGGTCGACTGGGTTCATGCATCAATTAGAAATGATCCATGATTTATAAATCATAGTGCCTGGGTCGACAAAATACATTAAGCAAAAAGCCAAAAAACCCACATACATGATTTAGTGCAATGCTTAAATCCAGACAGTGACTCTTCCCGTAAAGGGCAACTATGCTTCACATTTCTGGAAAGCTTATTGAGAACTATGGCAGTTTATTTCCTCATTATGTAGCTACTGAACATCTCCAAGATAGATATGAGACATTAGTTGAACACAATCTCTAATTCAATAACTGTATTATGATATCATGTTAGTGCACAATAGACGGAAAGGAAGAAAGAACCCTGCTCTTGGATTTAGGCTTTGCAGAACAAATACGAGTGACTAGTGAGGGAAGTACAATCCTAGTTAAGTCTTTCTGTTTAATGACATTTTAGATGTGATTTCTCAGAAAGGAGAAGGAATGTAAATTTTATTTCTAAGGATGTGTAGCATAGATATTGAGGTTTTACAGAAGGGAAGGATGCAGGGGTGGGTTCTAACTTTCCTTCCTGCCGGTTTGGTTCCTCCTGCACCACGTGGCTATGCCTTGTGACTGTGTGCGTGATTTTATTTATTTATTCATTCATTCATTCATTCATTCAATTTTTATGCTGCCCTTCTCCTTAGACTCAGGGCGGCTTACAACATGTTAGCAATAGCACTTTTTAACAGAGCCAGCCTATTGCCCCCACAATCCGGGTCCTCATTTTACCCACCTCGAAGGATGGAAGGCTGAGTCAACCTTGAGCCGGTGATGAGATTTGAACCGCTGACCTTCAGATCTACAGTCAGCTTCAGTGGCCTGCAGTACAGCACTCTACCTGCTGCGCCACCCCGGCTCTTTGCGTGTGCAAAGAATCCCATTTTTTTTTTAAAAAAAAGCCAAAACCAAGATGGCAATGTATGTGCAGTACTGGAAACTCAGCTTTTGTGCATGCGCAGAAGAAAAAAGTTGGGGGAATTTTTAAAAAAAATTCAATTTTTTAAAGAATATGGCAGCCTTCATGGACCAGGACTGACTGATCCAGCTCTGTAACATCATTGTGATGTCTCCAGCGTTTTGCTACTGGTTCAGGCAAGCTGGGAGGAATGGGGATGAACCCACCTTTGGAACGATGGTTGAATATAAGAAAACCTGAAGGGAAAGAGACTTTGAGAAACCAGTTGCCCTATTCTGGCACAAAGGAAAGATTAAAATCACTGTGAGGCCTCACTTTTTCACTTGAATAGGACTTGTGTATTCCTGTTTTAGTTTAAATAGGAATGTGCAATGAACGTTGGCAGGTTGTTGTTCCTTTGCTGCAGAAATGTTTTGTATTTTGATATAATTAATGTTTTTAGCGTATTTGGGACTTAGCTAATAATAAGAACAAAAACTGAGAGTTAAATTAGAGTAGCTTGACCAGCGATACATAATAACTATACAAGTAATCTGAAAATTAATCCAGATTTGAAGTCCAGTTCATAAATCACCCAGATTTATGTGCAACTGTATCCTTTCCTTTAATTTAGCCAGAGAAATTGGTGCATATATAAAATTTCTCTCTTCAACTTCACCCTTTAAATTTTAGTCTAATTTTATTATTTTTGTCTGACGATATGTGGGATCAATCATTTGGGAGTTTGTTTTTAATCTAAATATTTTTCCATGAAAGAGTAAATAATTTTTTTGTGTGTGTATGGTAATCTGGAATCTTTTGGGAGGAAGGAGATATAAAAAACAAACAATAATAGTTGTGTACCTGGACTTTGATCTGCTCTCAAACTAGCAAGTAAAGGGGATAGATCTAAAGATAAGTGATACTTGTTTATTATGTGATTAAAATGACTTACCCTAGGGAAACATCATTGTGCTCTAAATCAGAGGTCTCCAACCGCCGGTCCGCGGACCAGGACCTGGCCGTTGGGGTTTTTCAGCCGGTCCGCGGCGCCGCTGACAGCTAGCTCCGCGGCCCTGCGCCTGGTCAGAGCTCGCGTGGAGGCTGCCTCTCTCCTCCTCCCATATTTCGCCCCCCTCCCAGCCTCCTGGCCGCATTCACCTTCCTCCGCCACCTCCAGCATCCAGCTCTTCCTCCGCTTCTCGCTTCTCTACAAAATAACAGCCGAGCGGCGGCCCGGAGGCTGGGAGGGGGGCGGAGCACTTTGAATCCTGGCAGAAGCTGCTGCCCGAGTGCTCTTGGCCGGCGGGATTCAAAGTGCTGGGGTGGGGAGTGTCCCGACAGCCTCCCCACCCCAGTGCTTTGCCTCCCGCTGGGCAAGAGCACTCGGGCAGCAGCTTCTGCTGGATACGGGCGATGGGTGGGACGAGCGGCACGGAAGCCGGTGGCTGTGGCAGCTGCTGCAAGAGGCTTCCGCGCCGCTCTGTCCCACTCATCGCCCGTATCCAGCAGATAGGCTTTGAGTTTTTGGCTGGGGGGGGAGAAGTAGGACCTTCCTAACTCCCCCCCCAGCCAAAATCACAAAGCCAGGCAGCCCCGAGCCGCCAAAGGAGCCTCCTAATTCTCCCCGCCCTTCTGTCCCGCTCATTGTCCGTGTCTGGCAGAAGCTGCTGCCCGAGTGCTCTTGGCCGGCGGGATTCAAAGTGCTGGGGTGGGGGGTGTCCCAGCAGGAGGCGGAGCACTGGGGTGGGGGGGCTGTCGGGACACCCCCCACCCCAGCACTTTGAATCCCGCCGGCCAAGAGCACTCGGGCAGCAGCTTCTGCCAGACATGGGCAATGAGCGGGACAGAAGGGCGGGGAGAATCAGGAGGCTCCTTTGGCGGCTGGGGGCTGCCTGGCTTTGTGATTTTGGCTGTGGGGGGAGTTAGGAAGGTCCTACTTCTCCCCCCCCCACCCCCACCGGGCCATGGAAAACTGGTCTACTTTAAAGCCGGTCCCTGGTGCAAAAAAGGTTGGGGACCTCTGCTCTAAATAATATAATGTTTTTGATAGCGAAACTATTACTGCAAAGTCATATTCACATTAATATAGACTATCAGATTAGTTATAAAGTGATGCCTATCAAAGCAGTTAGAGTACAATAGAGGGGAAAAAGTCCTAAAATGAGGCAGAGTTATACATTTATCAGTTCCTTTGTATTTAATGCTACAATTTGTATGGGGAAAAAATGAAATCGCTCATAATACACATCTTGAAGAGGGATTTACATTTAATAAATGTTTACAAGTATTTTCATAAACTGTGTTTATGACAGTCTTGGCTCCCTATGATTGATTACTCAAATGTCCCCTTTCTTCAAATATAGATTGTAGAGTTGTCTCTTGGAGTTATTTATATTTTCTGGTATTTATGATCTGCAAGGCAGCTTAGTTACCAACATTAGTTATAGCCATTTCTGTAGATATTTATCTGAGCCACAAGTTTTTGACACATTTCTTTTTCTTTAACAAACAAATCTACAGCTATAAAAATGTTGTCTTGACATAGAAAAATATGTGTATACTGTGGCTATTACCTATGAATTCTAGAGAGAAGATGTATTCCCCTCTTTTGTTGGGGAACCTTTTAAACTGGTAAATAAAATGCCAAAGAAATATGGAGAGATCATTTTTATTTTATTTGTATTAATGGTGCTAAAGGCAAGTACATTAATAGACTTAATTAAACATTTATAGAATGGGAACCAGATAATTTTGCATGTGGATGTAGGCTGTGACAGGTGAGCTGTTGTTTTCCCCATGGAAGGATTTCACATTTAAAAAAAATCAGATTATCCACCCATAATCAATTGTATGTAGCCAGATTAATATTTTATAGCTATGGAACTAGACATTCCATGTTTGACTTTTGCCTGTGGAAAAACTTGTTCACAAGAAAACATCTGCTTTGCTTAGTGTTGTTGAAATATTTGTATTTAAAGTAGCATTCAGATACATTACCAAAACTTGTTACCTTTCCAAGCAGTTAGTTGTTGCTTCATTGAGATGTCTTGTCTTTTATTTTAACCTAGCAAGAGACGCTTCTGTCTTGGTTATTCCAGAGTACCTTCCGTCCCCTGTCCTAATGTTTCTCTTTTACTAGCATCATGTATTAGCACCGGTGGTCTTTACTCACCAGTGCCTTTTGCTGGAGGCCCGGGGAGACAAGGGCACACGGCGGCCGCCATCTTGGATTCGGCCGAGATCTCGTGAGACTTCGCGAGATCTAGGCCGATGATCAGGCCTGGGTGGCCTGATCAATGATGTGTCCGGGCGGGGCATGCCTGCCCTATTTAAGGGCATGCCGGCCCGAAGCTCTCCCTTCTCGCCCGGACTCGGCATTAATTGCAGAAACCCACCCGCCCTCCCTATCTTACAGTGTGCTATTTTGGGTCACCCTAGGGGGCTGAATAGGAATTTTTGGCGGTCTGGTCCCTTAGCCATGACCGTTTTTCGCCTATTCCACACTGTGGAGACGGATAGAGCTGTTAGGGGTGCTTGCACCTGTTTAGGTTAATTGGCTTACCTTTGGTCATTTGGGTAGGCAGGTTAGGGGCGGAAAACTGGGTGGTGGTTTAGCAACTGCGTGTTCTCCGTTGGGCATCTTTGTGGATGATTGACAGGTTCTCTCCAAGCTTGTGGTATTGGCGACCTGAGCAGCTGGGGGGAACCTGTCTTTGGGTCCCGCCTATTTAATTCCCCTTTTAGGGGTTAGCCGGCGGGACCTCCCACATGCAAGTGCATGGCATGGTCTCAGGTGAGGGAGGGGTCCCTCACCTGGATTAGCATGGAGCTACGCCCATATGTTGCCCCGGAAGTTTATTATACGTCATTTTCCGCCCCGGAAGCAATTGTTTGACCCTGGAGGTCCAAGTTAGGGTCAGTAGTTATTCACGTTGATTATGCTAATTTGATTAAATAAATTATGCAAATTTATTTTAATAAAATGACCCAGTTTAAATCCAGCTCATTGTGTCCGTGTTGTTACTCCGCCTCTCCTGCAAATAAATATTATTTCTTTGTATGCCACCAATACGTATGTGACAAAACAAATAAAATTAAAAAAACCAATTTTTCTCTTTCTTCTTTTTATAGTTATTGGCTATATTTACAGTCATAACTTTATTGACAGTGCCTATAATAACATTATGGCAGCTGTAAATGGGCAGTATGATCAACAGGACCAAAGACTTAAAAGCGAAGGAGAATTTAAGAAATGTTTCTAAAGAAACAAGCTTCAAAATACTTTGTAATACCCATCTTTGCAATCCTGAATGCAGTTTGATTAAAGCCCAGAAATGTTGAAAGAATTATAGCCCCCCAAAAAGAAAAATTAAATGTTTTAGTTTTCCAGTATTAAGGACAGTGAGAACCTAGTTTTGTTTTCAGCTGCTTCGAAATCTTTCCGTGCAAGAAAAAAAAGCTATAGGTTTATAACAACAACAATTCTGAAGCTACAATTCAGCAGTGGAGTATAAGTGCAAAGGTAAAATGTTTGTTATCAGGGTGTGGTGAAAAGCAATTGGACCCAGTGACCAAGATTAATGAAGCTTGGATGGGTTTTAATTAGCACAGCTGCAGTCATCAATTATCTACGGAACACAAATATTGTTATATTTTGGAAATTCTTGATTTATTTTATTCCATTGGCCAGTAGATTTAGATGAATGAGCTCTCATCATAAACATTCTGGGGAAAAACGCCTGAGGCCACAGTATATTATTTAGGATACAATCAGCAAGAGTGACTGCTACTGAACAAAAGCCTTGCAAACCAGTCTCAGCATTCATTTAGAGAATTTGTTGAAAAGTGTGCCCTTATACAGGTCATTAGAACATTAGAGAATCTTGTGCAAAACACTGAACAGTTGTCAGGCAGAAAGTGTACAAGAATTATCGTTCAGCGGGTGATATGTAACAGAATATCATTGTTTGCACATTGTATGCATTAATTCATGCATCAACAACATTTAATCTGACATGTAAGGTATTTTATTATATTTAAGTGACTATCTTAGAAAAGGAGGGGATGCTGGAAATACCCTTAAATAGAGTATTTTGATATAAGATTTCCCTGCATTGACAAAGTTTAGTCACTTTTGTCATGCAGGAAGATAATATAATAATAGGAAAATGCTGTAAATAATGCAAATTTAAGTTAAGGGAAAAAGGTGTTTGTGTGAGTGAGTGTGTGTGTGTGTGTGTGTGTGTTTTCATATGCCAAATACAAATACTGTATGAGATTGTTTCTTTCCTCTATTCATGTATATACTTTTTATAATCCAACTGTAAGTACAATTTGTGTTTTATAAGTATAGTTTTAATCTATACAGGAAACCTAAATATGTGTTCATTATATTTGCATTTATATAGATCACTGTAATACAGTACATGAATTCTCTATCACTAAAACAAATAAAAAGCTGTTATTGTGCTAATGAAAGCATGGTTAATGTTTTCTTTTATAATTCTTTTTTCTATGTAATTAAATAAAAGGGAGGTTTTTAGATCTGATTGGTAGATGGCACTAAAATATAAGGTGATTGGGGTTTTTTGTTTGTCACCAGGATATGTTTAAAACATCATATTTAAAATATTGTATTGAATTGTGTATGAATCAGGCTCTGATCTGGATAGAATGTACTATAATTATGGATTGCAATACAGTATTGCTACAAACAGCCTACAGTTGTAGATTATGGCTGCAAACCTAATTTAATGTATGACAATTAAGGTGTTGGGTGCCATTGTGGAGATGAGTGAAGGAAGCTCTCCTTATAATATGCTTTGATTTCTTGGAGAAAAGGAAAAACATGATTGTAATATTAAACATGTTTGAAAAAAAATGTCTCAGAAAAATCATTGCATGCATTCTGCAAACCATAATGAACTCGTGGTAAAACAAGTTTCTCAGAAATTCATAAGAAAAGTTTCTGTTAACGCGAGTCAAATTGATATCAGGAGAATGAATTCTATATCAACATCCTCCAATACTGATGTATGTAAGCTGGTAGATAGGCTTGTTCAACGAATTTCTAATTATATACTGTAATATAATGTTATACTTAATTAGACCCATATTAAAACCTCAGCAGAGGTAATATTATTATTAATCAGAAATACTTCACTTCTTTCGTAGCGTCTTATTTGGTAACTTCGCTGTTTAATAATAGCATAGTAAAGTATAAATGATATACAATGATTAATGCATGTGCCCGAAATAATGTATAAACTCATGGGGGATTATGCTATGTTAAGTAACATGTGAACAAGTCTCAAGGACTTTATATCTTTCCTTGCCTATGGTAAGGAAATACAAAGATCACATCCACTTGCATAGTACCAAGCAGACACAGTTTCTTGCTACGTAGCCAAGGGGATACTTGTGTTTGACACCCTCATTCCTCTCTAGCAGCTGTCATTTTGGCAATTGGGAGATATTTCTGTTTCCTTTGCTGTGCATTATTTTTATATCCCCTATTGTTTTTGTACATGACCTTTATCTCTCCATTCCCAATTAGCACATGTAGAGTCGCTGTTCACTGAGCAGAGGTGCACGGACCTAAAGTAGACTTCTTTTTTTTTGCTGAAGAAGGTAGATGCTGTTGTGATTCATCATTAGTCTTTATTACTAATGAAATAACCTTACCACTTTAACCTTTGTTCATCAGACCAATCCTAGATATCAGTAAGACAGTGCTAGGACGGAGGTCAGGAACCTGGTAGTTAAAAGCAGTGGATGGTAAACATTTTAGAATTTGCTTTCTTTTTAAATTGCCGTTGCATCAAAGCTATAATAATTGTGTGCTTAATAACCATTCTCGCTATTTCCCCATGCCTAAGAGTGCTTTTTACCCGGCTGCTTTTCGGCTTATTTTTTAATTATTAGAAACTAAATTTCTACATTAGCATGGAAAGAAATTAACTCTCTTTTCGCTCGTATTTAATTATTTGAAAGAAAATTTCTACATTGGCAAATTTTTTGCTTATTTTTCATTCCTTGGAAATATACTTCTACATTGGAATAGAAAGAAATTAGGACTATTTATTGGAACTTTAGACAAGAGTTTCCCAACCTTGACAACTTGAAGATATCTGGACTTCAATTCCCAGAATCCCCCAGCCAGCATTCGCTGGCTGGGGAATTCTGGGAGTTGAAGTCCAGATATCTGCAAGTTCCCAAGGTTGGGAAATACTGCTTTAGAGAAACCACAGATAAAATCCAGGAGTTATTTATTGGTATTCCTGGTTTATTTATGCTGGTAAAAAGTCCACATCTTCTTACTTGAAATAAACACATGGTTTCTGGATTGTTTGTTTTTTATGGGTGACTTTTTGTAAAATTTGAATTATTTGCCAATAGTGTAATAGTCTTTGATGAAAACTGCATTTTCAGGAACTTTTTCCACATATGGTACCTTATAAGACAGCACTGTGGATTGGGAAAAAAAACAAGCCAAGAACTTTGTTGTTGTTTTCTACAACTACTATTACAAAATCGGGAGAAATAAGGAAAGCGCTGAAAGGTGTTTAAAGATCAGGGTAGATGCATACAATGATTATTTCATAAGTGTATCTAAGATAGAAGGCTGGACACTCACAAAGATTGCCTCAAATGTAAGAAGTTTTAGGGGTAAATTACCCGGAGCTGTTTGAGAATTGGGTAGCGTATAATTAAACAAACAAACAAACAAACAAACAAACAATAAATAAATAAATAAATAAATAAATAAATAAATAAATAATTCTCAATTGAAGACCCAAATTTTAAGGTCTATATTGCAGCTGTGTAAAAAGAGCACAATGAGGTGGCTTTCCCTCTCAGGAGCCATCTCCATTTTTATATTTGCATAAAAGATTATATCTGGTCCGCACACATACACACATAAACTGATCCTTTTTTACCCCAATAATTTCTTAGATCAGTCTATGTGGGAAATTGTCAATAGGCAATATAACTTTTTGTCTTTTTCATATAGTTGATTTTCAGAAACGCTTCTGAGTAGAAAATCTAAACCTCATTCTGTTTTTTTTGGCGGTGGACAATTATTCCTTCTCACTGTAATTCAAACACTTCACCCATTGCTTCTATTAAGAGATATACCTTTTGTGTGTGTGTGTTTAGTTCGGAAGAAAAGGTTACTGTTTTTGCATGAGTTTCTTTCAGACCATGATTCTGAAGGTCTGTGACCGTGAAGGTGAACCTATGGCATGTGTGCCACAGGTAGCACACAGAGTCATATTGGAGGGCACACAAGGCATTGCCCTATGTCAGTTCCAGTGCACTTATGCATGCTAGCCAGTTGATTTTCTGCTTTCTTTTCTGCTGTTTTCACTCTACCCAAGCTTCAAGGAGGCCTCCTGAAGTGTGGGGATGGTGAAAAATGGCTAATAGGCCAACCAAAAGTTTGGAAAAGAACTTCCAGTTGGGCCGTTGGGCTGTTTTTGCTATCCCCATGGTATACCCAAATATGGGAGGACATACAGCTTCCTTTTTGCCTCTCCACCTCTCCAGGGACCATATCTAAGGCAGTTAAACTTTTATATCTATATAGCTTTGAGCATAATCTCTACATACAGTAGCTAGACAGTCCTATTGTGATTCTTTGTAAAGCAAGACCAAATGAAGATAAAATACCAATCGTAAAGAGAAGCAGTGAACAAGAGAAATTCTGACCTCTACAGCTATGTCCCTTTTCCACCTGCCACTTATTTTCACCAACTTTTTGCTTTTTCCCTTTGCAAGCCTTTTAGATGAAGAGTTCTGCTAGGGGAAGATCAGTAGGCCTCAGATTTAGTAAACATCCATGCAACATAATCAGTATTCCAATGCTGCTCATTATGTCTAGTTAAATGCTAAAAACAGTATAAAATACAAAAATCTGAAAAAGGTTAGTAGAATAGTGATATACAGTGGAACCCCGACATAAGAGCTGCTCTACTTAAGAGCAACTCGAGATAAGAGCTGGGAGGGGAGAGATATTTTTGTTCTACTTACAAGCCCAAATTCGAGATACAAGCGCCAAGGAGCTGTCTCCTGAAGCCAAACGCTAACTTCCGCGTTCGGCTTCAGGAGACAGCTGCGAAGCGGCGCGCGTGTTTTAAAAGGTTGCAGCCGGCCTGGGGGGCTCGGGGGGGTGCTTGCAGCTTTCTTTCTTGCTCTTTTTCTTTCTCTCTTTTACCTTCCCTTCCTCTATTTCTTCTTTTCTTTCTCCTTCCCACCTTCTTCCCTCCCTCCCTCCCTTCACTCATTCCTCTCTTACTCTCCCCTTTCATAAGTTTCCTTGCTTCCTTCCTCTGTTCCTGTCCCTTCCCTCTTTCCTTCCTTCCTTCCCACCCTCCGTCCATTCATTCACCCATTCCTCTCTTGATCGCTTAAAGCCGGTCCCTGGTGCAAAAAGGGTTGGGGACCTCTGTCCTACAGGATTGGGTGGCAGAGAAGTTGAACATATGTAAATTTAAAAGTTTAAGAAAGTTTACAAGTTAAGTGAAAGAAACTTCATTATTCATTTATATGTACATGTACATTTCTTCATTAAAAACATGTCTTTCTGCATAATTTAGACTAACTTTGTGAGTTTTTTGAGGGCTGGAACCAATTAAAATTATTTACATTAATTCCTATGGGGAAAAGTCGTTCGAGATAAGAGCTGCTCGACTTAAGAGCCCAGGTCCGGAACGAATTAAACTCGTATCTCGAGGTACCACTGTATTGCTATCCCTCTATCCACCCATCCATCTATCCATCCAATTTCTGTATCTGTCCTTTTTACATATGTGATTCTAAGTGGCTTTGTAGCTGAGCATCAGCCAAACAGTTAATAACACAGCCAGGAGATAGACTCTGTCACATAGTTCCAGCCTCATGCTTGGGCACACAACCAAGTGTTCACAACCTTACAAAAGGCCAGCAGGGACAGAGCCTATCTAATTTTAGGGGGCTGATGCTCCAAAGAGTTGGCGCTAAGGCAGAGAAGGCTATTTTTCTGGTCCCCAGCCAACACGCCTTAGTTGATGGCACCTGTAGCACATCCTTTCTACTGGATCAGGTGTGACTTGGCAGAGACAATTGGGGAAAGACACTTCCATCTTGCAACCTTCTAATGTCACAATATATAGCTTATAATCATCTAGATTCTATAAAATTCAAGCTCAAACCATTATGAGTTTTGTTCTGCCAAGTCAAAACATTTTAGAGAATGCTCAAACAACAACCCCGTTGATATGTGAACAGGTCCTTCCAGATAAGGTAATCCAAGTACTCATGGTATAGTTGCATAGGTCAGTGTTTCCCAACCTTGGCAACTTGAAGAGATCTGGACTTCAACTCCCAGAATTCCCCAGCCAACATTGGCTAACTGGGGAATTCTGGGAGTTGAAGTCCAAATATCTCCAAGTTGCCAAGGTTGGGAAACACTGGCATAAGTTACAGTTGAATCTGACATCACAACATATGTTTTGTTATTTTTATTTCTGTTTGGTAAGGAACAAATGCCTTTGAGCCAATCATTAAATGCTAAATCTAATCTTTTCAACTGCAAGGCCTATATCCAGTTGCATTGTATGTAGAAATGTATATATACATGATACATTCAATCATTTATATAGCCTTTTATTCTTCTTAACCAATTGTAAGATGATTCTGTTCCCACAATTCATAGTTACAATTTGAGTGGGGAAATGCTTATCTGTAATTGATATTGAGATTGTGATTTTAAATCAATTCCTCTATGTCATATTTATAATTGACCAGTTTCAATCAAAGCACTGAATAGAGATATTCCACGAGCACTAATTACTTATGGCTGGACACTTATTGGGTTTTGTACTAGATTCTTTAGTACTTTTACAATGCTTCACTTAAGTAGTGTTGATGGCAAATCAATCTATATTAGAGTGATCTGCAATACCATGAATCACTTCCACTGGAACACTCTCTATTAAAGATAACCAAGATTGCCTTATACAAATCTTAAAATTTATGAAAGGTGTGTCTTGCAATTTATTTGGAGCTCGTAGTTCTCTAAATGTTGCTGGAATTTCAACTCCCAGTATCTTTTCTGTTTGGCCATATGGGCTAGTATTTCAAGGAACTATAGTTTACTAACTCTGTGGTCTTCTTTTCCATTTTTTGAATTTTGATAATGACTATGACCATACCCTATCTTATTCCAGAGTGTGAAATGTATAGATGGAAAATGGCTGAACATTTTGCATATAAACACGATTCAACCAAATAATAATATGATTGGGGACTTTATTTGTTCCAAATGAAGGGAATTTTTATCTGTTTTTGTTCTGTTTGGAATGTTAATAACTGGAAGCCTTCAGAGGAGGATGAAAACCCTTTGACTCAACTTGTAAGAGGCTAGAATTGGGGTTTTTGGCAGCCTTCAATGTTGTTTTCTTTCAGTAAGTGATTATCTTCGCGTTGCCGGTTCCCATGGCCTGCCATGTTACCGTAGTATTTTGCAAGATAGTGTGACAAAATCCCCAATAACAAGATGGTTGTTGTCGGTATAGAAGACTAAAATGTCGCCTGATTAGAACCTCTTGCGTCTCCCTATGAATAAATTGTTTGCGTTCTAATTTTTTGTTCATTCTCTTGAAGGAATAAAGGCAATCCTATTTCCCTTTACAAATTATCATAAATATTGAAGAGGCAGATTTTTCTGAGATCATTAGCATATCACGCTGCGACCCACACCAGAATGTACCATTAACAAAGCAGCCTTCATGTAATTAATGTAAATAATATGGAACTGCAGCATGAGTAACCCAGTCAGCCTTGGCAAAAAGCATTTGTCATAACGCATCATCTGAGGAGCTCAGTCTCAATTCAAATTAAACTTCATGGGTTTGCCCCTTTATTTTTCTGCTCCTCTAGCTATAAATTCCTGAGAAACATTCACCTATATGGAAGAAAGCAATCCGGAAAGCTGAAATTAAAATTTCATTATTTACTGTGCTTCTGCATCGGAGGACAATTAGTATCTTCATAAAACTAGATATGTAGATTCTAAGGGCACATCTGAGGGTTCTCCTCCTCCCCTCACGCCTGCACTTAAAAGTGTTTTCTGTCCTCAGCTGCTGCCAGCAAATCTAAAGGACGGTGTTATGTCTGCCATTTGCTACTATTGCCCTCTGACTCCAAAACACAGAGGAGCATTGTAAATTTTTCATGAAGAGGTTTCAGTCTGTAAAACAGCAAACTGGAATAATGTTTTAAATGCAATCATTGTCAAGCCTGAACAATGTAATTTATCAAGAGAGCAGTTTGTACTATATAATAAGTTTCATATATTAATACAATTTTTCATCTGATGTCAGCTTCCTGATTTATGAATAGCCCATGATCTAAGGTGATCATTGAATTATAATTCAAGTAATAATCCAGGAACAAGACACTGCACTGCTACCCTGCATTAGCTTACGTGCCACCAAGCCAATTTACTAAACAACCGTGGGCTAAATGATACAGTTTTTCTAATTCAAAGAAGGCACTCGTTAATTAGATAAAGGCTAAAGCTCTCATTATTTTTAAATGATTTAAGAACGAGTAAAGATCTTACAGCTTATACTGTAACTCTAATAGTTCTCTGCTTCCTGCCTTGTAATAAGAGTATTAAAGACAGATGGCCCATGCTGATTTAAACCAATTACAACACTTAATGCATACTAGTAGCAGTGAGTATTCGTAGGCGCTTCACATGTTAATATTCTACATGCTACAGTTAAAAAAACTCCTCTTGTTATTGTGATTTATCAGTAATTGGTTTCATTGTCTTGATTTTGCATGTTTACTTTCAGTGTTGTGTTTTTATGATTGGGGGCCCATTTTAGCAACTGTTATTAAAATCTCTTTCAAAGCCAAATCATATTAGTGAATTCCCTTCCTCAGTAGCTACATCTTACAGCACTGGGTGTTTCCCCTACCCTATTCAGAAGGCATTTCAATGTTTATCACGAGAACCAATGAAAACTGCTGATTAGGAATATCCTAAATGTCACCTTTTCTTTCTTACACTGGGCACAGAATTTCTAGACAAATATTCTTATGGAGAATGTAAGTAGATATACCTATGCTGGACTCGAAAAGATTTTATTACACATTTAATCTTTGCTAATTCCAAGCTGTGGTGAGTAGCATTACATTTTAAATAGATTCAATATTAGATGTTTTTTCCATTAAATAAATTACAATGTTTTTCAGGTACAAATTTGTGATTCTTTAAACAGTAATATTAGCTCATCTCATAAAAATGGTGTTCCCAGCAACTGATCAAGTTTTGTAAAGTTTATTGTAGGATTATTCTGATGTAGTGTACAATAGTGTAATATTATTCAGATTTCTGCACACTATTTTCCAGTTTGCCTATTCATTGTGTAGTAATTATTTATATTGTAGCTTTATACAACCAACAAAATACCTCAACATGATCAACAACAAAAAAAACACACATTGAGAAAGTTTAGGTGAGAGTTTATATGAATGGAATTAATTCCTACTTATGGAATCGAGAAGAAATATTTTCCCTTTCCTCACAGACATCTCTGATATCAGAATTCGGAGACACTGAGGAAACAGAGGAGAGGAATTTCCAGATACGTTTTGTTACACAAATGGCATTCTTGGTTGTCAAGCTAGGTTGTCAATAAAAGAACTAATAATTTTTATTTTGCCACTGCTACATCTCTCATTCTATTATATCTGTGTGTGTATGTGGGTGGATGTGAGAGAGAGACAGAAAGACAGACAGAAACGTTATGGTATACATCAGAGATCTTCAAACTTAAGACTTATGGACTTCAACTCCCAGAATTCTTCAGCCAGCATGTGAAGTCTTGGGAGGAACCATCATTCAGGATAGATGGGGTTGTCCTTATCCTTCCCAGTGAAGGACCTAGTCTGCTCTCATTATCCAGATTTGACTAGACATAGAAAATCTCTCTTCCTGCTTGCTGTCTTTTCTTATTGGATTTTTTGGCTGAACTTGGACTGTTTTTCCGAATTTTTTTGGTCTGTCTGTATCCCATTGACTTTGGCCTGCTTGACTATGGTAAATTCTAAAGCAACAAAATACCTTTCCTTAGGGCAGGGGCTATTGGGCCTCGCTACACCAAGCCTCAGCATCTCGTCTATCTGATCAAAACGCATGGCCAGAACATATCAAAGCAATATAAATCTCTCTATAGAAAAGACAACATTGTTGAATAGAATAGAATAGAATTCTTTATTGGCCAAGTGTGATTGGGCACACAAAGGATTTTGTCTTGGTGCATATGTTCTCAGTGTACATTAAAAAAAGATACATTTGTCAAGAATCATGTGGTACAACACTTAGTGATTGTCATAGGGGTCAAATAAGCATTGAAGAAACAATCAATATTAATAAAAATCTAAGTGGGAGGAAAAGGATGATGATAGGAATGATGAGAAAAAACTAGTAGAAATAGAAGTGCAGATATTTGTTTAGTAGAGTGATGACATTCGGGGGGAAAACTGTTGTTGTGTCTAGTTGTCTTGGTGTGTAGTGCTCTATAGCGACCTTTTGAGAGTAGGAGTTGAAACAATTTGTGTCCAGGATGTGATGGGTCAGTAAATATTTTCACCCTCCTCTTTTTGACTAGTGCAGTATACAGGTCCTCACTGGAAGGCAGGTTGGCAGCCTTTAAATACCTTTAAATGCAATTTAATTATGGGAAACAAAAACAAAGCAACAAGCTAACCCAAAAGCCCTAGGACCTCCACAACCTAAAATCAAAGACAACCTTTCTCAACCTGGTGTCTTCTATGATTGTGCCAACATCTATGTTGACTGGAGGATATGAAATTTGTAGTTCCAACATTGGAAGTTGGAGACGAGTGATCTGAAGTTTCTCTAACCTGTAGAATGGCCAGTTCTTGCTGCTGCATACAAAATGACTTACCAAGTTTAACTGTCCTTGAAAATAAATGTTTGACTTCATCTATTTCATTTGCTGTGCATCTGTCTTCAGATTTTATCTCTGCTGGCATCTTGCCCAGCATATAGGACTCTGTTCTTGTTATTCCCTGTCTATCTTACACAATTTATGGGTTAACTGTGTAACAGTATTATCACTCTGCTGTATGGTTCTGTCTCCAAAAGTCCAGGGGAATCTTTTAAACAACATTTTGTATGTATAGCATTTACTGTCTACACTGAAGCAAACAGAACTGAAGGTGTTTCTGCCATGTTTCTCCTGCCCCACTTTTGTTATTAGAGTCACAACAAGATATGTTATTAATGGACCCTGAGTAGAACACGTTATTTGTTATGGTAACTTTTTGACCTATTTAATAAGTACTTAAAGCAGTGTTGTGTGGATTTTATTGTATTCTGCAGTGTACAGTTATGAAGTGTGGTACATAATAAAATAAAAGCAATAATGTGGATATTTCAGAGGGATCTATCAGAGCAGACCTGAAGCAACATATTTCATCTGGTTTGTCTGGGGCTGAAGCCCTGCAAGTTATAGCTGAAATAACTAGGAACAATATTGTGGTTATGACTTGTGATTGTTTATTACTGTAACCAGCCAAGGCCGCTAAATGCTTTCAAGACCTTTTTGAAGCTTCAGAATATTTTCTTCTTTATATATCAGAGTTAACATATTTTCTTATTTAGATATGGTGGGGAGGGAATGGATGTGTGCATGCCACTCACAAGCTGGAATTTTCTGAATTGTAACACCCAATACCCCCTCCTCCCAAACAAACAATTTATTTCTAGGAAACATATTTTCTAAGAGTTTGGGGTTATTTCAACTGACTAAAATGGCAATATTCAAACTTTAATAACATTACAGATGACAAAACTGTGGAAGTTCTTGTGTGACAGATACAGACTCTATCACAGTTGTAAATAATGGACTTATTTTAAAAAAATCCATGCTTACACACTTAGTTTTGAGAGATCTGTTATATGGTACAATTCAAATCTAGTAAAATCTAAGTGGTATGATCCAAATCTAGTAAAAATAAAAATAAACATATTATCATTGACAACAACAGCACAGATCCCCCATTCTTGAAAGTAATGTAGAATTTGTATTCTTCTCAATTGCTGATTGGTGTGATCCGTTGTCTAAAAGGTGATCAGTCCCAAAATTATTTGAGTTGGCAGGAAAGAGGGAGTAGAAATGAGAAATGTAATGATAGAGGGAATTGATCCCCAAGTTATGGTAAAGTTAGGATTATACACATACACCCATCACAAAAGTTTTAATAAAACTTGTTATTCTGGAAATATACTATAGAAAATTTTCTGATATGAAAAATCAGAAGAACACACACACACACACACACACACATATTGTGGAGTCCTGGGGGTGGGGTTCTCTGAGCTTGGTTTGTTGCTTGCAGATGTTTCATTACCCGACTAGTTAGCATCATTAGTGCTACTGAGAGTGGGATTTGCTCCCTGTTTATATACCCTTGCCAGTGTTGCTGAGACTGTGGTCTTCTCTTTGGCAGATCCATGAGTAGGGTAATGTTTCTGCTTTGTTGTTTGTCTGGTACTTGTCTGGGTGTTGGCGACTGAAGGTGTGTTCTGGTCTTTTTGTTTTTTAGCTTTTTATTGTCCCTTTTCAATGTTGTGTATATGTAGTTTATCTCTTTGTGTCTGTGGACACACACTGTCTCTCTCACGTGAATGTAGGACTTTTATTTAGGCGGGCAGCAAAATAAGGAAAAATTATGAAAAAATAAAAAGAAACAGAGGGGATAAGATTTAGTATGACAAAAAAGGGGAAGAAGGGGGGGAAAGGAAGGAAGGAAGGAAGGAAATGCGTTCTGTGATCAATAAATTTCATGGGTGTAAAAATATGGTTTTATAATGCAAATGTATATTTTAGTATCAACCCAATTTCAGATATGGAACCAATTGTAATATATGAATGGAGGAATATATAACACTAGTTAGCACTTCAAATATTTTGTGGTCCTTTTTCTCCAAATGAGGTTTGCTCTGATTCATAATAATCATTAAACATGGAAATCTGTTGCATATGTATTTATTCTCTTAGCATAGACCTGAAACTAATGTGAGGGCATACAGTAGTGACATATAAAGAGAGATATAAATTTTCTGAAACATAATGTAGCTCAAAAATATTAGCCAATCATCTTCATGGCTCAGTAGTAGAAACAGCCAGAAAAAGGGTTGTTCATTGGGCTTGAAAAATCAAGTACAGTATATGTATTTTATTTGCAGTGGCTGCTCTTTCTTTTCTATATTGGGGGGAAATAAATCTGGGTGAATCATCTCCATATAGCTGTATGGATTATTTTCCTCAATCCAGGAAAAAAATGAGCATAATTACTTGCCCAGTTTTCTTAACTAATGTGATTTGTTATTACCTTACAAAGTTTATATATTTATTTGATTGCTCAATTTCAATAACCACTTGACTTGGGGCAGCATCATCCAAGTTGTAAGTGTATCCAGCTATTGTATCACATCCCAAATAGAATACAGTGAACCCTCGAGTTTCGCGTCCTCAAGGATCGCGAAAGGGCTATTTCGCGAGTTTTCAACCCGGAAGTAAACTCCACCATCTGCGCATGCGTGCCCTTCCACGCATGCGTAGATGGTGGAGTTTCCCCGCCGGGCAGAGGCTTCCCTGGGTCTTCCCCCTCTTGCCCCCGTAAGACCCCAGCGGCGGCGCGAGCAACGGCGTGGGCGGGCGGGCGGCACGCGCGGGGACACCCCAGCTCGGCTCCCCAGCTGGGAAGCGGCCCCAGCAACAGCATGGGCGGGCGGGCGGTGCCCGCGCGCTTGGGGACATCGCAGCTCGCTCCCCAGCTGGGGAGCCGAGCTAGGGAGTCCCGACCGCGCGCGCGTTGCTGGGGAAAGCGCGCGCGCTTGGGGAATCCCTAGCTCCGCTCCCCAGCTGGGGAGCCGAGCTAGGGAGTCCGGACCGCGCGCGCGTTGCTGGGGAAAGCGCGCACGCTTGGGGAATCCCTAGCTCCGCTTCCCAGCTGGGGAGCCGAGCTAGGGAGTCCGGACCGCGCGCGCGTTGCTGGGGAAAGCGCGCGCGCTTGGGGAATCCCTAGCTCCGCTCCCCAGCTGGGGAGCCGAGCTAGGGAGTCCGGACCGCGCGCGCGTTGCTGGGGAAAGCGCGCGCGCTTGGGGAATCCCTAGCTCCGCTCCCCAGCTGGGGAGCCGAGCTAGGGATTCCCCAAGCGCGCGCGCTTTCCCCAGCAACGCGCGCGCGGTCCGGACTCCCTAGCTCGGCTCCCCAGCTGGGAAGCGGCCCCAGCAACAGCGTGAGCAATGGGGTGGGCGGGCGCGAGCAACGGGGTGGGCGGGCGAAGGGCGGGCGGCAGTGGAAGCAAAAACACCATCTGCGCAAGCGCAGATGGTGTTTTTACTTCCGCACCGCTACTTCGCTAAAAATCGATCATCGCGTGGGGTCCTGGAACGGAACCCTCGCGATGATCGAGGGTTCACTGTACATCTTTATAGTTTTAGCTGATCCAAGGCACTGCCCTATATATTGGTCCTTCTCCTAAACAAAATAAAAAAAATCCCAAGTTGACCTCATTAAAAACTTCCATGACATAATTGATAAGGGTTTTGGTTTTTTGTGTATCCCAGAAAATCAAGATAAACAATTCAAAATGTCCACAGGTTTTAGGTGGATTCCTTTGTGTGGGCATAGGATTGACCTTGATTTGCTAGAAAGATTTTTGAAGAACATATTCTGTTGTATCCATTGAGCATGTATTTATGTGAAGTCTGTCTGTTCCAGACATCTAGGCATTGTGATAGTTCTGTGTACTTAGAAATCACTATACCTGGTTGCAGCCAAGAGATGATCATAACATTGTATCCTTTCAGAAGTACAGGTGAAGAAAAGTACCTTAAATATGCACACAGGATTCCTACCTCCTTCTATTTTCCCTATCATGTAGTCATTTCTGCATGTGTATGTCTACATAAAGCTCTGCATGAACATCTCCATTCCTAAAACTTGTAGTACATATGTCTGGCAGTACATATAGTCATCTTAACTAGGGTGATACATACACAGAATATACCCATCAACTATCATCCTAATGTTTTTATTCCAGAGCTTTATACTGAGATGTCTTTTAAAACAGTAGTAGCCCAGGTAGGTGTAAACTTGCTCGCCAGGAGAGAAAATTTGAATGTAGCACTGATTTCTCCCTTATTATGTATAGGCATTGAAGTTCTCTAGAAGTAGCAAGTATTAGCTGAGACAGCTTTAAATTTTGCCAAATTCATAAAAACTATTAATAATTTAGCAAATAGTTAGCTGCAAGGGAAACATGCTTGCTGGTTTATCCTACATCTTTCCCCCAGTCTGTTCTGGAAGGCTGAAACAAAAACAAAATAACTGCTCCTAGATTTGGCCAAAATCGGAATTTTGCTCTCAAAAATTTATACCCAGAAGCCTATAAAAACAGGTCAGATGTGCAGCAGCAATTCCTCCACAATTGTTAAATTGCATTTTGGGAATATTTATTTCTTTGTCTCTCACAATTTAGCTTCATTGGCTAACTGGAATTTCTAATATTATGAGAGAAGAAAATATAAGTTTCTCCCTATCTGCATTCTCCAGATCATATATAATTTTATGCACTTATGTCTTGTTTCCCCTTAGTTTCCTCTTTCAGGGTAAAAATCCTGAAATGTTGTAATGTTTCCTCCTAGACTACTTGCTTTAGTTCCTTCATTATTTTAGTTTCCCTTTAGGGGATCTTTTTCAGATCTATAGTCTCATTTATGTAGTTCATTAACAAGAGCCATATAGAATATTCCAAATTTTATTCCAGCGTAGATTTGTATAAAGTCATTATGAAATTGGCAACTTTATTTTCAACGCTCTTTGTTACAAATCCGCAATACAGAACTTGCTTTTTTCACAGTCTACACATTAGGACAATATTTTATTTTTGAGCTACCAACTAGAATATGCCACATTTTAAAGTTCAGCATTTTGAGATGTGAGTTCTTTAAAAAATTCTGATGGATTCTATTTGAACCCAGTGACTGGATTTAGGTTTTTCAAGAAGTCTTAGAATTTCAGCTCACCATCCCATTATTTCTTTCTGTTCCACAGAGTATCTTGAAAATAACAACTACAGGTATCTTGCCCTACATATTCTGCAGAGAAAACATTTACAGAGAATCCATTCAGCTTTTCTTCAATCTCTTTATTCTCTTTTAATAATCTTTAAACTCCCCTGACATCCAACCATTTTCTGTTAGCAGAACCATCTTCTAGGTAAAAGACTATCCACAAAAGAAGAGTCGTCTCCTGTTCACCTAACAGCACCATTGAGTTCAGCCCTGAGCATGTCAAAACGTATGATAGATTAATTGTGATTCCCAGGACAATCATGCTCTAGATATTGGCTGCCCAAGAGACACTAACTGTAGAATATTTCTCCTTTCGTGCTAAGTTAATTATCAGAAAGACCAGGCTACAAGAATGGTGGAAGGTCTTAAGCATAAAACGTATCAGGAAAGACTTAATGAACTCAATCTGTATAGTCTGGAGGACAGAAGGAAAAGGGGGGACATGATCGAAATATTTAAATATGTTAAGGGGTTAAATAAGGTCCAGGAGGGAAGTGTTTTTAATAGGAAAGTGAACATAAGAACAAGGGGACACAATCTGAAGTTAGTTGGGAGAAAGATCAAAAGCAACATGAGAAAATATTATTTCACTGAAAGAGTAGTGGATCCTTGGAACAAACTTCAAGAAGACATGGTTGGTAAATCCACAGTAACTGAATTTAAACATGCCTGGGATAAACATATATCCATCCTAAGATAAAATACAGAAAATAGTATAAGGGCAGACTAGATGGATTATGAGGTCTTTTTCTGCCGTCAGTCTTCTATGTTTCTATGTTTCTATTCTGAGTTGTGTAATGTTCAGATGTTAAGCTAAAGGGTGCTTGCAGATTGAAGCCAGAAAAACTCTGGGCCTGCTTTAAAAAACTTTCGAAAATACTAATTCAATATTTCTTTACTGCTACGATCTTCCACAGCAGTGAAAGAATGCAGTTTAGTTTTCCATTTTATCTTTCTTACAAGTGAAAGTCATGGAGAAGCTGTGAATAAAAAGTGCACTATAATTATCAGGTACAGTTTAAAAATGTATGAAGCAGTTGATAATTGTAAAAATTAGTTCCTAATAGTTTGTAGTGTGTTCAACTGATTTTCATAGCTGGTTGACCTGCTCTTCATTTCATAAGAATTACACATTGTAATGTGTAAAACCTGATGAAATATTACAGTATTATTTTTATCATTTTACCTAGATAATGTCTTTTTTCAGTCATGGCCACACATACACCGAAACATACACATACGTACACAGTATAAGAGAATGAAAAAAAAGAAAGAAACCCCAACAGATTGGACCTCCAGGAAGTGCCCTGATGCTAATCAGAACAGTGTGCAAGACAGAAAAGCTGATAGTCAGAAATTGCTCTTTAAACCAAGACAAACTGTCAGTCTTTAGAAATGGTGGGGAATGGCCTATTTATGTAATCAGATACTAAAGCTGGGAAGAAGCTGTCAGGCACATTCTTGTTGTGTAAGCAGCAGGCAAACTGCGCTTTATCTGACAGACAGTGTGTAAATCTGTCCATGCAAAAATCCAAATGTTTAGTTTCCTTCTAGTCACTGTAATAATCTGCTTATTTTCTTCTGCTAAGGCAATGACATCACTTAGCAGAATGCATCACAGACAGAAGCCCCAGATAAAGGCTTGTGTTACTGTCAGTCATTCACTTCTTGATTGGCAAGGAGATAAATAGAAACTACTGGAGGTTTGCTTCTAGCTAAAGAGCAGCCAATACCTTCAGCGAAGACTACGGGCAAGAAGAAGCTCATCTAGCATTTTCAGGTTATATTCTGCTCAAAAAAATAAAAGGAACACTCAAATAACACATCCTAGATCTGAATGAATGAAATGTTCTCATTGAATACTTTGTTCTGTACAAAGTTGAATGTGCACAGCAGCATGCGAAATTGATTGTCAATCAGTGTTGCTTCCTAAGTGGACAGTTTGATTTCACAGAAGTTTCATTTACTTGGAGTTATATTGTGTTGTTTAAGTGTTCCCTTTATTTATTCTTTTAGCAGTGTACTTAGTCCCCACTACAAGTCAAGAGAAAAATCACTTTTAGAAAAGAAGATTCCATTCCATTGTGATTGTTCCGGTTGAAAGCTGCCTTGAAGGACAGTCTCCCACTTTGTAATATGATGCTATTGTTTGTTTGTTTTTAAAAAATTAGAAAACACCAATAACTTGCTTTACTGGAGATTAAAAGAGATTAATGTCAATTTTCATTTTGATATGGTTATTAAATGTCATTGTAGTGTAGGTAACCTTTTGTGGAAAGAACTATGTTCACTTTACGATATTGCATTTTTTTAAAAAAGTTTGGGACCATGTTAATCTTACTGAGCTGCAAATAAGGTGTTTTTTGTAAATAATTTTGACAGTGACAGAAAGCTCTTCTCATTACCAATGTCCCCCCCCATATGTGATTTAAGGAGAGTAGATATATCATAGTAATATTGTATGACCCTGCAGCATGAAGCCAGTTATCTGCTCAAAAAACAATGGACCTCACTCAAAATAAGCTTGCTTTGTCAGCAGCAGTAAAGCATAATGTATAGCCAAATCGGATCACTTCTGCATGCAGCATTATGGTATCACATTCACTGTGTGATCATTGATTAGAGGAATTTAAGTAGAAGGAAATCCTAATCTGAAAACCTTTCATTTATGTGCATTCACATATTACTCTAGTTTTTCTCTTAAAAAGTAAAATATGGCTGCAAGCCTGGATAACCATTTTATTAGCATCCAAAAATAAAATTGGCAGGTTATAGATTGCAGATTTGCTTCTTCAAAACAATAAAAATAAAAGGAAGTTACCTGTTCAAAGAATCATTGTTTCTGAGCTGTATATTTTTGTTCCTTCAATATTGATCATTCATGGATACACCAGTGCTATTTTATGTCTTGTCTGTGTGTCTATTGGAATATATCTTGCAGTGGGGTCAAAACATGCCCGTTTCTGTCCTAGAGGGTCAAAAGTGAGACAAGAACAAGGAAGAAGTCCTAACTGTCTCCTACTTTTCTGTAGCTGAATCATAACCCAGAAATGAAATATATGATAATTGATTGACAGGTCAACTAATAAAGAATGACTCTTCCAACTGCTTCTTTCCAGCTTTGTTGTAAATTAGCCAATCATATTTCAAAAATAAAGCAAGCTGTTCTATCTATCTATCTATCTATCTATCTATCTATCTATCTATCTATCTATCTATCTATCTATCTATCTAACCTCTGACCCCCCACTAACACTGACTATGACTGACCAGATAGGTAGGAGCAGAAACACTATAACACAGTGCCTCCCACTCCCAACCTCTCCAATTGGTGCAGAAGGATACCATGGCTGATGGTATCGAAACCTGCCGAGAGGTCAAAAAGCACCAGGATAGAGGAGTGCCCCCTATCCTGGGCCCACCAGAGATCATCCATCAGTGTGACCAAAGCAGTTTCTGTGCTGTGCCCAGACCTGAAACAAGACTGCAGAGGGCCTAGGTCAGTGATGGTGAACCTCTGGCAAGTGGCACGCGGAGCCATATCTGCTGGCACACAAGCCGTTGCCCTAGCTCAGCTCCAGTGTGCACGTGTGTGCCAGGCAGTTGATTTTTTGGCTCACACAGAGGCTCTGGGAGGGTATTTTTGGCTTCCAGAGAGCCTCCAGGGCAACGGGGGGAGGACACTTTTACTGTCTCCCAGCTCCAAGGAAGCCTTTGGAGCCTGGGGAGGGCAAAACACGAGTCTACTGGGCTGACCAGAAGTTGGGAAACAGGCTGTTTCCTCCAGAGGGCCTTCGGGGGGTGGGGGAAGCTGTTTTCTCCCTCCCCAGGCATTGAATTATGAGTGTGGGCACTTGCGCATGTGTAATAGTGCTCACACACATGCTCTTTTGGCCCCCGAGGAAAAAAACCTTCACCATCACTGGCCTAGGTAATCGACTTCATCCAAAGACCATTGGAGCTGTAGTGCCAACACCTTCTCAACAACCTTCCCTAAAAGGAAAAACTTATTAAAGTCCTCAGCACTGCCCTGCAAGGGCTCGTCTACTCCTCCCACTGCAAGGAGGGAGCGAGTCACCCTAAACAGAGCAGCTGGCTGAGATTCCACTGACGCAATCAAAGTGGAAAGATACAAAGATCTTGCCACCTTGATCGCCACAAGATAAGTCTTAATGTAAGAACTTAACTGTGTTCGGTCAGATCCAGATTTACTGGCCCTCCAATGCTTCTCTAGATGTCTCTTCTGGCATTTCATCCCCCTAAGTTCCTCGGTAAACCTAGGAGATCTCCTGGGTCTCCTGAAAACCACTTCTGCCCTGTTGCCAAGAAAACTACATAGACACGTCAGTGATATCACTAGGACTCAATTTCAGTGTTAGTTTTTACCTTTCCAATTCAGTTATCATCTGCCAGGTTTGCTTCCTGAGATGCTTAAGGTGACAACTCCTGACTACATTTTCTTACTAGCAAATACTCAATACTCTCCTTACAGTCACTCGCTGAAAAGGCTATAATATGTGGCTGTAACAAATATCACGTTTTTGATTTAAATTACGTGAAATCAGGGATGAGTTGAGCTGTTTGTCATATTGAAGTACAGTACATTTTAGTTAAATGTGAAATAGAGGAATGCTTAAAGAGTATTATTGTTTTAAAAAAACCATCCAGGTATAATTAACACAATTGCTTGGATATGATGAATGCCTGTAGGTGGATGTGAAGTTGTATATCTATATGTGAATGAATGGATTTAATTGGTAGATAAATTGCTAGAAGAGCCAAATCAATCAACTATGAAAGAGTGGGTAGTTGATTACATTAGCCTGCTGTTTTCAACCAGTGAATATGGGATGAGGAAGAAACAGGTACCTGTACAAATGTCAATTTACCCTAGCCTAATAGTCTGAAATAACATATCTATAACATAGTAGAAATGTCACAGTATCATTTTCTGTTGTTGGAAATACTCAAATAAGAACCGATGAAAATTTAGAATGTTTTTTTAGAGTAAAGTGCTTTATAATAAAGGATTAAAATCAAATTGATTTTGATTTATAGTTCAGGTCTTCATATTTTATAGTGTAGCTTTTTATTATATTATCCACATATATATTTGAACTGAAATAGAATTTGGAAGACTAAGGTTGGATTTTGAAGAGAGATACAAACTCCTTATGCCTTGTAAATTTTAGATTGCTTGTGAAGTAATGATATTGACTATCATCACGTCAAAGAAGTTTGCTTCCAATGTTGATATAGATGGGTAGCCACATCTTTGAAGTTTCACTCATATTTTGGACCAAGATAATAAAGCTAATGGGCCATTGAACTGTGGAATTTAAAAAAAATCCTATTCATAAGAAGATCAACTAAAAACTGGGAACTTGGAGAGAGCTTGATTCTCTGTAAGAAGTCTGTAGTATCACGATAACCATATCCCCAAACTATTAACATTTGTCTAATCTACCTACAATTCTAGAAAAGCGAATAACACAATCTAAAATTTTCTTTCTGGAAGAAGAAAGTGGTTAAGATTATTCTCTAATATATTATAAAAACCTTTGTATAAATTATTTTTGGGGGGAAATGTTACATATTATGAATTTTAGTGAGTCTTAAATCTTTTTTAAAAAAGTGATGCCAATGTAGATATGCTTAAGATGTTGAACTACGGAAGCCCATATTCAAATCCATATCTTGGAAATATACTAGATGACTATATTAATTCGCAGGGTTGCTATTGCTGAGATTAATTGAATATCCCCATGCATTGTATGTTTAAAGATTTGTGAACCCTTTTGAATGTTCAACATTTCTGGTTAAATAAGACCTGTTCTTTACTAAAACTCCTAAAACTTGATAAGGAGAATCTAATTAAATAAATGGACCCGATTAAATAAATAAATTATTAAATAAATGAATTAAATAACTACGAGTCTATGGAGAGGGTCGGCATACAAATCTAATAAATAAATAAATAAATAAATAAATAAATAAATAAATAATCCAATATCTAAGAGACTGCCACAAAGAAGAGAAGGACAACCTATTCTCCAAAGCATTTGAAGGTAGGACAAGAAGCAATGGATGAAAACTAATCAAGGTGGGAACCAACCTAGAACTAACAGAAATTTCCTGACAGTAAGAACAATTAATCAGTGGAACAATTTGCCTCCAAACGTTGTGGGTGCTTCTTCAACACTGGAGTTTTTACGAAGAGATTGGACAGTCATTTCTCTGAAGTTATATAAAGTTTGAGCAAGAAGTTGGACTAAAAGAACTCCAAGATCCCTTCAAACTCTGTCATTTTAATATTCTGAGTCAAAAACAAAATTGGCAGACTTTTAATTGCAATCACACTGATAGACCAGGTTCATAACTCAATTGTGAATTTTCATTTTTTTTAAATTTTTGATTAATACTTAATTTCTAAAAAGATTAGAAAGTTGTCCCGTAAAATTTATGATGACTGATCCTGTCATATCTTGGCACTCAAAGCCTATGGAAGACTGCACACATCAGTCTTGCAGAGCACATGTGGGCAATCTCCTATTCTCCTTCTCCAGATTGATTCCTAGGAACCAGTCTATTCTCATAATCAAATATGTGGCTGACCTTGGGAGGATAATGGGGGGAGATACTCCCTAGAAACAATTCAAACAGTAGAGGAGGCAGCCCCAGTGGCTTAACAGGAAAAAAAACCTTAGGAAGGACCAGTTGTAGTTGTCTAGCAGTTAAAAGTAACAATGGGAAGTTTGTTCCTTCAAGACTTGAAAGATTCTCTTAAAATAAAATAGAATTAACTCATATTGTGTTGCATGGGTGGGCTAACAACTCAATGTTTTACTAATTGATAAAATGTGTTACATATTTACTATCCACTGCATTATGGTAGGTAGTTTTATCTGCAAAACAATAATCCTTTATTCTCCTATATTAGACTTAGAATATTTGACGAAGAATCTAGCAGTGACAGTGTTGGGTTAGATGTCCATGGAGAACATAATCATTTATAGCACTAATCTGTTGCAGGACAATTGGGGGTCCTTGGCAAATCATTATATTTGGCTTAAACTATCTCACAACATTACTGAGCATTTTAAAAGTCATTCACAAATCCTGCAGTTTCATTTTGTTTATACACTAAGAAGTTAGTCTAATTTGCTTCAATATCTCACTATCATGTGGTGAATTACAGAGTCACTGTCAGTATTTACTCTGACTTTGCTGTTTTGTCATTTTAAAGAGAGTCTTTCAACCTTACTTGAACATTTTTATTATATGTGAATAATCGAGCACGCTTTGGGGTTCAGGAGGTGTAATACTGTTAAATGTGCATCTTGGAAGATCTGAAAAATGAAGGATTTATATTACCCTTCATAAAGTTGTATGACAGTCAAGAAAAACTGTTTGTTAAAAGATAGCATCTGTTTAACCTGCTTATTTATTTCTTGTAGTTGAAGGTTAGAATGATAATAAATATATAAGGAAATAAGTAGATAGGAAATGTAGCTTAGAAATAAGATCCTGTCATGCTTTTGAAATGTGAAATACATGAAGACCTGACAGATGTGATTTTTTATGATGCATTTGGAAGTATTTAGCTGTATATATCATTTGCTAGTGCCAACAATCAACAATAACTGATAAAGTAATTTGAAATGTTGAAGCAGTGTGTGTGCCTTCAGACACATGTGCGCACACACACGCATGCATATATCATTTTTATTTTTATCTTATATGTGGCTGTAAATACTTTTAGTGGTAAATTTAGTAATTGCTTAATGTAGCCATAACTGCAAACTTATACAGAAGAATTTTTTATTTAGACTGCCTTGTGCACTTTATGTGAAATACTTGCTAATGTTTTAAACAAGTAATGTTAATGTTTATCTGGAGAGTAGTATCAAACTGATTGTTTTAAGTAACACATTAAAAATAGATTAGTTTTCTGACTTTATGAAAAAAAGGCAAAAATATGACAAAACCCCAAATTATCATTTTTTCCCCAAGCCTGCAAAGCTTGACTTGTCATCTTCAAAGGCATTTGACTACCAGAATCATAGTAATTTGTGTGGTGATCTAGACCAGTGTTTCCCAACCTTGGCAACTTGAAGATATTGGGAGTTCAACTCCCAGAATTCCCCAACCAGCATTCGCTGGCTGGGGAATTCTGGGAGTTGAACTCCAAATATCTTCAAGTTGCCAAGGTTGGGAAACACTGATCTAGAGTGAGCAATTAGAGCCTTGATTAAGCTTTTGTTCACTCTTGGATGCATATCATGGCAAATCATCCTGGAACATTATGATGTAATATTTCCTCCATGCCTCTTATATATTGCAAACATATTTGACAAGAGTTTCAATCATAAATTAGCTTTCAAAATTAAGCAACAAAACCAACTATTCATTCAATCTTAATCTCTTCTTCTTTTACTATATATACACTCAAGTACTCTTCCCATTGTATTTGACCGTGTTTTATATTTCCCTGACATATCCATCACTCTCATATAGTAAAAAGTAAGCAGAACCATATTCTTATGCACTCACTTTTTCACTTTTTCCAATGAACATTAGATCCTTACAGTAGAAGGATTCTATTGTATTTTATCAACTGTATTTCTCCATTTATTTTTCCATTTTCAGTTACCATTCTTCCCAGGTATATGCATACATACATTTATATAGTTGCTCTTTTTTTTGCCCTTTTTCTATAACAATCAATTGTTCACTCCATTTTTTTCCTCATGAGCACACTGCTTGGGATTTGATTACATTTAATTGCAGATATGTGCTCTTAATTTTATCATGACATCAGTCAAGCTTTGGCTGCAAATCATTTAGATTTTAGTGAAAGCATTGCATTGTCTACTCACAAATGTACATATACTTTTATATTTCATGTATTACTTTTGCCATATCCAAAAATTACCTTCAATTCTATACTTGCAGAAAATAATTCAAACCAATTCACATGATCATATGATTTGTCACAATCATATTATAAATAGTGATGGGCGAACCAAACCCGCACAATTCAGGTCTGTACCGAATTTTGCGGTGTTCGGTATGCCGAACCGAACCTGAATTTTTTTAAAACTTCGGGCAAAGTTTGGGGTTGCGTTTGGCATTTGGAGCTTTGACGTCACCGGAAGGTTGTTAAGGACGCCAAGGTGATCACTTCCTGGATTCCATGGAATCCAGGAAGTGATCACCTTGGCGTCCTTAGCAACCTGCCGGTATACGTGATGTCAAAGCTCTGCCCCCGGAATCTCTTGGTGGGATTCCCCGTTCGGGTTTGGACGAATTTTGCATAAAGTTCGTCCGAACTTGCCGAACCCGAACACCGTTGGGTTCGCCCATCACTAATTATAAATAAACTGCATCCATGTCTTGGTATTTCTCCAGTTGGTTACTAGTAACTTTACCATTTATTACACTGCTTTTCTAAATTTCTGTTTCTTCAGCCTTGTCTTGGATAGTGATATTTATAGCATTTTTTTTTACTTCCACTTATTGGCATATCACTGCCATTCCAAAAAGACCTCTATAGCATTCCTTCCAGTAACCTCTTACCTCATTCAAAATAATAGCATTATCTTAAATACTGTTTCCTCTGCTGGGGGCTCTTCATGTATTCTTCACCCAGCTATCAAACAACCTTTTATTTCCCTCAAAAACCACAATTTCTTTCCTAGTATTTCATTCATTAATCCTTATTCTTTATCATTCATTCTTACATTCCAAATCACAATCTCCCATATGCATTGATCATCACCTAATGGGGCACTAGAGATTGCCACCCATCAGGGTGTTTAATTAATAGAAGACTTATCCACACAATCTGCTTTCTATGATGCAGTGTTGCTACAATAACTCTTTGCTGAAGGAAGGTCTTTGTAATGAAGCTTCCATTTTGTGTCCAGCCTACTATAACAGTCTGAAGTTAGACTGCGGGATTCCCCCATGAAAATAGTGTTTTCCATCTTATCTTGACACCAGACAATTGTCAGTGAATGAAGAAGATTGGCAAAATGCCTTGTGTAGGACTATCTTTTCCTATCTGGCCACTAATTTATACCTCCGGAGTCATCTGTTCTGGGACTGCCAAAGTGCCCACAAACCTCTTTTGTTTCTTCCTTTGTTTGTGAGGTTTGGTCAAGAGATTATTACCCTCATGGATAGTCAAGATCAATATTTCCATTTGTAAAAAAGCCGATCTTTGCCCAGTCCTTTTTTTCTATGAACAGATCATCAGCTGATTTAAGGCTTTGATAACAACTAGCTTATATTCCTGAATGTTATCTCGAATACCTCTCTGTTCCTGAACAATTAACAACCTGACGCAATGTGTAAACCTCTCCTACTTCTGGACAAAAAGTCAAAACCATCCCTAGGCATGATTTCTTCACTACTAAAATATCTGTGGGATTGAATACTATTTGTATTGGAGGTTCAACTGATTCCCCCTCCCCCCAAAAAGCAGAAGAAAATACCAATGCTAGGTTTTTTGTGTGCTGAACTGGCCATTAACATAGCCCCAAGTTTATTTATTTAATTTTATTTATTTATTTATTTTGTCCAATACACAATGAGGGTTTTAGTGTGTGTGTGTGTGTGTGTATATATATATATATATATATATACACACACACACACACACACACACACACATATATATATATACACACACACATATGTGAATGATGAGGCAGCAGCCATCTCGATCACCGGAACATAGAAACTTTAATAAAACCACTTAGCTTTCGTTAGCGTGCTGCTAACTTCGTCAGAGTTTTAAAATGCCGTGGGAGACAAACATCTTTATAAAGCATTACTCATTCTGCTCATTGCCCGTGTCACGGGGCCACACCCTTCCCTCCCCCCTGCGGTAAGCCTAATTGTGGGTTTAATCCTGCTGGCTAAAGAGAGATCTACCTCTTTTGCTCGTGTTTGTTGCCTTTTTCCCTCCCCAAGGGAGGGGGTGGAATTGTGAGGCTTAATCCTGCTGGCTGTAGGGAGACCTGCCGCTTTTACTCGTGTCTGTTGCCTTTTTCCCTCCCCAATTCCCTCCCCGGATATTCAGTTTACGGCGGAGGAGGAGGCCAATGGCAAACTGGCCTTTCTAGATGTACAGATTAACCGGAACCCGGATGGAAGCATCGACACGGAGGTGTACCGCAAGACCACCAGCACGGATCGCATGTTACACAACGAAAGCAACCACCCCAACGCACATAAAGTCAGCTGCATACGGACATTATTCAACAGGATAAATACCCATTGTAGTACACAGGCAGCCAAACAAAAAGAACGAGCGTATCTTTACCAAACTTGTATACGTCATGGTTACTCGAGGGATTTTATCCAACGATGCGTTACACCTAGACTCCGGCAGCCTACTGAAAGCACAAACGAAACATCAGCGTGGAGGGTACTCCCGTACATACAAGGGGTATCCGAAACAGCTGCACGCATACTGGCACCCCACGGGGTCAAAGTAGCGCATAGGCCGGATCAAACTTTGAGAAAATCAGTAATGCGCCCGAAGGAAACCCTAGTGAAGGAGGAGTCTTCCTCGGTAATTTACCGTATAAACTGCAGTAATTGTACACACCACTATGTGGGTGAAACAGCTAAAAGGTTGAGAACCCGTGTACATGAACACAAACTAGCGGTCCGGCGTCAGGAACAGCACTCCCAGATTTGGATACACATGGAGGAGCAAGGTCACGGCTTCGACTTCCAGGGAACTGAGATTCTGGCACGGGATGAAACCAAGGGAGGTCGCCTCCTAAAAGAAGCCTGGTTCTCGAATGAAAATTCTTTAAATAGACACATCGATATGCCATCGGCATACCAGGCTTTAAGGCACCAACAACGACTTAAAGGAGATGGGTCATTAAGATTGGACACAGCCCCCAGCAGAATTCCCCAGGCCAGACATAGAAACCAGCCAAATGAGGGTGGGATAACCCCCCACGAGAAACAAGGGAACATACTGGAGCAATACGGAGGTAGAGGTGGAGGAGCACAATTTAAGTCTAACATAGAGGACAAGGGGGGATTAGAACAGTGTAGACCTAGGACGAGGACATGGGTAAAAAAATTGCAAGAGCAGACATGTACCATTATAAAAAGTAACAACGACAATGGGGGGAAGAAAGGAATACCAAACACCTCCGAAGCATTGCCTCACAACTCCACCCCCTCCCTTGGGGAGGGAAAAAGGCAACAGACACGAGTAAAAGCGGCAGGTCTCCCTACAGCCAGCAGGATTAAGCCTCACAATTCCACCCCCTCCCTTGGGGAGGGAAAAAGGCAACAAACACGAGCAAAAGAGGTAGATCTCTCTTTAGCCAGCAGGATTAAACCCACAATTAGGCTTACCGCAGGGGGGAGGGAAGGGTGTGGCCCCGTGACACGGGCAATGAGCAGACTGAGTAATGCTTTATAAAGATGTTTGTCTCCCACGGCATTTTAAAACTCTGACGAAGTTAGCAGCACGCTAACGAAAGCTAAGTGGTTTTATTAAAGTTTCTATGTTCCGGTGATCGAGATGGCTGCTGCCTCATCATTCACGTATGTACCTGGAACTCGCATTTTTAGGACTATTCTTGACACACACATATATATATATACATATATACATACATACATACATACATACATACATACATACATACATACATAGTAAAATACATGATGAAGGTTATAGAGGAGATACTCATAGTAAAATATATCTAAGAAATAATAGAAAAGAAGGTATAGTAATAGAATATATCAATGAAAGAATAGAAGAGATATAGGAATAGAAGAAAGGTATAGGAGATATAGGAGAGAAATAGGACAGGGGACGGAAGGCACTCTAGTGCACTTGTACTCGCCCCTTACTGACCTCTTAGGAATCTGGATAGGTCAACCGTAGATAATCTAAGGGTAAAGTGTTGGGGGTTTGGGGATGACACTATGGAGTCCGGTAATGAGTTCCACCGACAACTCGGTTACTGAAGTCATATTTTTTACAGTCAAGTTTGGAGCGGTTAATATTAAGTTTAAATCTGTTGTGTGCTCTTGTGTTGTTGTGGTTGAAGCTGAAGCAGTCGCCGACAGGCAGGATGTTTCAGCATATGATCTTGTGGGCAATACTTAGATCTTGTTTAAGGCATCTTAGTTCTAAACTTTCTAGGCCCAGGATTGAAAGTCTAGTCTCATAGGGTATTCTATTTCGAGTGGAGGAGTGAAGGGCTCTTCTGGTGAAGTATCTTTGGACATTTTCAAGGGTGTTAATGTCTGAGATGCGATATGGGTTCCAAACAGATGAGATGTATTCAAGGATGGGTCTGGCAAAAGTTTTGTAAGCTCTGGTAAGTAGTATGAGATTGCCAGAGCAGAAGCTACGTAGGATTAGGTTTACAACTCTTGAAGCCTTCTTGGCTATATTGTTGCAGTGAGCTTTGGCACTTAAATCTTTTGTTATTAGTATACCAAGGTCTTTAACCGAGTGGGGATTATCTGTGATAATTTGATTATTCAGTTAGTATTTGGAGTTCAGATTCTTCTTCCCAATGTGTAGGACAGAGCATTTGCTAGTTGAGATTTGGAGTTGCCATGTGTGTTAGACCACTTAGTTTAATATGTTGTTTGTTTGCTTGCTTGCTTGCGTGCTTGCAAACAAACCACTAAAACCACTTCCAATTCAGCCTTTTGAGGTTGTTTTCAAGAAGGACCTGAATCTTTCAAAAAATGCAGCCATACCTTTTGCAATCCCCCTTAAGACTTATTGGGAGTAGGGGGAGAGCAGGGGGAGTGTTTTTTTCTGTTTACTATGGTTACTGGGTTATTACAAGTAGTATTTCACCTCCCCACTGCAGTAACAGCATACTGGCATGGAGCAGTGCGATTGTCTGAGTAGTTTAGTATGGATAGCTTTTCATTTAGCCTTTGCTCTGACAGCCCATGCTCGGATAAGTGGTGTAGGCCTGTACAGGTGAAATCTATTCTCACATTTGCCTCAGGGGTGAGTGGACTGTAACAGAATTTTTCAAACCCGTTGGGCCCAACCGCAAAGCAGAGAATAAATGGCTGAAGTGCCAAGTCTCGACAGAAAAATCAATGCCTGGTTATACAGACATGACAGACCAGGTCTGCAATTCTCTTCATGAAAGTCTGTGCATTTAGCACAGTTCGAGTTTAAAACATGCTCTCTCTCTCTTTTTTTTTTTTGGTCAGTTTGGGGGTGTTGCATGCATACGGTTAATTCTTCCTCCCCCCCTCTCGATTTTCTCCTTGTACACAGGAAATTTACCTGCCCCTTGTGCAATCGAAGTTTCACAGAGAAGTGGGCCATGAACAATCATATGAAACTTCACACAGGAGAGAAGCCCTATAAGTGCACATGGCCGACTTGCCATTATTCCTTCCTCACCGCATCAGCCATGAAAGATCACTATCGGACCCATACAGGTTTGGTTATGGTTTTTTTTTTCCTTCTTCCTTGAAATGGGTGGGGAAGAGACTATAGATGCCTGGTATTGGAAGTAAAAATAAAGCTGGTGTTCAAGATATGTCTTTTACTTTGGAACCATTAAGGCACAGTTGCAACTGTTTTGATATTCACTATCGGATTCTGCTCTGTAACATCTCTACAATTCCCCAATAATGGAAGTGTGAAGAGAAAGAAGATTCTAACTATTAAGTTCCCCAAGGTATATCTGTACATTTTAAAAGGCTGGAAATTTAAACACTAACATTTTACAGAACGACAATTCTTAGAATTCTTGGTCATAATTACTACTGACTTGAAAAATTGGGGACTAAAATTCAGCATTTCTAAAGAATACCATGTTGGGGGGGGGAGTTGTTGTTTTTTTTTTTAATTGCTAGTCTTAATTTTTAATTCAAGGTTGCATGCCTTGAAATCATTTTTTTTTTAAAAAAAATAGGTTTGCTTTCATTTTAAAAATATGCAAACCTATTTAGGTTTGCATGATATTTCGTTAGAAGAAAAAGCTACCTATGGTGTACATTATAATGCTAATATTAATGTAGTAATGCTGCTATTAGAATATATAAATATATTTTTGTGAATAAGGTCTATTTCATTTAAAAGCGCAAGATCCTGCATCTGGAAATGCAATTATTTCATCATGCAACTAAGTTGATTCAAAAGGCTGAGTTACATAATCATTATGTATGCTGTTGATGAGTGAAATCCAGCTTAGATACAATTATGTATCAAATTAAAAACAGAAAATATTGTCTAAACTGGTGGACCTTTTGGAACTAAGTAATAACAAATGCTGCTGGAAAATGATTACTTGTCCTGCATGTTAATTTTCATTGTATATTGGCTTTTACTGTAATGAGTAAAGCAGAGATATATGTTATATTTAAACAAATGAATAAATATATGTAGGACAGATTGCAGTAAGGAAAATGAGCTAAATCCTTCTATATGAACCAGCTGCAAGTGAAATATTATTCATTATTTGATTCCAGCTGCTTCCAAGAATGCTGAGGCTGCATTCATTTTAAAGCAATATGGTTAAAGTTTAAATTAATGCCTTAATAAAAATCAGATTAATATAACAAAAGATGCGCAGTTTACTACAGCAGGAAAAAATATAATAGCTGTACCTTTGCTTTAAACTTACTAGAACGAAGATTCCAATGAAGATCTTCAAAGTCTTTTAACCCAAAATAATATTAGCCACATAAATATTTCTAATTTAGCCTAGTTCTTTAAGAAAAATATTCAGAATTGTGCTGTAATACAGTGATAAGGAAATCACAGAAAGGCACCTGAGATTTCAGCAGTAACATGTCGAAACTATAAGATAGGAGACAAATGATGTTAAAATCAAAATTCTCTAGGCATATTGTGAGAAGATGAAACAGTGTTTCATTAAATTAAAAAAAAAAACCTGAAAAGATTTTACAATTTTCTGAAAATGAAATGAGTTGTTGTTAGAAATTACAGGTTAAAAGTTCTCTCAAGGCAGTTTGTAGGGGAGCCTGGGCCTCCTTAGCTTCCTTGACAAGGGTGTTGACGATTTAAGGTCTCCAGCCTGCCCTGAGAGATCACTTATATCGAACAGCAGATGAAAAGCCAGTGCAGATGTAATTTATCGTCGGCGTTTCCTTCTAAAGAATAATTGTGGAGACTTGGTTAGATCAATAATATGGATTTTTGTTGTTAGGTCTTGTAGTCTGCACCATAATGAGAGATAGGGGACAGTGGCTGTTTTCTAATGGAAAATAAAGGATTGGTTTCCGTGTCTTTCTACATTTGAATGCAAAGTGGCACACTTGAAACTAATTCAAGTTGTTAAGAAAAGAACCATTTTCTATTACATTCCTGATATCATATAAACATGGCATGTTAGATCAGCTCCCTGTACCCCAAGTGATATATTGCTCCTTGGATCCATCTCAAAGTCTAAAGGTTGTAATTTCTGGAAGAAGAATGAATGTTTGTTAATGTATGGTTAAAGACTGAAAATCACATTCAGTATCCTTTGACATACATAACTGCAGGTAGGATTACATCTAATAATTGCTAGCCTTATATATAAACTATGTGCAAACTTTCAGTAGCATCCAAACAAAACTAACTCTGAAGCACAAAAGAAATAATGGAAGATAAAATAAAATAACTATGTAAATGTAAAATAATAAATAAAATAAAATAACAAATGTAAAATAATGCACTCGGAGAAAAGGAATCCTCAATCTGAGTATTGCATTGGCAGTTCTGTGTTAGCAAAAACTTCAGAAGAGAAGGATTAGGGGTAGTGATTTCTGACAGTCTCAAAATGGGTGAGCAGTGTGGTCCGGCAGTAGGAAAAGCAAGTAGGATGCTTGGCTGCAAAGCTAGAGGTATAACAAGCAGGAAGAGGGAGATTGTGATCCCCTTATATAGAGTACTGGTGAGACCACATTTGGAATACTGTGTTCAGTTCTGGAGACCTCACCTACAAAAAGATATTGACAAAATTGAACGGGTCCAAAGACGGGCTACAAGAATGGTGGAAGGTCTTAAGCATAAAACGTATCAGGAAAGACTTAATGAACTCAATCTGTATAGTCTGGAGAACAGAAGGAAAAGGGGGGACATGATCAAAACATTTAAATATGTTAAAGGGTTAAATAAGGTTCAGGAGGGAAGTGTTTTTAATAGGAAAGTGAACACAAGAAAAAGGGGACACAATCTGAAGTTAGTTGGGGGAAAGATCAAAAGCAACGTGAGAAAATATTATTTCACTGAAAGAGTAGTAGAACAAACTTCCAGCAGACGTGGTTGGTAAATCCACAGTAACTGAATTTAAACATGCCTGGGATAAACATATATCCATCCTAAGATAAAATACAGGAAATAGTATAAGGGCAGACTAGATGGACCATGAGGTCTTTTTCTGCCGTCAGTCTTCTATTCACAAATTTATTTATATCCTCAGGGTGAACAATAGAAAAAATAATAAATGCCATCACATTTTTTTGAAATTGTTGGAAACCCAGTAGAATTCTTTCTTCCTCTCAGTCAAGAAAATTCTGCTGGCATCTCCTTTGAATTAAACTATAGAATGTCTGGGATATAAAGAACGTAGATAGGTGGCATACTAAGTATAGTTTTGTTTGGATTCCTAATAGTATATTAAATATGTTTTGTTCATTCACAACTGGTAGTAGAGAACCAAGATAAACTTCCATGTGTCTTTGCTTATTAAAGGAAGAAAATGCTACTTCACTTAGACTTTCTCAACCTGAAAAGAAAAGAAAAGACATCCTTGTATAACTGAATTGCAGTGTATGTCTTAATTGGAGTTATTGCTTAGATAATTCATAGGATTTGTGTTTCTATCTGAATAATACTAAATTATATACTTACATTTGTGTTTCCCCCTTCCTTTTGATTTGGTATTATGAGGAACTCAAGTGCCAGCAGAAAACAAAATTGTAGGGGGGAAAATAGAGGAATAATAGGCATTTCCCAAGGATTTTGTTTCCTGGAGGATCGTTTGACTTTTACTCCAATATTAATAAATTGAAAATCAACTTGCTTGTAGTTACAGTTTCTGGAAATAAAAGTTTCCGTTTTCAATCTTCTTATTTGTGTATTTTGTGTTTGTTTAGATAGAGACTAGCCTTTTCTTTTTAACTAGCATTACAAATAATATCTGCCCTGCCCAGGTGAGCCAAATTGCAGCACATTCATAGAATAGAACAGAATAGAATTCTTTATTGGCCAAGTGTGATAGGAAACACAAGGGTGCATTGTCTTGGTGCATAGGCTCTCAGTGCTCTTACATAAAAGAAAAGAGACGTTCACCAGGAATCATGAGATACAACACTTAATGATAGTCATACTCATAGGGTATAAATAAGCAATCAAATCACATTAGAAAACAGTCAATATCAATATCAATAGTAAGGATACAAGCAACAAAGTTATAGTCATGCAGTCATAAGTGGGAGGAAATGGGTGATAGGAGCAATGAGAATATTAATAGTAGTGCAGGCCTAGTAAATAGTTTGACACTGTTGAGGAAACTATTCATTTAGCAGGGTGTTCAGGGGAAAAAACTGTTCTTGTTTCTAGTTAGTGGAAAATATTTATAAGGATGTGATGCCAAACAACCAGCTCTGACCTGTATGCACTGGAGAGGACAATTGTCTTAAAAAACTGTGTATCTAGAATGATTTGTTCATCTGTTTTATTTTCTTATGTATGTAAATTGACAAGTATTTTGCTCACTAAAGTTCTGTTCTTTCTGTTATCAACAAAGCTTTCTTGAATGGTTAGTTTTTCCAAGTTCCCCCATCCCTTTGCAACCTGTTAATGCTACTGAGATGCAACAGGGACCGAAGAGAAGACATCGGGCTTCATGACAGAAAGGCTTGGTGGGGGTGGGGGGGGGAAACATAAAGAAATAGCAAATCTGAGAGCCCCCCTGAATCAAACAGATGCCCATCTAATATAGCATTTATAGTTCATGTACTGGACCGCCAGTAACCCTCAAGAATCTCATGAACAAGACACAAAGACAGCATTTCTCCACCATTGTGGTGGTCCCGGCAACTGATTATTCAGACACAAACTATTTCACAGCCTCGCTGATAGCTACAAGGAATATACCCTTTGATGTATTTAGCCTTCAAAGCAGAGTGGGAAGTCACAGCATTTAGCAGTCTAGGAATTGGGACCGACTTAAAGATAGAGGGCTTAAATAAAAAACTGCAAAGTATGTTCACATACAAAATTAGTAGAAAGATTAAATGTGTTTGGGGACAAGATTTTAGAAGCAATAGAACTGGACAAGATGGGCAGCTTGGCCTGAGGGATGGGAAGGCTAAAGTTTTGGTGAAAAGATGGTCATCCTTAACTGACAGTGTCTTTCAAGCCAGTATTAACTGCCATGCCTCTAAGTCTTGAAGATAAGGGACCGCCTTCTAATGCATGAATCCCAGCGACCAGTTAGGTCCCACACAGTGGATCTTCTCCGGGTCCCGTCAACTAAGCAATGTCGCCTGGCGGGACCCAGGGGAAGAGCCTTATCTGTGGCGGCCCCAGCCCTCTGGAACCAACTCCCCCCAGAGATTAGAACGGCCCCCACCCTCCTTGCCTTTCGTAAACAACTTAAAACCCACCTCTGCCACCAGGCATGGGGGAATTGAGATCCTCTTTCCCCCTAGGCCTTTACAATTCTATGCATGGTATGTATGTATGTATGTTTGGTTTTTATATTAATTGATTTTTAATCATCAATACCAAATTACTATTGTACACTGTTTTATTGTCGCTGTTAGCCGCCCCGAGTCTCTGGAGAGGGGCGGCATACAAATCCAATAAATAAATAAATAAATAAATAATAAATATCAGCGAATGAAAATGGCAACATACAATATATACATGCATACATATATATATATACATACATATACATACATACATACATACATATATATGTCACATGTTTTTTTGCTGAATTTGAAAATTAAGGGAGACTAGGATAGATCTATTTTGGACTTATTTTGGCCTCATCAACCCACTGGGACTTGAACCTGCAACCTTTGCCTTGTAAGGCAGAGAATTATCCTCTAGGCTACAGTATCCAATCCCATCAGCTCTGCACCAGGGAAAGGTTACATATTTTTGTGTCAAATCACCCGGGTGTATTGGAGGAACATCACAGCTCCTTATTTGCCTCTCGGCCCAACCCAGGACCATTTCCAAGGCAGTTAATTTTATTGATAGCCGACAATTCTATTTGTATGTGTCACATGTTTTTTTGCTGAATTTGAAAATTAAGGGAGACTAGGATAGATCTATTTCGGCCTTATTTGGGCCTCATCAACTAGCCATACCCACTGGGACTTGAACCTGCAACCTTTGCCTTGAAGGCAGAGAATTATCCTCTAGGCTACAATATCCAATCCCTTCATATATATATGCTTAACGGGCTGTAGAGCAGTGTTTCCCAACCTTGGCAACTTGAAGATATCTGGATTTCAACTCCCAGAATTCCCTAGCCAGCATTCGCTGGCTGGGGAATTCTGGGAGTTGAAGGCCAAATATCTTCAAGTTGCCAAGGTTGGGAAACACTGCTGTAGAGAATGTACCTTCATAAGGAACATGAAAGCAGATGTCTATTTAAAAAAAAACAACAATAGGAATTTGGAAACAAGCCTCTTAATTCCCATGCCATAAATCCTCCTTGCCTGTATAAAAGCAATTCTGCCATTTATTTGAAATACTTTCCCAGTTCCTTTAATTCTCTTCCATTGGTGCATGGGTGGGAGGGTAAAATTTGTTTCCAAATGAGCCAAATGACTCATTTGTGTGTTAACGCTGTTTAAAGCTGTTTTATAATTTCACTGGCTCTCTCCAAGGTTAGCATTATTATTCTATAATACCATTCTTCGTTGGCCATGTGGGATGAATATGCTTCACATGCCTGGGCTTTACTGACTAAAAATGCTACTGCGGAATGATATACTGCATTTATAAGCTGCGAAAGGCAAAATTTTATCTGGAATAAAAATACTTTATAAGTGCACATTTACACACTTTTAACAAGTAGCAACCTTGCCAAAACTATCTTTTAATGGCTTAAAATAAAGACAAATCTTTAATATGAATAATGTAAGTACTATTTCAATTTCTGAAGTAATCCCTAGACTTGTTTTTTTTTCTTTATTATGAAAGTTTTAGAATCATAAGCAGCACTTAGCTGCCATTGGTACAGAATAATGTAAGCCTTTATTGTTGCCTATTTTCTTTTCAGGAAATAATTTAATTTGTATAAATTACTGGGAGGTTTTTGAAAAAAGAATGCGATTAAGTCAATTAAAATTTGTTCAACTTATTTCTTTTGTAAAGCCACACACACACACACACACAGAGAGAGAGAGAGAGAGAGAGAGAGAGAGTGTGTGTATTTTTATTTAAGGAGATATGGCACACACAATCTCACTCACACATATGCCCAATAACTATATATTAACATTTCTAGGCAGCCTTTCCAAAGCACAGAAAGGCCAGATGTATGGGAATTGTAAAAAATCAGGATATGCATAAAAACTGTTCAAGTGCATAAAGCAGCCCCATCTGGAAGACATCTAACAGAAATGAAGTTGTACAAAACCATTCCATTGATAATAAAGCTAATTTTTATGGGTCTGACAAGTATGTAATTATGTTCAGTGGTGCTTTTCAGATTTTATCACAGTCAATAAACCGCAGTGGTAATTTCATTCCCATTTGACATATTTACATGGAAACATTTGATTGGAGGAATTAGTAACCCTGAAAGCCTTGATAGATATGTTTTAATGATCTGTGACCTCTGCAGTCCCTCATCTGTTTATTATTGCAACAGGCGAGAAGTCATTCCTGTGTGACCTTTGTGGCTTTGCTGGTGGGACACGTCATGCCCTCACCAAACATCGGAGGCAGCACACAGGTCAGTTAATTTTTTTTATCCTTCAGTATGTTTTCTGCTTGCAAAGAACTGTCATCTAGGATGCAGAATAAAAGAAATCATATAGCACTTTACAATCCAAGGGGTGTATCCTTTGACTGCTCATTTTGTCTTTACAAATTGATATGCTCAGGGTCTATATTGAATGGGTTTTTAAAGGAACTTGCTCTTTTTCCTTAAGATAATGAGGTATCTTAAAGCAGGTGTCTGTAATTCATGACCTGCCTATTAGGAATTTGAGGCACTTAGGTGGAACATTTTCTCCTGAGTCATTCTTTCAAGGCACATAGGATACCAGGTGTTGTGGTTAGCTCTGGCCCAGCTCCTGCCCCAAGGACTGTGGATGTGGGGGAGACATCCACATGCTGCAGGCCTAGTTTGCCCCCCCCCCCATGGAATCTGAAGATGAAGGCTCCTCTGATCAAGAAGACATGAGTGACAGGGAGGAGGAGAGTGTGGCAGACAGCTCAGAAGGAGATCAATTATCTAGCTCCTCCTTGGATTCAGAACAAGAGTTAATGATACAGCCACGCATGCAGAGAGCGATGCATAGGCAACAACAACTGAGAGATTATTATCAAAGAAAATGAGGCCACCTATGGTTGGGTGGGGCTGTGGTAATTAGTGAGGCTGCTATAAAGAGCAGCCTGTAGGTTTGGCCATTGTGGAGGATTATCTTATCGTTGTGTTTCATGACTGCTTTACTGACATGTTGTGTGCTGATTTTTCCCTGCTTGGAAACTAAACCAGAGCAAAGTGTGTTTCATCTGTGAAAGAAGGACTGTGAATTGCCTCACAGCTGCAAGCTAAGTATCACAGGACTGATAAGGGACTTGTATAAATTACCAGTTTGTTTGGAGATGAGTGCTCTTTGCTATACCAAAAGAGGGCTTAGTTTAAGTGAATTTTCATTATAAAGAACATTGTTTTGAATTTTCAAACGTGTGTGTGTCTGAAATTTGTACCTGTGAATTTTTGGGAGGATTCTACCAGAGAGCCCGACAGAACACCAGGTATGTTGTGTAGAATATCCAGTGGCATGTATTTGACTAAAGCCATAAAAACACTAAAATTCAGTTAATGTGTTCTGAGAGTGGCTTCTAAACTAGAGGACTGGAGTAGTCCCATATGTAACACCATTTTTTCAAAAAAGGATTCCAGGAAGTTACAGCTAGTTATTTTAACTTCTTACTGAATAAATTGGTAGAAAGATGGAATTGTTGTTAAAGATAGAAGTGCCAAGTATGTAGAAGGACAGATATTGCTGAATCAGCATGGCTTCTGTAGAGAGAAGTTTTGCCTCAGTAATCTTTTATAGATCTTTTGGAATGTCAGCAAGCCGCTATGTAAGGCTGATTTGGTTGACATTGTTTTCTTGGACTGTTTTTAAACAAACAAACAAAAAAAACCCCTCATCTTGACAAAGACCTGCACCAGAGATATTTGAGCCACATCTGAAATAATGAGAGAAAATGATGAAATCTTTTATGAACCAATAACTGGTTAAATGATAGAAAGCAGAGAGGAGAAACAAAAGAATTGTTTTCACAAAAGGAGAGTATAAACCAGTACTATACTTAAAGTTATTCTTAAATTATTAGGAAGAACAGTGATGGATTTACTTTGTTTGCAACATCAATTTATCTTAGGAAGGAAAACCAAAAAGGAAAGTGGTGAAGAGCCCTTGAAGGATCTCTGAAACTGGAGAAATAGAAAGAAAATGGTATTCAGTAGAAGCAACTGTAAAATTGCTTATGAAGGCAAAATATCCTCTCTTCACTTATATACTGATTGGGTTTCAGTAGATGCAATTGACCAAAAATGATGCTGGATTGTGATAAAACAGTTGACTTGGTTGAAAAGAAGTCAGCTTCAGGGGCGAATTTTTGAAAAGAAGAATAATTTTAAAAATCCACTCAATTTGCTAAAGAATTTATAAAATTATAGTTACTGCACATCAATGAAATTCTGTGAACGTTTTTGATCATTCCTCCCAAAAAAGGTAGTGCAAAGTTGGAAAGGAAACAGTCAAGAAGCTAGAGGAAATCTTCTGTTAAAAAATTATTATTATTATTATTGTTATTATTATTATTATTAATAATAATAATAATAATAATAATAATAATAATAATAATAATAGTTAGATTTGTATGCCGCAGACTCGGGGCGGCTCACAGCAATGACAAAAACAATATACATTGACAAATCTAATAATTCAAAATCTAAAATAACACTTGTACATTTAAAATCTAAAAGCAAGGAACCCCAATATAAAAAACATACATACAGTCATATCATGCACTAAAACTACATAGGCAGGGGGAGATGTCTCAGTTCCCCCACGCTTGACGACAGAGGTAGGTTTTAAGGAGTTTACAAAAGGCAAGGAGGGTAGGGGCAGTTCTAATTTCTGGAGGGAGCTGATTCCAGAGGGTCGGGGCCGCCACAGAGAAGGCTCTTCCCCTGGGTCCCTCCAGACGACATTGTTTAGTTGACGGGACCCGGAGAAGACCAACTCTGTGGGACCTGACCCGTCACTGGGATTCGTGCGGCAGAAGGCGGTCTTGCAGATTTCCTGGTCCGGTGCCATGAAGGGCTTTATAGGTCATAACCAACACTTTGAATTGTGACCGGAAACTGATCGGCAACCAATGCAGACTGCGGAGTGTTGGAGTAACATGGGCATATTTGGAAAAGCCCATGATTGCTCTCGCAACTGCATTCTACAATCTTTATGGTATTTTATCTTAGAAAAAACATACTAGGATGTATAAAATATTGTCTTGCATTAAAAATAAATAAATGGACTTTTCATGATACTAGAATCTTGGATCACGGGGCAAGATAAGAACAACAGTCACATAAAGGGAAGAAGACTTTAGTTCTCTGACTTATAGACTTTTTAGAACATGAGTACTGTTCAAACAAGTATTATAAAAATTATAACCATGGAAGTTCACATTATGAGTTAGTTGTTTATCTTATTGAGGGTTTCAAATTTTCCCATCAACCTTGGGAAGTCAATTACAAAGTGGAATCCTGTTTCAGCTTCATGCTTAATGCTTATACAGGTAGTCCTCATCTCATGATAGAAAGAGACCCATACATCATTAAAAGCATGGACAGGTAGTGTAAATTCTAGCAAACAGATATTTAGGCAGATTGAAATTGCAGACAGGTAGTCCTCGAGTTAGGATCACAAATGAGCCCAAAATTTATGTTGCTAAGTGAGAAATTTGTTAAGTGAGTCTTGCCCCATTTTATGATTTTTCTTGCCACATTTAATAAGTGAATCACTGCAGTTACTAAATTAGAATAGAATAGAATTTTATTGGCCAAGTGTGATTGGACACACAAGGAATTTGTCTTGGTGCATATGCTCTCAACGTACATAAAATAAAATATACATTTGTCAAGAATCATGTGGTACAACACTTAATGATTGTCATAGGGGTGAAATAAGCAATGAAGAAGCAATATTAATAAAAATCTTAGGATATACGCAACAAGTTATAGTCATATGGCTGTTAAATGAATCTGATTTCCCCATTGACTTTGCTTGTCAGAAGTTGCAAAAGGGGATTGCGTGAACCCAATTTCCACTGCAACCGTCATAAATGTGAGTCAGTTGTCAAGCATCCAGATGTAAATCATGCGACTAATGGGATGCTTCAACATGTGTCGTGAGTGCAACAAATGGCCATGAATCTTTTTTTTCCAGTGCTGTTGTATCTCTGAAACTGTTGTAACTTTGACACACGTCACTAAGTGAAATGTTTTAAGTCAAGGACTACCTGTACTCTGAATAGTGAAAATGGGCTTCAATTGTAATAACATCCCATAATTTACAGTTAACATTTTTTTGCATCTGCCCATTTATTTGCTCAATAATGGAGTCCTTGTTTGTTACTGCAAGGAATTGCAATACTGTATATGTATGAATGCAGTATTTTCCTTCTTTAAGCACACTATTTAGATAGCTGGTAAGCGTAGCAGCAGCCTGGTTTGTCAAGTTAGATCTTGTTCACATCACTTGAGAAGAGGCATAAAGGTTTGAATTTAGCCCTTTGATTAATGTCGTGTTTAAGATGACTTGCAAATTCAACCAGTGATGCTATGATTATCATGTACTTCTTATTCACAGTAATTGCAGTATTCCAGTAATGGACATGCATGTCTGAATCAGTGTACACCCATACCATGTATCCAGGTGCGGATTGCCATTTACTGCCGCTACTGGTGTGCTGCGTGCAGCTTCAGTTCTCTTGCCTGCACGCACGTATGTCCCAGCATGTTTTGCTTCTGTGCATGCGCAGGAAGCAAAAATGCACTGAAATCTTGCAAGGGGATGCAAGCGTATGTGAAATGTCAGTGATTTTTTTTACTTCCACACATGCGCAGAAGCAAAAAAAAATCGAAATCTCATGTGCATGCGCGTCCTCTCAAAACATTTTGCTTCTGTGCATGCGTACAAAGCAAAAATGTCCAGGGATGCATTTACGCACTCACAAGAGAAGTGAAGGTGCGTGCTCAGTGCACCGTGCGTTACCAATGCGCTGTCCTTTACCATTTTAAAAATATATATATTAATGGGCTTTTAATTATTTCTAACATCAGACTACTATTGTACACTGCTTTATTTTTGCTGTTAGCCGCCCCGAGTCTCCGGAGAGGGGCGGCATACAAATAAAATAAAATAAAATAAAATAAAATAAAATAAAAATAAATAAATAAATAAATAAATAAATAAATAAATAAATAAATAAATAAATAAATATCAGTAGCAACCTACTACTGCATCTAGTATTAACTGCATGTCAAAATATTAACAATAGGTAGCCATTTTTATCCATCCGTCTATAGTGTATAGAAATAGCAATATATGTACTGGAGCGCCATATCTAATTTGCATTGCTTGCCAATGCATAATTACCATAATTTAATGAAATTTGCATGTTGTTCTACAAATTGTATTGTTCCCTGTGCCACCTCAATTGTGAAATTAGAAGTGGCAGTTCTTAGAGGCTTTCTAGATTATCATTGGCTGACAGAGATAACTCCTTTTATTTGGACTTCAGCTATAAAATGTTTAAAAATGTATGTACCGGCATATAAAGGTCAGTTTCTTGGCAGGCTGTGAAATGTGATAAAGTTTTTCAGTTAGCTGGATTGACAAAAAGCCCTTGTATTATTAACCTCAGTTGTTCAAATTATGGGTAAGCCTTTTGAAACTATGAGATATAGAAATCACAAGATTGGAAGACACAATGAGTGTGATATATATTAAACCTACCCTCTTTCTGAAACTCGTATCATGCAGCTGCCATTTGTACAATTTTGTTTTTTGGGTTGCAAGCTAAAAATGCCATTGTTATTAAAATCCAGGTTTCCCAGTTTGGGAACTTTTCCAGTAATTATAATACCGGGAAAAGAATGGTTAGTGATATTCTAGATATTTTACAGTCTGCAGCATAGTTCCCTCTAAGCTGAGCAGTGAGCAATAGCTCACTTAAAAATCATCATCAACTCAGAGTTTTCCAAACCTGCCCAGAAGCCGAGAGGGAAAGAGTGAGACGGAAGGAGAGAGAGAGGAAGAGAAGAAGAGAGAGAAACAGATAGAAAAAAGAGAGGAAGGAAAAGAAAAAGAAAAAGAATGGGAGTAAGGAAGAGAGAAAGAAAATCAAAATCTAGTTTGAAACTAGCTCAACTATTTAAGTGGCATTTTGATATTGATAGAGTTGCCCTATTATGAGCTCACTGTTATAGACACACAGTACAGTATTTTATTTTGAAATTCTCTGAGGCAAAACAGGGTGGGTTTTTTATTTATTTATTTGTTTGTTTGTTTGTTTATTTATTTATTTATTATTTCTGTGCCGCCCAGTTTCAAAGGGACTGCCGCTCAGACACTATACTTTTCCGCCCCCCCCCCCCCCAAAAAAAAATTAGAGGGAACACTGGTCTGCAGTCGTCGTCGTCCCCTCCATTTGAAGGATATTCCACACATTGTAATTTCTGTACAAAAGTAAAATGACTTGTCTACTTTATAACAAAATGTTATGTGTCTTATAGATACCTACCATGAGTAGAAAACATGCTTGTGGCTATTACCCTGTATGTACACTCAGTTAAAAGAAGTCTGTCGATTGAATGAATGCCCCACTGGATGATACACAGAATAAACTAGACAAGTGTCTCAAATGATTTTTCCCTCAGTGCAGCAATGACCTTAATTCTCTTCTAATGTACATATATTCTTCTCATAGTATCAGATTAAGTGGATATTCATATTATTCATAATGATAGTCATATTCGCTCACTTTTACAGTATTCTGTTTTGTTCTGAATTTTGAACAGCCAACTTTTCAACAAGGTTAGTCTTTTATTGGAATACTGAGGGTTTTTTCTGCTTTCATTTGTGTCTGCTGGTAGTGTTCATCGTAGTCATAATCACATATTGTTGTGTAGAACTTTAAATTAAATCCCTTGGCAAACCTGCGAGGTAATCTGTATGTCCATATCACAAGTTGACTTGAAGTTGCCTTATCAATGATTAGATTGATGTCTATTATGCCATTAGTTGCTAAGAAAATCACAAGTGACTTGATTCACACCACATGCAAAGTAGTTTAGCTTAGTCAATAGTGCTTTACAAACCACAGTGGTTTACTTTTCACATGATACGAAACCAAAAATAAACTATGTTTGGGGGTTGCATAGTATGTGAAATCAGCCATCGTCCATGGAACTTAGGGAAAATGCATCTGTTTCTCCTGGATTTATCTATCTATCTATCTATCTATCTATCTATCTATCTATCTATCTATCTATCTATCTATCTATCTATCTATCTATCTATCTATTTGTCCGTAGACTCGGGGCGGCTAACAACAGTGGTAAAAACAACATGCGACAATCCAATACTAAAACAGCTAAAAACCCTTATTTTAAAAACCAATCATACATACAAACATACCATACATAAATTGTAGAAGCCTAGGGGAAAAGAATATCTCATGCCTGACAACAGAGGTGGGTTTTAAGGAGCTTACGAAAGGCAAGAAGGAAAGAATCCATGCTGCCCCAATTCATGTTCTATAGAGCAGTGGCCTCCAACCTTTTGGGTACCGGGTACCGGTTCCATGGAGAGAGGTTTTTTCCCCCCACAGGGGGTGTGGTTTTGTGTGCTACCTCTATCCCATGGGTGGGGCTTCGCTTATTTGTGCGGCCCAGTGCCAGGCCACGAACCGGGGAACCCTGCTATAGAGAACCTAGTTACTTTATGTATCCACTGAGACAATATTATTTATTTTGCCTAAATATGGAAATATTTCTTTCCTTCTAACTAAAATAATTGATTTTATACAGTGAATTGTCAATTTTATACAGTGAATTGTCAATTCAATTTGGCATTTATCTGTTTATCCCACCCTGGCAAAGTATCTAAATGCAGGCATTTACAGGTTATAGATCACGGAGTCTACATCCAGCTGGCCTAAGTTTATGTTTATGTCACAATCAGAGGCTTGTTATTACTTTGCTATTAACTCCATACTATATAGGACAGTATCTTGGAGACAGAAGGATCTGTCTTTTTGGCATTTATCCGCCTCTGTGGCAGAAACAATCAAAGATGATTATTTCAGAGAAAAATTACCTATTCCTCCTGCTTTCTTCCCCAAAATCAGTACGATGTACCTTCCACCGGATTCAGTGTACTCAGGCTGATGTCATGGCTCTTCCACCCCCACCCCACACAAACCGCTTTCTTTTCCTTTTGTTTGCTGCGCCCTGCTTCAGAACACCATTTTGTGTTTTGTGTTCTTTGACACAGCTGTCCTTGTACACAGAGTACCGAAGCAAATTATAGACAGGCTTGAAGGGGATAGGTATCAAAAGTGGTCTAAATGGCTTAAATAATTCCCTGCTGCAATACAAACTGTCTAGGGAGTTGACACAAAACATCTCCTGGTTCAAGATTTACTTTTATCACCTGTCACAGACCCTTGATTCAAGGGCAAGACAGCCGATCTTCACATGCAGTTTAGGAATCTTGGCCAGCTTAATAAGCCTCCCCACTCCCCTCATCTTCCAGGCATCAGGTGAATTGATATCCACCAGAGTGCTTTTCTTGTCTGACAGATGCTTGACAATGGGGGAGGATTGACTTTGTGCTTTAAGGACTCTTTACTACTATCTCTTCAATTCTTTCATTTTTCATGCTAGTTGTATATTTTCCTTCTGCCATGGGTCCTTGGAACTGTTTAGAAGAGTAGATTTTGAAGAGTGAATTTCTGAAGATTTGGGGTTTTCTTTCAGGCCTGGTCCCAAAGAAGACTGCCTGTCCTTTTCTGATCTAGATAAGATTGTTTTTCTTATACAACATATGGAGTTTACTCAGATCGTTCACTTGAAGCCAAATTTGTATCCAAACTGATCGTTTTTGTGTGATTGCTTTTTTTAAAATTAAAAACATCCGGTGTTCTGTCGGGCTCTCTGGTAGACTCCTCCCAAAAATTCACAGGTACAAATTTCAGACACACACACGTTTGAAAATTCAAAACAATGTTCTTTATAATGAAAATTCACTTAAACTAAGCCCTCTTTTGGTATAGCAAAGAGCACTTGTCTCCAAACAAACTGGTAATTTGTACAAGTCCCTTATCTGTTCTGTGATACTTAGCTTGCAGCTGTGAGGCCATTCACAGTCCTTCTTCTTTCACAAAGTGAAACACACTTTGCCCTGGTTTAGTATCAAAGCGGGGGGAAATCAGCACACAAAAGGTCAAAGTCAGTAAAGCAGTCACGAAACACAACGATCAGATAATCCTCCACAATGGCCAAACCCACAGGCTGCTATTTATAGCAGCCTCACTAATGACCACAGCCCCACCCAACCACAGGTGGCCTCATTTTCTTTTAAAATAATCTCTCAGTTGTTGCTTATGCATCGCTCTCCGCACGCGTAGCTGTATCATTAACTCTTGTTATGAATCCAAGGAGGAGCTAGATAATTGATCTCCTTCTGAGCTGTCTGCCACACTCTCCTCCTCCCTGTCACTCATGTCTTCTTGGTCAGAGGAGCCTTCATCAGCAGATTCCAGGGGGGGGGGGGAAACAGGCCTGCAGCATGTGGATGTCTCCCCCACATCCACAGTCCTTGGGGCAGGAGCTGGGCCAGAGCTAACCACAACAATCTGGTATGTCACCTATCTTTTTTACAGGGTCCAGAAGACTACCCCCACAAATTTTAGGATAGACCAGCAGCTGTTTAATGCACATTTTAAAATTATTCCCTCCCAAACAAAAACATTTTAAAAATAGAGTTCTTTCCCCCATTCTCTTTAGCCTCATTACTGTTTCCAGGTGCAGATTTTTTGCAAAAAAAAAAGTGTTTGCACTCATGATAGAAAGAGACCCATGCACGATCAGCTAGTATAGATTCTAGCAAACAGATATTCAGGCAGATTGGAATTGCAGACATGTAGTCCTCGAGTTATGACTGCAATCGAGTCCAAAATTTATGTTGCTAAGTGAAACATGTTAAGTGAGTTTGACCCATTCTACAATCTTTCTTGCCACAGTTGTGAAATGAAATTATTTCATTTGTTAAGTTAGTAACATGGTTGTTAAGTGAATCTGAATTTCCGATTGACTTTGCTTGTCAGAAGGTTCCAAAAGCTGATCACATGATCAGCTCGGTGAGGAATTCAGAACTTTTTTGGACAGGCATTTAAACTAGGTAAAGGGGACAGAGATGTACCAGATGTGGAGGATTTCTGTCCCCGACCAATGAGGATAAATCAGTTTCTGGAAGCTTATGAAAAGGGAGCTGTAAATAAAATAGATGTAGTTGTTGATGATAAGGGGCAAACTAATAATGAAAATAATGTTCTTCGGGTAATGTACACGAATGCTCGAAGCTTGAGCAACAAGCTCTGTGAGTTAATGGCCATAATATCTAGAGATAATTTGGATCTGGTTGCCATAACTGAGACATGGTTTAAGGATTCTAATGAATGGGAAATATCCATACCAGGATATACACTGTATAGGAAGGATAGAATAGAGAGAAGGGGAGGTGGAGTAGCCATTTATGTTAAAGAAAGTCTAAAAACAATACTAATTCAAAATACATGTAAAGATCTGGAGACCCTCTGGATTTGCATGCAAAATAAAGACGGTTCTGTCATTAGAATTGGGGTGATCTATAGGCCTCCAGGGCAATCTGAGGAACATGACAACAAAATGGTGGATGAGATTACCCTAATGGCAGTAAAGGGAGATATTGTGGTTATGGGTGATTTCAACATGCCTGATGTTGACTGGAATATCCCCAGTGCCCTTACATGCAAAAGTAAGAATATAGTAGAGGCCTTTACAGGAGCAGCTCTGGCACAGCTAGTTAAGACACCAACTAGAGGGGAGAATATTCTAGATTTAGTTTTTACAAATGGGAATTGGGTTTCAGAGGTCAAGGTGGGAGAAAATTTAGGTTGCAGTGACCATCTATGTTTGTGGTTTGATGTAAAAACTGATTGTGAGCAATCCTATACTGCAACCAAAGATTTGGATTTCAGAAAAACAAATTTTAATGCAATGGGGGAATATTTAAATAATGAATTAAAGGGGAGGGATAATATGGCAGGAGCGAGCACCCAGTGGACTGTATTAAAAAAGGCCATCTTAAAAGCCACAAGACTTTATGTAAAGCAAGTAACTAAAGGTAAAAGGAAGAAGAAACCGCTTTGGTTTAGCAATGATGTAAGGGCTATAGTCAATGAAAAAAAGGCTGCCTATAGGAGGTATAAAGAGTCTGGAAGTATAGCTGATAGAGAGGTGTATAAAATGAGACAGAAGGAGGCGAAACAGATAATATATGCTGCTAAAGCCTCAAAAGAGGAAGAAATAGCCAAATCTGTAAAGAAGGGGGATAAAACCTTCTTCAGATATATTAGTGATAGGAAGAAGAAAAACTGCAGCATCACAAAGCTTAGTACCGGGAATAATACATGCATTGATGGGAATAAGGAGATTGCTGACCATTTCAATAGCTACTTCTGTTCAGTTTTCTCAAAAGACACCTTACAAAATAATACTATAGAGGGATATAGCATTGCTTCCAGCTGTACGGATCCAGCTCCAGTGATCTTAGAAGCCGATGTCTTAGAAGAACTTGAAAGATTAAAGATAAATAAGGCAATGGGTCCAGATGGCATCCACCCCAGAGTTCTTAAAGAACTCAGATCTGTCATTGCTACCCCCCTGACTGATTTGTTTAACCAATCCCTGTTAACAGGAGATGTTCCTGAGGATTGGAGAATGGCCAGTGTTGTGCCTAGCTTGACATCAGTTGTAGTTAAAATGATGGAGACTCTACTCAAAAAGAGGATAAATCAGCATCTAAAAAACAATAACTTATTGGACCCAAATCAGCATGGCTTTACTGAAGGCAAATCGTGTCAGACTAATCTCATTGAGTTCTTTGACTATGTCACAAAGGTGTTGGATCAAGGTCGTGCCGTGGATATTGCCTATCTGGACTTCAGCAAAGCCTTTGATATGGTTCCACATAAAGAGCTGATAGATAAATTAGTGAAGATTGGACTTAATCCCTGGATAGTTCAGTGGATTTCAAGCTGGCTGAAGCATAGACATCAGAGAGTTATTCTGAGCAGAGTCAGGTTACAAGCGGTGTGCCACAAGGGTCTGTTCTGGGTCCTATTCTTTTTAATATGTTTGTGAGTGACATAGGGGAAGGTTTGGTAGGGAAGGTTTGCCTATTTGCCGATGACTCTAAAGTGTGCAATAGGGTTGATATTCCTGGAGGGGTCTGTAATATGGTAAATGATTTAGCGTTACTAGATAAATGGTCAAAGCAATGGAAACTGCAGTTTAATGTTTCCAAATGTAAAATAATGCACTTGGGGAAAAGGAATCCTCAATCTGAGTATTGCATTGACAGTTCTGTGTTAGCAAAAATTTCAGAAGAGAAGGATTTAGGGGTAGTGATTTCTGACAGTCTCAAAATGGGTGAGCAGTGTGGTCGGGCGGTAGGAAAGGCAAGTAGGATGCTTGGCTGCATAGCTAGAGGTATAACAAGCAGGAAGAGGGAGATTGTGATCCCCTTATATAGAGCGCTGGTGAGACCACATTTGGAGTACTGTGTTCAGTTCTGGAGACCTCACCTACAAAAAGATATTGACAAAATTGAACGGGTCCAAAGACGGGCTACAAGAATGGTGGAAGGTCTTAAGTATAAAACGTATCAGGAAAGACTTAATGAACTCAATCTGTATAGTCTGGAAGACAGAAGGAAAAGGGGGGACATGATCGAAACATTTAAATATGTTAAAGGGTTAAATAGGGTTCAGGAGGGAAGTGTTTTTAACAGGAAAGTGAACACAAGAACAAGGGGACACAATCTAAAGTTAGTTGGGGGAAAGATCAAAGGCAACATGAGAAAATATTATTTTACTGAAAGAGTAGTAGATCCTTGGAACAAACTTCCAGCAGACGTGGTTGGTAAATCCACAGTAACTGAATTTAAACATGCCTGGGATAAACATATATCCATTGTAAGATAAAATACAGTAATACCTCATGATACGAACTTAATTGGTGCAAGGAGGAGGTTCGTAAGACGAAAGGTTCGTAAGACGAAACATTGTTTCCCATAGGAAACAATGTAAAGTCAATTAATCCGTGCAACCAAAAAAACCCCCGCAAAAAAACAGCTTTCGGTGGGCCTCGCGGCTGTTTTAAAACCCTCGCTGAGGGTTTTCCACCTCTCCTCTTCCCAGTTTGCTCTCCAAGTGTCCCCAACCTTTCACGGAGGGTTTTCCACCTCTCCTCTTCCCAGTTTGCTCTCCATGTGTCCCCAACCTTTCACGGAGGGTTTTCCATCTCTCCTCTTCCCAGTTTGCTCTCCATGTGTCCCCAACCTTTCACGAGGGTTTTCCACCTCTCCTCTTCCCAGTTTGCTCTCCATGTGTCCCCAACCTTTCACGGAGGGTTTTCCACCTCTCCTCTTCCCAGTTTGCTCTCCATGTGTCCCCAACCTTTCACGGAGGGTTTTCCACCTCTCCTCTTCCCAGTTTGCTCTCCATGTGTCCCCAACCTTTCACGGAGGGTTTTCCACCTCTCCTCTTCCCAGTTTGCTCTCCATGTGTCCCCAACCTTTCACGGAGGGTTTTCCACCTCTCCTCTTCCCAGTTTGCTCTCCATGTGTCCCCAACCTTTCACGGAGGGTTTTCCACCTCTCCTCTTCCCAGTTTGCTCTCCATGTGTCCCCAACCTTTCACGGAGGGTTTTCCACCTCTCCTCTTCCCAGTTTGCTCTCCATGTGTCCTCAAACTTTCACGGAGGGTTTTCCACCTCTCCTCTTCCCAGTTTGCTCTCCATGTGTCCCCAACCTTTCACGGAGGGTTTTCCACCTCTCCTCTTCCCAGTTTGCTCTCCATGTGTCCCCAACCTTTCACGGAGGGTTTTCCACCTCTCCTCTTCCCAGTTTGCTCTCCATGTGTCCCCAACCTTTCACGGAGGGTTTTCCACCTCTCCTCTTCCCAGTTTGCTCTCCATGTGTCCCCAACCTTTCACGGAGGGTTTTCCACCTCTCCTCTTCCCACTTTGCTCTCCATGTGTCCCCAACCTTTCACCAAGGGTTTTCCACCTCTCCTCTTCCCAGTTTGCTCTCCATGTGTCCTCAACCTTTCACGGAGGGTTTTCCACCTCTCCTCTTCCCACTTTGCTCTCCATGTGTCCCCAACCTTTCACCGAGGGTTTTCCACCTCTCCTCTTCCCAGTTTGCTCTCCATGTGTCCCCAACCTTTCACGGAGGGTTTTCCACCTCTCCTCTTCCCAGTTTGCTCTCCATGTGTCCCCAACCTTTCACGGAGGGTTTTCCACCTCTCCTCTTCCCAGTTTGCTCTCCATGTGTCCCCAACCTTTCACGGAGGGTTTTCCACCTCTCCTCTTCCCAGTTTGCTCTCCATGTGTCCCCAACCTTTCACGGAGGGTTTTCCACCTCTCCTCTTCCCAGTTTGCTCTCCATGTGTCCCCAACCTTTCACGGAGGGTTTTCCACCTCTCCTCTTCCCAGTTTGCTCTCCATGTGTCCCCAACCTTTCACGGAGGGTTTTCCACCTCTCCTCTTCCCAGTTTGCTCTCCATGTGTCCTCAAACTTTCACGGAGGGTTTTCCACCTCTCCTCTTCCCAGTTTGCTCTCCATGTGTCCCCAACCTTTCACGGAGGGTTTTCCACCTCTCCTCTTCCCAGTTTCCTCTCCATGTGTCCTCAACCATTCACAGGGTTTTCCACCTCTCCTCTTCCCAGTTTCCTCTCCATGTGTCCTCAACCTTTCACGGAGGGTTTTCCACCTCTCCTCTTCCCAGTTTGCTCTCCATGTGTCCCCAAACTTTCACGGAGGGTTTTCCACCTCTCCTCTTCTCAGTTTGCTCTCCATGTGTCCTCAACCTTTCACGGAGCGTTTTCCACCTCTCCTCTTCCCAGTTTGCTCTCCATGTGTCCCCAACCTTTCACGGAGGGTTTTCCACCTCTCCTCTTCCCAGTTTGCTCTCCCTGTGTCCTCAACCTTTCACAGGGTTTTCCACCTCTCCTCTTCCCAGTTTGCTCTCCATGTGTCCTCAACCTTTCACGGAGGGTTTTCCACCTCTCCTCTTCCCAGTTTGCTCTCCATGTGTCCTCAACCTTTCACAGAGGGTTTTCCACCTCTCCTCTTCCCAGTTTGCTCTCCATGTGTCCCCAACCTTTCACGGAGGGTTTTCCACCTCTCCTCTTCCCACTTTGCTCTCCATGTGTCCCCAACCTTTCACGGAGGGTTTTCCACCTCTCCTCTTCCCAGTTTGCTCTCCATGTGTCCCACTCCTTTCACGGAGGGTTTTCCACCTCTCCTCTTCCCAATTTGCTCTCCATGTGTCCTCAACCTTTCACGGAGGGTTTTCCACCTCTTGAAAGGTTGGGGACACATGGAGAGCAAACTGGGAAGAGGAGAGGTGGAAAACCCTCCGTGAAAGGTTGGGGACACATGGAGAGCAAACTGGGAAGAGGAGAGGTGGAAAACCCTCCGTGAAAGGTTGGGGACACATGGAGAGCAAACTGGGAAGAGGAGAGGTGGAAAACCCTCCGTGAAAGGTTGAGGACACATGGAGAGCAAACTGGGAAGAGGAGAGGTGGAAAACCCTCCGTGAAAGGTTGGGGACACATGGAGAGCAAACTGGGAAGAGGAGAGGTGGAAAACCCTCCGTGAAAGGTTGGGGACACATGGAGAGCAAACTGGGAAGAGGAGAGGTGGAAAACCCTCGGTGAAAGGTTGGGGACACATGGAGAGCAAAGTGGGAAGAGGAGAGGTGGAAAACCCTCCGTGAAAGGTTGAGGACACATGGAGAGCAAACTAGGAAGAGGAGAGGTGGAAAACCCTTGGTGAAAGGTTGGGGACACATGGAGAGCAAAGTGGGAAGAGGAGAGGTGGAAAACCCTCCGTGAAAGGTTGGGGACACATGGAGAGCAAACTGGGAAGAGGAGAGGTGGAAAACCCTCCGTGAAAGGTTGGGGACACATGGAGAGCAAACTGGGAAGAGGAGAGGTGGAAAACCCTCCGTGAAAGGTTGGGGACACATGGAGAGCAAACTGGGAAGAGGAGAGGTGGAAAACCCTCCGTGAAAGTTTGAGGACACATGGAGAGCAAACTGGGAAGAGGAGAGGTGGAAAACCCTCCGTGAAAGTTTGAGGACACATGGAGAGCAAACTGGGAAGAGGAGAGGTGGAAAACCCTCCGTGAAAGGTTGAGGACACATGGAGAGCAAACTGGGAAGAGGAGAGGTGGAAAACCCTCCGTGAAAGTTTGAGGACACATGGAGAGCAAACTGGGAAGAGGAGAGGTGGAAAACCCTCCGTGAAAGTTTGAGGACACATGGAGAGCAAACTGGGAAGAGGAGAGGTGGAAAACCCTCCGTGAAAGTTTGAGGACACATGGAGAGCAAACTGGGAAGAGGAGAGGTGGAAAACCCTCCGTGAAAGGTTGGGGACACATGGAGAGCAAACTGGGAAGAGGAGAGGTGGAAAACCCTCCGTGAAAGTTTGAGGACACATGGAGAGCAAACTGGGAAGAGGAGAGGTGGAAAACCCTCCGTGAAAGTTTGAGGACACATGGAGAGCAAACTGGGAAGAGGAGAGGTGGAAAACCCTCCGTGAAAGGTTGAGGACACATGGAGAGCAAACTGGGAAGAGGAGAGGTGGAAAACCCTCCGTGAAAGTTTGAGGACACATGGAGAGCAAACTGGGAAGAGGAGAGGTGGAAAACCCTCCGTGAAAGTTTGAGGACACATGGAGAGCAAACTGGGAAGAGGAGAGGTGGAAAACCCTCCGTGAAAGTTTGAGGACACATGGAGAGCAAACTGGGAAGAGGAGAGGTGGAAAACCCTCCGTGAAAGGTTGGGGACACATGGAGAGCAAACTGGGAAGAGGAGAGGTGGAAAACCCTCCGTGAAAGGTTGGGGACACATGGAGAGCAAACTGGGAAGAGGAGAGGTGGAAAACCCTCCGTGAAAGTTTGAGGACACATGGAGAGCAAACTGGGAAGAGGAGAGGTGGAAAACCCTCCGTGAAAGGTTGGGGACACATGGAGAGCAAACTGGGAAGAGGAGAGGTGGAAAACCGTCCGTGAAAGGTTGGGGACACATGGAGAGCAAACTGGGAAGAGGAGAGGTGGAAAACCCTCCGTGAAAGTTTGAGGACACATGGAGAGCAAACTGGGAAGAGGAAAGGTGGAAAACCCTCCGTGAAAGTTTGAGGACACATGGAGAGCAAACTGGGAAGAGGAGAGGTGGAAAACCCTCCGTGAAAGGTTGGGGACACATGGAGAGCAAACTGGGAAGAGGAGAGGTGGAAAACCCTCCGTGAAAGGTTGGGGACACATGGAGAGCAAACTGGGAAGAGGAGAGGTGGAAAACCCTCCGTGAAAGGTTGGGGACACATGGAGAGCAAACTGGGAAGAGGAGAGGTGGAAAACCCTCCGTGAAAGTTTGAGGACACATGGAGAGCAAACTGGGAAGAGGAGAGGTGGAAAACCCTCCGTGAAAGTTTGAGGACACATGGAGAGCAAACTGGGAAGAGGAGAGGTGGAAAACCCTCCGTGAAAGGTTGGGGACACTTGGAGAGCAAACTGGGAAGAGGAGAGGTGGAAAACCCTCCGTGAAAGGTTGAGGACACATGGAGAGCAAACCGCTTTCGGAGACTGCTGGGGAGCTGCTCGGCTGTTTTAAAAGGTGGCAGCCGGGCTGGGGGCTTCCCAGCAACCTCCCCGAAGCCAACCCGGAAGTTCGGGTTTGGAGTTCGTAACATGAAAAAAGTTCGTAAGAAGAGGCAAATTTTTTCTGAACCCCGGGTTCGTATCTCGAGTTGTTCGTAAGACGAGGGGTTCGTATCTTGAGGTACCACTGTACAGGAAATAGTATAAGGGCAGACTAGATGGACCATGAGGTCTTTTTCTGCCGTCAGTCTTCTATGTTTCTATGTTTCTATGACCTCAGACCCCACTGCAACTGTCATAACTATAAACCAGTTGTCAAGCATCTGAATTTTGATTATGTAACTACAGTGGTACCTCTACTTATGAACTTAATCTGTTCCATGACCAGGTTCTTAAGTAGAAAATTTGTAAGAAGAAGCAATTTTTCCCATAAGAATCAATGTAAAAGCAAATAATGTGCGTGATTGGGGAAACCACAGGGAGGGTGGAGGCCCTGTTTCACCCCAGAAGATTCCTAGAGAGGCCCTACGGAGGCTTTTCCCTATCTTTTTCGGCCCTGTTTCCTCCCAGGAGATTCCTAGAGAGGCCCCATGGAGGCTTCTCCCTGCCTTTTCCGATTACGGTTTCAGAGGCTTGGGTTTGCAAGGGGAAAATTGTTCTTGAGAAGAGGCAAAAAAATCTTGAACACCCAGTTTTTATCTAGAAAAGTTCATAAGTAGAGGCGTTTTTAGGTAGAGGTACCACTGTATTGTGAACTGTTGTACATCAAGGACTACCTGTATGCAATTCTTGCATATTCTTGGTAATTTTACTACAGTATAAAATAGCAGCTAAACACTACAGATCAGGCAAATGCAAGTACAAACCCTTAAAACTAAACTCTTTCCCACCAGGTGGGCCTACCATATTGATCCTTGCATTTCAGGCACCCTTTTTGAAATTGGAGAGGAGGTTCTGCCACCTGAAAACTCTTTTGTTTAAAATGTTTTTCAACGCAATTCCCTAGTATGCTTCGGGAATCAGGCTTTGGCCAAGGCAACAAAGGCGCAGGGGCTTGCTGGAAAGCCCAGTAGCATGTTTATGAAATGGCAGGTCCAGGATGACTGATGTGCTGTCTCTGTATCGGGCCTTTCTGAAAAGAAGCCCGGATTTCAGCGCACTTTTCCGGGACGCTTCGGGAATCAGGCTCCATTGTAAGTGAGGATCCTTACTGTTTGGAACCACCTGAAAATGCAAAACGCAGAGCATGTGGGTAGGGCTACATTCGGAGTATAAGACATACCCAGATTTTCATGAGGACATGAGGACCCGGATTGTGGGGGCAATAGCCTAGCTCTGTTAAAAAAGTGCTATTGCTAACATGTTGTAAGCCGCCCTGAGTCTAAGGAGAAGGGCGGCATAAAAATTGAATAAATAAATAAATAAATTTTCACCCTCTTTTGTGTGTGTGTGTGTGTGTGTGTGTCTTATGCTCCAAAAATACGGTAATTTGTTGAGTTCTGTTGAGCCACGTAGTTTGTTGAATTTATTACTGTGGTGTATTGTTCTTAAATTGTGTTTATGACCCTAAGTGTTTGGTTTTGTAATTATTCTTGTGGTGGTTTAAAAACTTTTAGGTAATGGGTGGCCTTACAGATTGACTGGCGGGCTGGAGAAGAGTTCAAAATATATGATGTAGTTGCCATATATCATAAGACAGACAAGCCATGTGTTACACCATTATTTACATCTACTCACTAAGAAATAGGGGCATCTGAAAAAGAGTCAAGAGTCAAGTTCTTTTCCTCAGATATTGTCCTGGGATCATTGTAGATAAAACATCCCCATCCAACATTTTCTAACTTGCTACTCAGTTGGACCATTCCTTCATCTGGTCTATCTTTTTTCTTAGAGTGGTTTGGCCTTTTATGCTATCTTTAATCAACCTAAATACCATTGTTAGCTACATTAACATATTGCTGACAGTGCTTTTGATCTTTTAATTATAAGTAATGAACCAGGTTTTGGATTTGGGGTTAGGTAGATGCCTCTTACTATTACAGGTTGTTACAGTGGTTTGGGGAACAGGGAAAGGGAAGGTAAGCAAGAGATATATGAACATGAAGAAGACATTGAAACACCATCTCCTATTCTTGTGTACATACATGTAAAGTCACAATACAAGAATGAAAGGCATATTTCACCATTGTATTAAGAACAAATTATATTAAGATCAAATGACTGTCATCCCTTATGTTTCTTATGTTCAAATCCCCATATATTTTAAGCAAAATTTCATTTTATTGGTTTAAACATTGGAAGATTTCACTGCTGTTACTTAATAGGGTTTGGAAGGAAAGTGGGAGAAAGAGTATAAATAGAAAGGTGGTTGATCTACATAACTAACACAAATGCAAAATTGTGTATGTGTGTGTATATGTGTGTTTGAGAGGGAGGGAGGGAGATAGAGATATATATAGAGAGAACATGTGTACACATGTATATAAACTTTCATAAGGTATGAAGAACCTGATGAATATGAAAAGCCAAACTTCATGCACATCGCCATTCTCGGACAGTTATTATAAACCTACAGAAATTCTTCCAACAGTTTGTGCCTTTGTTCAAAGAGTCTCATGAATTTTTGAAGACAGTGGCTTATGTGACCTACACAGATCCTGTTTGTGTGATCAGTTCCATTTGCTCATTTCAGTCTTGCACATCTAGGCATTTATAGGTCAACGTAATAAAGAGAGAAAATTTAATAATATATGTATTTTATCCAGATGAGTGGCTCACTTTGCGGTTCCATTTCTCATGTGAACTGCACTTTGACTTTTAATGTGCAGTTACAGTACTTGGCACTGAATTTAATGTAATATGTAGCCTCGTTCTTTCACCTCCCCCCAATCCCAACCCAGTGCAAAAAAAGAAAAATATTCCATATCAAGTATAACTAACCCAGTATGCTTTGTGTTTTTTTATTAAATGCTTATTAGGAGAGAATGTGATGTTTGAAGAGAATTGTTATTAACTTCTAACAAAGCCAGTATTTGTAGGAATGTTCAAAATCTAATTACACGAGATTTTCAGGGGTATGTTTTATTGGAAGTGAGCTATCTCACCAACTTCCCTGAACACTGACCATTCTCTCTCTCTCTCCAAAAATTTGTCAATTTGTTCTTCATTCTTCCTGTATTGTCGGAGGAAGACTTTCATTTGCTACAGATTAATCTCAGTGAATCCTTCGTACAGTCCTCTTACAGTTTCTGCTCAATATTTTCTTCATTTGCATCTCTTTTCATGCATACATTTCCTCTCTTTATTAAATAGAGCAGGAACACCATCTTTAGTGAAACCTCCGAATGCACATATCAGAGAACCATGTGCGATGATCTTGCTTTGAAATGCAATTTATACTCAGCACCAATCAGCAAAACCCCGTAAAGGCTTATATATTGCCTTATTTGTTTGTTAACTTTTTAAAATGTTTTTCTTAAATAAAATCATGGAAGCAGTTAGCCTTGAAAGCAATAATGCCAGGAGGATAAAGCAAAATGAACAGTGACCTTAGAACATACTGAAAAATTTAACCTTTAGGGTTTTGTTTTTTTTAAAAAAAGCCACCGTCATCCTCATCATCCTCATTCTAGCCATTGTCTAGCCACTGCAGAATGAAGGTGTTGATGTTTCTAACCAATATGGTCTTGAGCTTTCCTTTGCCAATTGGGCCTTCCATACTTGCTGATGTTGTCACTCCACCTTGCTCTACGTCTCTTTTGTGAACCCATTTTACCAAGTGGAATCCATAAGGAGAAATCCTAGGGGGAAAATGCAAGCATTAATTTAAATTAATTAATGTATTGCATTCTATGAGAAAGAGTTAGTACAGCATAATGTTCAAAATCAGTGGTGGATTGCTCCCAGTTCGGACCAGTTCTTAGAACTGGTAGCGCCAGGACTTGCCTGAGACACTTCTGTGCATGTGAACTGGTAGAAAAGGGTTTTAGAATTCATTACTGTTCAAGATGCTAGAGTAAGATGGAGCAAATCCAGATACTAGCCCCTCCCTTAAGCATGAAAATCAATTGGATGAGCTAGACCCAATCTCTCTCTCTCTCTCTCTCTCAGTCTCTCTCAGTCTCTGTCTGTCTGTCTGTCTGTCTCTCTCTCTCTCTGTCTCTCTCTCTCTGTATGTGTGTCCCCTCTCTGTCTCTCTCTTCCTTTCTCTCTCTCTCTCTCTGTCTAAAGCATTGTTCAAGGTCTGTGACACACCAGATTGGGGGTGAAGCTCTAAGTTGAATCATATATTGGTCATGCACACTTTGCATGTAGGATCAGATTCTCTGCTTGAGGATATACAGATAGTACTTGCAGTCTTGGCCACATTTGATGGGCACAAAAGGATAAATTTTTGTCCTCTCTGTCAGAGTTACAAAAAGCGTAGTCTACTTTTAAATTCCTAGTGATTCCTTTCTAGTCTGCTTTATTCTAGGTTTGTTATCTGTACCCTTTGCGCTAGCTATTGAGAGCAATTGCAACAGCATCAGCTTGCACATTATTACTACAAAGAAAAAAATCTGGTTTATCATTTGATGAGAATATGACCCCTGAATTGATGTTGTCTGATTGAGTAATATATAGGGGTTTTAGCTGTAGTTTTTTAATGTATTAGATTTGTTTTGTACACTTTGTTTCTATATTTATTCTGTGAGCTGCCCCGAGTTTTCGGAGAAGGGCGGAATACAAATCTAATTAATAATAATAATAATAATAATAATAATAATAATAATAATAATAATAATGTTTACCAGAGAGTAGTCGCCTTCAATATGTATTTGAAAGTAGGGAATATTTTTTTTGTTCCAGAATATAATATCCTCTCACGAACACTATTGCAGTCATCCATTCTCCCACTAACATACACATACCCGCACACCTCTAAGAAATCATGAAAGTGAATTTTTGAAAGTGACACATGTTATTCCTACTGTTACTTTCACCCAGTATCTTCAACACAGATTAGCATATTAAGGCTATGTGCAAATTATTTGTAAATGTGCAAATTAGGTTGTTTAATATATGCATAAACTTGGCAGAGCTACTTTGCTATAAAGGAAAAATTTATATTAAGCTGTTGTTAAAGGTATACTAGCAGAACTGCTTGCAGAGCTATCTTTGATTAAGGAGTGGATTATTTGGGGCTAATACTGGTCATGCTCTTATTTTCCTTTTTTCTGATTGAGCTACTGCCATTACTTTGTTCACCCAGTCTCTTTCCAGTCAAGTGCTTCTAGTTATCCACAAGCATTATTGTGTGATAAATTGTTGAACATCTGTTCAGTTTGAAAACTAACTCAGCCCTGTCCTTTGAAATTATGTTGGCTTGAAATCTGAAAGTGGGAATAGACATTCACGTTCACAGGTGAAGGCTTATCTGGGGATACCATTCAAAATATAACATCACAATTTTTTAAAAAATATAACTGTTACAGTGAAATCTATTTTATGGTCTAGGTACTGTATAGTAGCATGCATATACAACCACAGAATAATGCTAGTTAATGATAAGTTATTCATAAAGAATCTGTTACTATGCTTCAAGTTGCAACAAAGATTGATCTCCACCATATTGTTAGCTAAAAGAGAGATAAACATCCAATGGAATGGCATATATGCAAATTAATTCATAGCAGATGATTTGTATGGCTGCTCGATACATGCACTTTACCACAACTAGTGATTTTATGGAAATGACAAGCCACAGTGATAACAGAATCATTTAAGCCAGAAAAAACCATTAATGTACATAATACACTCATTGAAGTAAGTAAAATAATTTGCAATTAAGTTGTATATTTTTTTAAACCTTCCATTTTTCACTCTTGTTAGATCACAGTTAAACATTAAAAAGAATAACCTTGCCTTTTCTACTTCTAAAAATGAATCGCTTTTATTTATTTTATTTTTCAGGAGAGAAGCCATTTAAATGTGATGAATGTAACTTTGCCTCCACAACCCAGTCCCATCTGACCCGACACAAACGTGTACATACTGGGGAAAAACCCTACAGATGTCCTTGGTGTGACTACAGGTACGGAGATTGATAGTGACAATGTAGAATTGGCAGAAGATCTGATTAGTCAGAGGGTTTCACACAAACTGACAAATAATGTATATTGTAATGGCATCCTCATTGGCACAGAATTTAACAGCATGCAGAAAAGACTCTTTTGTCCGGTTTTTTTTTTGGGGGGGGGACCTTGTTTAGAAGACTTTTATATGAATCACAGATCTGCTAATGCTGCTTATTTCGCAGATGCTGTGAAGTCTGTTAGAATTCTCTGTGGAGGGACTGTTGATCTGCATTGCCTTTTCAGATCAGGTGCAGTTTTGGAAAAAAAAATGTTTGAGTTGCAGCCATGACACTAAAAAAGAAAGTCTCCAAAGAATTAACAGGCCCATTGTCCATTAAATATTTTAAACTGAAGCACCTGCCTGTCACTTTAACAATACGGATTTCGTTTATTTGCTGTAGTGTTGTTGTTCCCAGCATTTCGTCCTCCCCATGGCACCACTGAAAATATTCTGCATGATTCATAGCCAGAAATTGATATCCTTGTCTTAATTAGGAGAGGAATTGAGTGGCTGTGGTTTTGCTATCTTTCCAAGTGATACTGAAACACAGCTTGTCCTTTATAGATAATAGAGGTCACTTCTTCCATGAGTGGAAATGTTAATCCCAAAATATTCTTGCGGATCTTAACTTGCAGATTCTGTTGTTTTAAAACTACCTGGGAATGTTGACTGGGATGGAGATTGAAAGGTGACAAGACAGGAAAGAGCTTATATTCTCTTTTTCATGGCCTCATCATCCCATGTTCAGATCAATAGTAAACTATGTGATTTTTGTAGAACTAATTCTCTTTCACTTACATTCCTTATTACTGGGGGGTGGGGGGGAGGACAATTTGTAGCCTTAGAAATGAACAGACTTTAAATAAAAGTCAAATTTAGTTCTTGGGAATGTGTTTTGCACAGCACAATGAAATTTTAACAACCAATTTTTCACAAAAGGTAGAACACTGATGTATTTTAAGTCACTAATACACCTTTAATAAAGAGCTGCTAATGCTACAGAGGGAGCATTATGTAAGCTGCCATCTGCTTGGTGATTTGTTTTGCTTTGTTTGTACTATTTTGTGAAATAGCCAGAGCAAAAGAAAAGAAAACAAAGATGCTTCTTCATAGATTAGAAATTTTAAAAGTCAGGTTTGCAAACTGCATTGATTTTACAAATGTATCTTTCTAAAAATGTGTATAGGATATACCTAAAGGTAAATAGCATGCATTTTTAATATACGTATGTGTGCTGCAATATAATATTATGCATTTATAATGTATCACAACCTAATTAACAATGCCTGATACAGTGCTTCTGATATCAAATGCAGAAGGATTGTGTATTTCAGCGATACTAGAGAGGGAGAATCCATAGTTTCTATTTTATAAATACTGTACTTATACTTTTTAAAGTAAAAGCCCATATTGCAGTGTGTTCTTCTGTACAATGTAGCTAGAACAAAAATGCCAAAGTATGTAGAATAAAAGCAAAATTGAAGATGTTCTTTTAAATTAAATCAATTTCAGATTATTTTATATGCCAACAAATATACTTTGTCCTGTTGATTCTTAGTTTAGAAGACATATTCACTGTAACTAAGCCTTCTTTGAAGAACACATAAATATGTACTAATTGTATCACTATAACCAATGTATCATTGTTAATCTTTATATTCCAATTGTTAATCTTTATATTCCAATTGTTCACTCATGTTGCAGAGGTAATAATTTCTTATTTACAAAGAGTCTTAACTTTATTTATTTCCAGGCAGAAGGGTGCATGAATGTTTAATGGTCATATAAAATAATGACTAAGTTGAAAATAACAACAGTAGAATAATTTTTTGGACAAAAATATGAAGAACAAATCTGCCACCATAAACATGTTTTCATCTTGCTTAAATTACTTTCATTTGGATCAATGATTGATACTTTCAATATTTTAAAGATAAGCAAGGTAATAAGTAAAGACAAGGTACATATGAAATAGAAATCTGGGTACATTGTACCTAATTCAAAGTACCCTACTTGATATTGTGCACAGATAAATGTATTTTTCATTTACCTATTCTGGGGGTAGCGTTTATGGATACTTCTTTAAGAAAACCTAAAGAATTTCTGGAATGGTCTTCCATGTTGCATAAGTAGATGGTACTCAAAAAGAAGTCTTGAAATAATATAAAGACTTCCATTTAATCATGTGGGCAGGGAGTTAAGGGAACATCCTTATTGATGTGATCATGATAGTGGTATTAAAACATAAATATTTATGGTTATCTTATCCAATAATCTATATTTAAAATTGGAGTGTAAGATTAAATTGGACTAATCATCTAATTTAATCTTATGCTATTTTAAATAAAACAGAGCATTTGGGCTTATGCCACAGAACCAGGAATGTTATTTATTATTTTACAAATTTTATGCAAAAACATACTGTACTTTCTTTCTACTACTTTCTATCAATAAGTTGTTCATATTTGTTCCATATTCTTTTGTAAGCTACACAAGATCCAGCTGAAGTAGAGACTCTTGCTACTGGCAATTTCTCAAACCACACACACACACTCACACACACACAGACAGAAAATCACTACACCATTGTGTGTGGCATGGATATCATAGTGATGAAGCAAAAAGAAAAAGTTCAGCACAATTTAGCACTTGTTTGGATAGCTGATTCATAAATAGGAAAATGCCCGTCTTAAACAAATTTAGCTTGGCATTTTTACTATTTTTGTTCCAAAGTAAAAAAGAGAGTTTATTGTTGTGTATATTATGTATGCTAATAGTTATGTAAACCAGGTTCATTCCCAATATTTTTTCTTGCTACCCCCAGAGGCTCCTAGATTGGTAATTCAAGTTTTTCCTATTTGCTTTTTTGTTTAATTGTAAAGAGGTCTTCCGAATAATTAGAAAAAGTTTTCCTTTGAATTCAGTTCAGTTTTTGTATTCAAGATGTATAGTGTTATGTATGTTAATAAATTTGACTTAACAGGTGTATTTATGCTTTTCTTAGATTATGATATACTGTAGGTGCTTAGTGTGAGGTTTAAAAGTATATATACATTTGTTTTGTGATATAATTATAATTGGGATTATAATTAAAAAGTAAATAAGCCCTGAGTTCACCATGTAATTAGTGTATCCATTTTGAAAATCAAATGACCTTACTACTTTCCACATAAGTATCAAAATAAACATGTTTATGGTTCTTTAATCTCTATTCCCATTATGGAAGGACCACATAGTTATCTTTAGGGATGGTCATTCTACATGGAATATCTCTGGACAGTCCCTTGTGTAGTAGTTAGCTTTTATTTTATATACATGGTGGAAGAAATGCAAGTCTTGCTAAGAAAAACATAAACTATCTTTTGACAGTACTATTTTGGCACTATTCCCCAAGCAGTTCAGCTATTATCATGTAATGAAGTTGTTGTGTGCGTTTTCTAACTCTGTGGAGATAATGTTGCAGCTTGCCTTTTGTTTTGTTTTCCTCCACTATCAAGGTTTCAGAAAGCAAAAGATGGATATTACTGTTTCACTCCTGTCTCTCTCAGTCTAAAGGGGAGTTTAAAATAGATAACTTTCAACCATAGTTAGGCTTCTTTAGATTTCTAGTAAAAAATAATTGAGTTTATCATGGATAAAATCCATAATCTCTTCTATGGGGTAACGGGTTATAATATGACAAAAAGAAAAAGGACAAAGGAGGACAAAAAGTAAAATTAAAATACTAGATAAAATCCTATTTACATTTTTATATTAAAATGTATAGAGGACTTAAACTAAGATAATGCTTATGGGATTAATATTCTTTTTTGGGGGAGTATGTTTATCTCAGTGAACACCAAGTTGCTGTTCCTTAAACCACTTAATTAATTTTAAATTGTCAGAATAATTCTGCTGCCTAATACAGTGTTCCCTCGATTTTCACGGGTTCAAACTTCACGGATAGCCTATACCACGGTTTTTCAAAAAATATAAATTAAAAAATACTTCACGTTTTTTTTCTATACCACGGTTTTTCCTGCCCGATGATGTCACACATCATCGCCAAACTAATATTTTTTGCAAATAAATAACAAAAAAATAATTATTGTTAATAAATAATTATGTTTATAAATATCAGGATCACTAAGTGTCTTATTCAGTGGTGAGTACCAGTAATAATGGTGAGTAAATGGTTGTTAAGGGAATGGGAAATGGTAATTTAGGGGTTTAAAGTGTTAAGGGATGGCTTGTGATACTGTCCATAGCCAAAAATTGTGTATTTACTTCCGCATCTCTACTTCGCGGAAATTTGACTTTCGCGGACTGTCTCGGAACGCATCCCCCGCGAAACTCGAGGGAACACTGTATCTCTCTCTTTCTCTCTCTTTCTCTCTCTCTCTCTTTCTCTCTCTCACACACACACGAGTTATACATTTATGAAACACATCACATAAAGTAGAGATACTTTTAGGCACACAGTACTTACAACTATTTAGAATTATATACCCATGATGAGCAACGATTTTACTTGTTCCCTTTCTCTTTCGTCACCTTCCCTTCTTTTTCAACTAATGGCAAGTGGCAATAGACAACAGGCATTTTGAACCATTGCTGAATGAAGCAACAGACTTCTATTTTGATTAACCAATTCAGTTAATCAAACCAAATAGAAAACTATACAAACATAAATATTAAAAATTGTTTGGGGAATTTTAATCTCAAGTGAGATTAAAAATAAATTTACATATTACATTTATATGTCTAAATAAATGTTTCTATATACTGTAAGATAATAATTTATTAGAAATTAGTTTGTTAATATAACTAACCATGTGAGTAATGTGAGTAAAATCATTAACTAAAGGATTGTTCAACTGTTTTTTCAGTCATTAATATTCCACATACCCTACTTTTAAATATTCGTACAATTGATCCAAAACATAAGAAAACACTAACACTAAAAACTGTATTAACACATTTTTGTTGTGCCATTTTGTAAGTCTTAGGAAAAGGGACAACAGAAGACATAAGACAAATTATATAATTGGAATTAATTATGATGATTCCTATAAAGAAATGTATTATACAGGTAGTCCTCAACTTAAGACCATAATTGTACCCAAAATTTATATTGCTAAGTGAGAAATTTTTAAAGTGACTTTTGCCCCATTTTACAACTTTTCTCACCACATTTGTTAAGTGAATCAGTGCAGTTCTTAAATGAGTAACATGGTTGTTAAGTGAATCTGGTTTCCCCATACATTTTATTTATCAGGTTACAAAAGCTGATCACATGATCATAGGACTCTGTGACTGTTATAAATGTGCCAATCATCTGGATTTTGATCATGTGATCCTGGGGATGCTGCAACAATCATAAGTGTGAACAACAAGTGTGGAAAATGGTTATAAGTCACTTTTTTCATTGCTGTTGTAACTTCACACTGTCACTAAATAAACTGTTATAAGTCTAGGTCTATCTGTATATTCTGCTAAATATTTAAATAATAAGATAAGATAGATATAGGAAGGTCTCTCAGAATGTAAATCAACCTTAGAGTTAAATTTATCTTAACTGCATCTATGTTATTATCAAATCTCAAACAATGTTAAACCATCCCCTGACTTTATTTTTTATTTGCTTCAAAAATCACATGAAATATCAAATCAAATAAAGAAATCAGAATGCAACCTAAAGCCCCAATGTTTAGACTTGTCTCAGTTACTTCTATTTTTTTCCAATTTATAGAGTAATCAGACAGCATATGAAACTTGTTTATCCATTAAATGAGTTTTAAGAAAATAAATTCCTGATCTGCAAAATGTTTGTATAACCTACAAAAATAAAGTATCATCCCTAATATTGTTAAGGAGTATGCCGAACCTTTGAGTTATCAAGGACATGCACAGAGGAAAAATGGGATTCCAGCAGATATCTAGGAGATATGAGTAATTATTCAGTCATACAAAAACAGAATACATTAAAGTGTATAAAATAGTGTTTACTTTAGAAATAGCACAGTGAAGTCAAGCAGTCTGGTCATACACATTAAATAACTTCCTGATGGTGAGAGCAATCAACCAGTGGAACGGCTTGCCAGCAGAGGTTGTGAATGCCCCAACACTTGACACTTTTAAAAAGAGATTGGATTACCATCTGTCAAGGGTACTGTAGGATCTCCTGCTTGAGCAGGGGATTGAACTAGATGACCCGCAAGGTCCCTTCCAACTCTAAAAAAACATATCAGTCAATATTTTCTATACAGTGATAATATTACAAGCTTGTCTTTGTCTTACATATCAGACATTACAGCTTACAAATATATCAAAAGTATCACAGAGCTTACTACATTAATCACAGTGAATCAGCAGAATTAACAGAGAGAGCAGAGAGAGAGAGAGAGAGAGAGAGAGAGAATCATGCTTTCTGGCTCCCTCTTATGGCAATTTGCAACACTTCATCTTAAAGCTATAGCACTTCAATACTGTAAACATTCATTGTTAGCTTGTTTATATATTACAAACCCAACTGTTTTATACAAAGCACTAACATTATTACACCATTGTCTAACTTGTCAATAGTCTCATGACAGGATGACAGGATGTCTGATTTTTTTTTTAAACCCGACACGAAATGAGTATGGTATTGTTGATGGTGTTTAGGGAACTCTGGAGGCTTTCAGAGATGATACATAACAGATATATGTAAGTGAAACTTGGGTCTGGGGATCTGTTGGATTGCGACTACTGCATAGGAGCTTGCCTGTTAGAGCTGCTTGACTTCGTAATCAGAATTACTATGTTGAAATCAGTTGTTTTGATTCTAGAAAATTTGTGATGGACAATATAAATTCAGGTATGCTAAACAATAACCAGTCAATCTGGATAATTATTAAAAAATAATCTATATCTGAGGATTTCTTCTTCAACAATTATTAGGTAAATTACACATATGTGCTAGTCATTCCCAACTCTAGGGAGCGGTGCTCATCTCAGTTTCAAAGCCAAAGAGACAACGCTGTCAGAAGACGTCTCCGTGGTCATGTGGCCCACATGACTAAACACCGAAGGCACATGGAACCTTCCCACCAGAGGTGGTCCCTATTTTTCTACTTGCATTTTTAGGTTGGCAGAAGCTGGGACAAGTAATGGGAGCTCACTCTGTTACGCAGCGCTAGGGAGTCAAACTGCTGAACTGCCAAACTTTCTGATCAACAAGTTCAGCATCTTAGCCACTGAGCCACCGCGTCCCAAATTATTTTTAATTATTAATAAAATTATTATTTTAGTATTAAAAATTGCATAATCACCTGCACAGTTTGAATTCATCATTTGGGAAACCTTCCCCATCTTAAGTTTTCTATAAAAGCTGTTTTCTTTAAGAAATGTTATAAACAATTTTGATATACACAACCTTCTAATCTTAAGGAGTTTTAACTCAAAGAATCAGTAAAAGGAAGCCTTCCTTCAGCTAAAAGGGCTTGAGTGGAGGGCAATCATCTGAAGGCTGAATAAAATTGGCTCACAGTATAATTGTATCCACATTTTGAATGCATTTGTGTAATGTCTTTTTCCCTTGAAAACTTTCTAAGTATACTGAATTTAGCCAACAGGAAAACATATTTCTCCCCCAAAATAATTGCCAGTGAACTGTGAGTGAAAAGTATCCTACATTTGCTGATAATAAGAAAAGGTGATGAAATCAAAGGAATGAGCATGCGATGCAGATGGCTGCAGACATTGCTGTTGCAAAGCACAGCTGCCTTTGACAACTAGCTGTTGCTAGCTGTCCATTTGCTGGATGAATTTAATCTTTTTGAAAGGCCTAAATAGGGAAATCATTATTTCTTTCCTGGCTTTTTTTAAACCATAATTCTCTTCTCTATATAGTCATTCCTTTACTTCATCCTAACTGGTTTACCATCCCATCATCCCCTGCTCTCATTTTTGCATCTTACTGTATTTTATAAGTAATTGAACTGAATTCATACATTAATTAATTTATTTACTTTTTGCCCTAAGTCCATCTACTTTTGGGAAAGTGGCTTCTGAAAAAGTGATATAATGTATTGTACACACAAATGCATGTTATATACCAGTGATGTTGAATCTTTTTTTCCTCGGGTGCTGAAAAAGCATAGGCATGCACTGTTGCACATGTGTGAGTGCCCACACCCATAATTCAATGCCTGGAGAGGGCGAAAACAGCTTCACCCATCCCCAGAGGCTCTCTGGAGGCCAGAAATGGCCTGTTTCCCAACTTCTGGTGGCCCCAGTAGTGTTTTGCCTTCCCCAGGCTCCAAAGGCTTCCCTGGAGCTGGTGGACGGTAAAAAGTGCCCTCCCCATCTCTTAGAGGCTCTCTGGAAGCCAAAAACACCCTCCCAGAGCCTCTGTGCAAGCCAAAAATCAGCTGGCTGGCATACACATGCATGTTGGATCTGAGCTAGGGCAACGGCTCCCGTGCCAGTAGATATTTCTCTGTGTGCCACCTATGTGCCATAGGTTCGCCATCACTGTTATATACAGTATGCACACCATTGCTGATGTAGAAGGCAGAGAAAATGACCTTGAGACACTTGCCAACACAACAGTCAAATAAAAGAGGATTGATTCCGGGGAAGAAATATAACCTGGGTAAATGTCTCAGGCAGCCCCAACCTTAGTTCTCATGAAGACGAGGAGGGAGGGAGGCATTCAGACTTACAAGATTCTATTATAATAACTTTGCTCTAAAAGTATTATTGACATTAGATTTCTAGCCTGATTTACCTGAAGGGGGCTGACAATGAAGAAATAATCTCGAGAAGTGGTTTCAGTTGTAGTGGGTCACGTTTATTAACAGTGCTATGCCCATCTATTTTTCTTTTGAGAGGGTTGTCTTCAATTTGTTTCCCTTCCTTTCTGATGAATACAATGCTTAAAACTTTTCCAGACCTACCTGCTTCATCTTTGAGCTGAATTTGCTTGGCAATTGAAACGTAGCAAATCAGCCAAGTGTAAGAGAAATAGGAGAACAAGTAAAAGTTGACAGGGTAAGTATAGGAAAGTAGAGCTCTACAGAAGATATCTTAAGGGTGGACTTAAAAAGGACTTAATAGCAATAGCTCTTAGACTTATATACTGTTTCACAGTGCTTTACAGCTCTCTCTAAGCGGTTTAAAGAGTCAGCATATTGCCCACCAAAATATGATCCTCAGTGTACAGTCATTCATTAGTGATTTTAAAAGTTACAACAGCATTGAAAAAACTGACTTAAACAACCAGTTCTTGCACTTAAGATCATCATAGGATCTACACAATTGCATGATCGTGATTCAGGCACTTGGCAACCGACATTTATATATAACAATTGCAATATCCCAGGATCACGTGGTCACCGTTTGCAGCCTTCCCGCCCAGCATTGATAAGTCAATGGGTGAAAATTGGATTTGCTTAACAACAGTGTGGTGTACTTAACAATTGCAGTGATTCACTTAACAACCGTGGCAAAAAGATTGTAAAATTAGGCCCAATTTCACTGAATAATCACCTTGCCTAGCAATGGGAATTCTTATCCCATTATGGTCGTAACTGTTTTTGGCTAATGAGGACATCTTTAATGTTGAGAACATATAGTGGGTACATTCATAAAATTACTGCCATAGGGATTTGGTTGTTTGTACAGTAGCTTCCATAGTGGATGAGGTCAGACCTATTTAGAAACTGGTGAAATTGCTTTCTATTACCCAGTTTAAACCCTCTGGTGTTCTCTGTCAATGTCACTTATGCTTGAGATATTTCTAGACGGGGATATACTGTACTTCCAAATGAAATTCTGGACTGCATCTTCCTTACCATTTTTATTTAGTATCAGACCTTATCAGAGGTGAAATGCTCCCAGTTAGCTTGAGCATGTCAATTGTTGGAGAGCCAGTCGCAAAGGGGGCGCAAGGCTCCGCCCACCTGCACAGACACTGCCATTTGGGTTCTTTTACCCTCTGCGCATGTGCAAAGCGTTCTGTGCATGTGCAGATGGTAAAAAAACCCAAATGGCGGCAGGTGAATGGGCGGAGCCTCAAACTTCCTTTGTGACTCACTCTTGATGACTGACAGGCACAAGCGAACCATGGACCTTATGAAACTATGGGCATTATTGTAAATCATCTAAAACATGTTAAGAATCATAGCCTGGAAATGAAGACCTCAAGACTGTGGTAATAGCCCTACCATAGCAGCAACTGGTAGCTCTGAAGTAGCCAAACCTTCCCCAAATTTCATTCCCTCAGGAATCATGAGTCCCAGATTTTGAATACATTCTGTACGTCAGCCCATTTAGATCCAAATTAGAATTAAAAAGGATTTCTCCTTTAATTCCTCCTATCATTTCAGAAATCTACAAAATACGCTCATTGATTTAAATGAGTGTTCCCTTGATTTTAGCGGGGGATGCGTTCCGAGACTGCCCGCGAAAGTTGAATTTCCGCGAAGTAGAGATGCGGAAGTAAATACACTATTTTTGGCTATGAACAGTATCACAAGCCTTCCCTTAACACTTTAAACCCCTAAATTGCAATTTCCAATTCCCTTAGCAACCATTTAGATTATTACTCACCGGGCTTATTTATTAAAGTTTATTAAAAAAAATATTTATTAAAGGTGGACAAAAGTTTGGCGATGACATATGACATCATCGGGACAGGAAAAACTGTGGTATAGGGGGAAAAACGCGAAGTATTTTTTAATTAATATTTTAGAAAAACCGTGGTATAGACTTTTCGCGAAGTTTGAACCTGCGAAAATCGAGGGAACACTGTACATTGGTTCAAAAATTGATGGCCCATGATAAACCATTTCACTCACTTAAAGGTCATGACAGTATTTTAGTAGTATATAGATAAAAGAAATATAAAAATATTTTGAAGTGTATGCTGAAGGGATCAGGAAAGCTGTGGACATGATCTGAGGAGAGAGTTAGGAAATAACCTATTTTTCTAGTTTTGGTATCTCCTTTCTTAGCTGCTAGCCAGTGACTTGTCACTGTTGCTATGAAGAAAACTTTTCCCAGTAGCTAATAGTGGCTCTTTGCAATCTCCGTAGTCTTTCCTTGCCACGAGCACATGGAGATAACACGAAGCTAACAGTCCTGAAGCTTCATAGAACCCCTCAGAGGAAGTAATCTTTTGCTATCAAACCTAGAGATGTTAATTCATATAGTGCCAGGAAATACTAGAAAATAAACTGTGACTTACTAAAAAGGATCTCCCACCTGTATATTTTTTATTTCTCCAGGCAGATTATTTAGTTTCTTTAGTCTTCACAGTTGACAGTTGGACAACCAGTATTCTACAACTGTTGTTTTTTTTAGCAGCAATATCATTTTTTAGATGTTTTGAGAGTTTCAAAATTTACAGCAACAGAAAACTTTTCTTTGTATATGGACTAGTTCAACAGTCCCAACCTTCCTTTATTTATTTATTTATTTTTTGTTTGTTTGTTTGTTTGTTTGTTTGTTAGTTAGTTAGTTAGTTAGTCCAGTACATAATGAGAGTTTTAGTGAATATATATATATATATATATATATATATATATATATATATATATATATATATATATATGTTAAATGTTTTTTTTTAGCTGGAATTTTTAAAATTAAGGGAGACTAGTATAGATCCATTTCGGCCTTATTAGGCCTCATCAGCTAGCCACACCCTTTCTTTACTGGGATTCGATCTGGGAAGCTTCTGCATTGTAAAGCAGAGAGCTAGCAATTAGACCCATCAGATCTGAATCCTCCCAGCTCTGTACCAGGGAGGGGGTATATGTTTTTCTTATGTCGGATCACCCTGGTATATTTTTATATATATATATATATATATATATATATATATATATATATATATATATATATATATACACACACACACACACACACACACACACACACACAGTAAAATACATGATGAAGGTTATAGAGGAAATACTCATAGTAAAATATATCTATGAAAGAATAGAAGAAGAGATGTAGGAATAGAAGAAAGGAATAGGAGATATAGGAAAGCAATAGGACAGGGGACAGAAGGCACTCTAGTGCACTTGTACTCGCCCCTTATTGACCTCTTAGGAATCTGGATAGGTCAACCATAGATAATCTAAGGGTAAAGTGTTGGGGGTTTGGGGATGACACTATGGAGTATAGTAATGAGTTCCACACTCGGTTATTGAAGTCATATTTCTTACAGTCAAGTTTGGAGCGGTTAATATTAAGTTTAAATCTGTTGTGTGCTCTTGCGTTGTTGTGGTTGAAGCTGAAGTAGTCGCCGACAGGCAGGATGTTGCAGCATATGATCTTGTGGGCAATACTTAGATCATGTTTAAGGCGTCTTAGTTCTAGGCTTTCTAGGCCCAGGATTGAAAGTCTAGTCTCGTAGGGTATTCTGTTTCGAGTGGAGGAGTGAAGGGCTCTTCTAGTGAAGTATCTTTGGACATTTTCAAGGGTGTTGATGTCTGAGATGTGATATAGGTTCCAAACAGATGAGCTGTATTCGAGGATGGGTCTGGCAAAAGTTTTGTAAGCTCTGGTAAGCAGTGTGGTCACCATAGAGGTTGGAGACCCTTGGATTAGTCTAGTCTAGTTTACCTTAGTTTGTCTACATCTATCTGTCTATCTATCTATCTATCTATCTATCTATCTATCTATCTATCTCTACCTACTTACCTACCTAGATAACTAATTATCTGTCATGTAGTATTGTTAACAGCAATAGCTGCATCTCTGTTGAATGATCACCACTGTCCAGTGAAGATTTGAACAAGGGGACACAATCTGAAGGTAGTTGGGGGAAAGATCAAAAGCAACATGAGAAAATATTATTTTACTGAAAGAGTAGTAGATCCTTGGAACAAACTTCCAGCAGACGGGGTAGATAAATCCACAGTAACTGAATTTAAACATGCCTGGGATAAACATATATCCATCCTAAGATAAAATACAGAAAATAGTATAAGGGCAGACTAGATGGACCATGAGGTCTTTTTCTGCCGTCAGACTTCTATGTTTCTATGTTTCTAAGATTGCTGGCACAGACAACACAACATTTTATTGAATTAACACAGAAGACCACATGATTAAATGATTAGTGATGCCTAAAAGGAATGACAGGATGTAGAAATAGTTTATTTTAAGAGGTTCCTGGCAGCAATCAAAGTTGCCTTGTGGCCAGATGGTCAGCAAACAAATTTAATAAATAAAATAAAAATAAATAATTAAACCCTACCTGACATAGTTATTGCTATGGGGAAAATAGGAATCAGAAGCATTAGGAACACTAGCTACCTTGAGTTGACCAAATATAAATAGGTGAGATAAAAATAGCATAATAATCTGTTTTTTAATCAGTTTATAGACTATTTAAAATTATAGATAGATGGATGATGATAGATATAGACAGACAGACCTTCAGACCTTGAGTTATTTATAAAAAATAAAAGCGGGATATACTGTAAATAAATAAATGTTTTCGTGTAATATTTTATATAGTGAAGCTCTGTGAATATAGTCTGTTATTGTCCAATTATCTCTGTAGTAATTTTCTGTCTCCCTGGCTTCCACTTTTCAACAAAATCCCTAGGGAAGCATTCATGATAACTTTTTCTGTAGTATGGAACTGCCACTGCTAGGGGAGCATCCTGCCCTTAAGGAATAGTTGGAAAATTTCTTCACCTACCTTGGGGCTCAATTTCAAAAATCATTTTGGCTGAAATCTATTGTAAAGCATTGTTTTAATTTGGGAGAACTATTTAAAGTTATAGGATCAGTGTTTTTTTTTAAACAATGTTTAGCTGTGAAGTCATTTTGTTTGCCTGTCTGTCTCTCTCTCTATGTCTTTCTGTCTTTCTTCTATTTGAGAAGATGCTTCTTCAATCATCACTTAATGCAGCAATAAGTGTGGTTAGCAAATGCAACTCATTGTACCCAGGGATTCTAAACATTATTTATGGGTCCAAAGACAGTTTTGGGTGACTAATTCAGTTTAACAAATTACAGTTCAATTCTTCTGAAGCATCCTGTTCTTTCAATGATAATCATGTATCCTATAGAACCCCAGAATTCTACCACTGGGAGGCAAAATAGTTTCCAAGGAGTTGTCTGGTTTCTGTATTAAACGGACCTTTTTTTAAAGTTTAAAAGTGGAATATATGTTTTCTTTAGCTGTAAAAGCACAATCAAGGCAACATGATAAGTGAGTCAGTGTTGTAAAAGTAAAACTAATTTTGCCTTCACTCACATGAGCTATAGAAGGAGGAAGCTTTATTGTCCCTTGGAAGGTGATAAGGCAGAGTAATTGTATATTATACTGTCCTGGAACATCTGCCTGAAGACTGTTGGAGCAATTCATCTATCATGGACAATACAGCATGTTTTGTCTTTCTGCTTTAACCCATCCCCACTTGCTTGGCCTGCACGAAGGTTTTGATAGGGATGGTGCCTGGGCTGGGGTTCCCATTAATCAGTCCCCTTGTTCAACACTCCAGCTGACATAATTACAACCTGCGCACAGCAGTTATTCAAGTCGAGTCCTTGTCACTCGTGGTGCGAAACTACACAGCTCAGATCCCGAAGGAGATTGCCTTATCACACAGAACAAGGGCTCACAGGAGTTGAAGAGAATAGAAATGGGAAAATGTCTTCCGGGAGTACTATATATTCCTTTAAAATAAGACATTTGAGAGACTTTCAAGGGACAAAGAGAAGCATTGTACAGACTCTGAAATGAACCCAGTTATTATTTTTCAAAAGATTACCCAGGCCATTTTTTTGAAACAGAGAGGGAGTATTAAATAAATTCAGTAGTCTCTGTCTTTGCTATTCAGTGCTTCTGTTCTATTCATGTTCATTCACAGGTTTTTTTCTCTCCCTCCATGTCCTTCTCTAGAAGGGACAGAATAGCTTTTGGACTTGTAGAACATTTACAGACCTGTAAGGAGAAAATCTCTGGGACACAATTATTGTAGGTGGATTTGTTATGCCAGTCAATTTGGAATATCTCTGGCCAGAGACAAAGGGGAGAGAAAGAGCTTGTAATGAAAGGCAAGGGGAATATTTCAAAGAGCAAAAGTGAAAAATGATACTTTGAAATCTCATTTAATATTTTACTTCTCTTTTCTTTGCTACATATTAATGCTTTGTGAGAGATTAAACATGATGAAACCAACTCTGCTGGATTAGAGAATAATCTTTCTTGTTCTTTTATCCGGTAAAAACTCATTTCTCATCCTTTCCTAGGTCTCAGAGATTCACACCTGAAAATAATTGAAATCTTTCTGACTTACCCACTGCTGAAAAAAAATGCCAGCTGTCTGGGATAATAGTGATCAGGCTGAAATTTGTTGCTTTTGAATGGTAACCAAAAAGTGAGGACAAGGGTTATTATCCCCCTTCCTAAATGTTTTAATTTATCATGAAAATGCTGGAACCGGGCACCAGCATAAACTTTGAGTGTAGGCTCCAAAGTGTTCTCAGACTGACACCAGACTGCATTCTTAATCTTATAGTGGTAGTGATGGAGATATTAAATAACCATAAGATAAGCATTTCCATTATGTACAATTATTTACACTTAATTTTACTTAACTGTAATATAGGCTGCATTAATTAAATTAATTTTATACTATCTCTATTTACATAGAAACATAGAAGACTGACGGCAGAAAAAGACCTCATGGTCCATCTAGTCTGCCCTTATACTATTTCCTGTACTTTATCTTACAATGGATATATGTTTATCCCAGGCATGTTTAAATTCGGTTACTGTGGATTTACCAACCACGTCTGCTGGAAGTTTGTTCCAAGGATCTACTACTCTTTCAGTAAAATAATATTTTCTCATGTTGCCTTTGATCTTTCCCCCAACTAACCTCAGATTGTGGCCCCTTGTTTTTGTGTTCACTTTCCTATTAAAAACACTTCCCTCCTGAACCTTATTTAACCCTTTAACATATTTAAATGTTTCGATCATGTCCCCCCTTTTCCTTCTGTCTTCCAGACTATACAGATTGAGTTCATTGAGTCTTTCCTGATACATTTTATACTTAAGACCTTCCACCATTCTTTTAGCCCATCTTTGGACCCGTTCAATTTTGTCAATATCTTTTTGTAGGTGAGGTCTCCAGAACTGAACACAGTACTCCAAATGTGGTCTCACCAGCGCTCTATATAAGGGGATCACAATCTCCCTCTTCCTGCTTGTTATACCTCTAGCTATACAGCCAAGCATCCTACTTGCTTTTCCTACCGCCCGACCACACTGCTTACCCATTTTGAGACTGTCAGAAATCACTACCCCTAAATCCTTCTCTTCTGAAGTTTTTGCTAACACATTTCTTTGCCCTGGTTTTATCCACTTTGAGGGATGTGGTTCATAAGCTTGTCTTCAACCTAAAAAGGATTGCAACAATGCAACCTTCCGGTTTATTTGGTCAGTCCAATGCCATATTTTATACTGATGCCTTGCCTCAAGATATCACATTTTAATATAAGGATCGCAACAAAGAAATGCTGCAAAATTTACCATAAGGGACAGTTCTCTTACAGTTTATCTCCCACTGAGTTAATTTTGTTATAAGAAACACATTTGAGCAGTGAGGGGAGTATGCATATGCTCTTCTGGGCTGCAACCTGGAAAAGAAGCTAGCCAGGGCACATACATGTGCACAAATATGACCTTTCAGTTTCTGGTGCACGTATGCACACCGGTTAGCTAGTCTTCCAATTACTGATAAGCATGCATGCACGACGATCAGCTGGCTGGTGTGCATTCTCATGTAGAAAAATGGAAGGCCAGCTCTTCCAGTTTCCTGCACACATAGGCCAGCTGATCGTCACCTGCACATGTCCATCAGAAACCCAGAAATGGAATGGGTGAAGGTGCACGTACCTGGCAACATGGCTCTGCATGCCACTTTGGGCACACATGCCATAGGTTCGCCATCATGACATTACGGCACGGGTAGGCAAACGTGGCTCTTCTATGACTTGTGGACTTCAATGCCCAGAATTTCTGATCCAATCATGCTAGCTCAGGAATTCTGGGAGTTAAGTCCACATGTCATAGAAGAGCCAATTTTGCCTACCCCTGCACTAGGGTATCCTTACTGCCCCCCTTTTTCTTATCTGACCAGGTAACTGAGAACAGAAAATCTAAGAGATTTTACTCAGTATTGTGATTGTAGCCTCAAATATCAGAGATAAACTCCTACAACTTACATCTCTCAGAATTCCAGAAACTGAGTATAAATCTTTCAGAAGATTAGAAAGAAGAAAATCTTACAGACTTTCTAGACCTGTCCATACCTATCCTTCCATCCTACCCATCACCACAACTGATGAAGCTTCTTGGGTGAGAAGCAAAACTTTTCCGTAGTTTTTCCTAAAAAAATAATAATTAAAAAGTCCAGTTGCCTTTGGAAAAAGCACCTTTGAGATAATTGTGACCTGAATGATTGAGAAACTCCATAGACTTTCTAGACCTGGGTTGCTGTTGTTTGCTGCTGCTAAAGTAGAGCTCATAGTTCCCTCTAAGCTGAGCAGTGAGCAATCGCTCACTTAAAAATCATCATCAACTCAGAGTTTTCCAAACCTGCCCAGAAGCCGAGAGGGAAGGAGAGAGAGAGGAAGAGAGGAAGAGAGAGAAACAGATGGAAAAAAGAGAGGAAGGAAAAGAGAAAGAAAAGGAATGGGAGTAAGGAAGAGAGAAAGAAAATCAAAATCTAGTTTGAAACTAGCTCAACTATTTAAGTGGCATTTTGATATTGATAGAGTTGCCCTATTATGAGCTCACTGTTATAGACACACAGTACAGTATTTTATTTTGAAATTCTCTGAAGCAAAACAGGGTGGTTTTTTTATTTATTTGTTTGTTTGTTTGTTTGTTTATTTATTTAATATTTCTGTGCCGCCCAGTCCCGAAGGGACTGCTGCTCAGACACTCTACTTTTCCGCCCCCCCCCCCAAAAAAAAATTAGAGGGAACACTGGTAGAGCTATGTTGGAAATAAAGAGCAAATGAAGGAGCATTTTATCTTTTTCATGCCATTTGAGGTATTGTCATTTTCCTAGTTCAAAATCATGTTGGTTCAGAGCTCAGTTCCCTGCCAGCCTCCAACAAGGAAACTCAGTAGGAAAGCTGACAGTAAGTTAAAAGTTGTTCCCACCTTCATTGAGGGGTTGGTTTTTTGTTGTTGTTGTTTTTGTGTGGCCTGCCTATGGTCATTTGTCTGTTTAGGGAAAGAATCAATCACAGGTGTTTGCTTTCCTTCTAATGCTGTAAAACAGTGTTTTTTGAATTCTACAACTTTACAGAGTTTAATTCCTAGGATTCCCCAGCTTCTTTTAGCACTGCTCTAAAGTATGTCAAGGTGTATTCTACTGATTACTGTTATACTTGATGTTTTTGTTGGTTAGCTTACAGTTTTGAAATAAAACTCAAACTGTACTGTCCAAATCATACTTAATGATTTTGACAGTACAGTGCATAAAGTTCTGAAAAGAAAAAATAAATTCCCCTCTTTTTATTAATTAAATTAATTAATTAATTGAGAACTTGAAGCAACTTTACTTTAAATATATATGTATTGCTATATTGTTTATTGCATTTGTTTACTCTGGCCCTTCCATAATCTAGTGTGCTGCTGTTTTGACTCACATTAATTCCACGAATGAAGGAAAATCTTGCAACACCAATTCCCTTCATTTCCTAGCACCAAGAACCAAGCCGGCTGAAGAAGTTGTCATATGTCCATTTATAATACCCATTTTTTTTGTATTTCATAATGTTGTGTAACTGATTATCTCAGCCAAGAATTAACCATCATTAATGTGATGTTATAATTTAGAAGATTATGAGTAAAATCATACAGTTGTTACTGATAGTTCTTAATACTACGTACCATTCCCCTAACAGCAAAAGTACTTTTCTATTATTTTATGACCAGAGTAGTTTTTTGCTCCTAGAGGAAAGTTGTGCTACCCTGCAAGGGACCCATTAATTTGTGTTCATGGCCTCTGTGCTGTCCCAGATTTAAAAATGGCAGCAAACACAAGAGATCTGAGGAGGCGAGATCTGCCATATTCCAGGAAATTATGGTGGAACTATGCTATTTTCAAGGGAAGTATTTAGAAAGCTGACAGACTTTTTCTGAGTATGCAGAAAATGTCCTTAGTTATTTATTTTCTGCAGGCTTGGAAGGCAGTAGAGTTACATTATTTAGAAAAAGAATGAGACTAGTTCTTATGAGATATCGGTCCAATATTTATTATCTTCTAACCCAAAGTCAATTTACATCAGTGATGAGAATAAACAGCACCTTTAGGTTGTGTTTTTGTTTTTTCAAATGAAGTTCGCTAATCACAATAAATAAAAGATTTGTGTTATATCTCATGTGACTCAAATTTTGCATCCAGAAAATAAATCATGAAACCAAACAAAGGGATCAGAAAGAAGAGATTTGGGGGTTTGGCTTTGTTTGATTCCCCTCCTGTCTTTGGCTGCACAAGATGGAGAAAAAGAGGTATAATCGCCAGTGTTCCCTCTAATTTTTTTTGGGGGTGGGCAGAAAAGTATAGTGTCTGAGCGGCAGTCCCTTTGCGACTGGGCGGCACAGAAATAATAAATAAATAAATACTGTGTGTCTATAACAGTGAGCTCATAATAGGGCAACTCTATCAATATCAAAATGCCACTTAAATAGTTGAGCTAGTTTCAAACTAGATTTTGATTTTCTTTCTCTCTTCCTTACTCTCATTCTTTTTCTTTCTCTTTTCCTTCCTCTCTTTTTTCTATCTGTTTCTCTCTCTTCCTCTCTTCCTCTCTCTCTCCTTCTCTCTCACTCTTTCCCTCTTGGCTTCTGGGCAGGTTTCGAAAACTCTGAGTTGATGATGATTTTTAAGTGAGCGATTGCTCACTGCTCAGCTTAGAGGGAACTATGATAATCGCTACAGGAAACAATCATTCAGAGTAGAGGTGATTGAGACAGTATTGTTGCTTTAGATACTCCACCAGCAGCCGATCAACAGGATTTTCCCTTTAGGGATCTATGTCTGCTTGAAAAGCAGCTGAAGGAACTGACATAAAAGGTCCGTTGAAAAACGTACCATCTGCATCCGAGATTGACAGGTAGCCTTTAGGGTGTGTTACTTTCCTTACTGGTTCCAACAAAGTTAGGAGTCACTTTTCATCTCATTACAGTGTGCACAATCGAGGGCCTTTCATAACTCCCATCTGTACATTCAAATTAATGAGCGTATTTTGTAGATTTCTGAAATGATAGGAGGAATTAAAAGAGAAATCCTTTTTAATTCTAATTTGATAACTAAAAAAGCCCTGCTGCTGATACAGTTATAATGTAAAACATTTGACAGGAAAGAAAATGTAATGGAAGAGTTTCTAAATTATTCCCCACCCTTGGGCCAATAAAAATTTTAAGTCATAAACAGGTCTGGAGTCTACTGAGTACATTTTATAGTTTTGAAATAATTTTAAGTAGCTGTATATCCCACCCCTCAAAGGACCAAATGGTAAAGAATATAATGATGAAGCTGTTAAAGCCAACCTCTTTAACACATTCTTCAACTCCATCTTTGTAAACAGCAATGGCTCATGCCCAATATTCCCTAGTCGCACCCCAAACAATTGCAACAATCTAACACAAATCGATTTTACAGAAGATAATGTTGGAAAAGCATTATGCAAGCTAAAGCTATCTCTATCCATTGAACTTGACAGTCTCTGTGTATATTTCTTTAAAAAGCTCTCCACAACCATAGCTGAACATCTAAGCATAATTTTTGAAAAATCTAGCCTCTTAACCAACTTATGGATACTAGACACAATCATCCCTATATTCAAAAAAAGGAGATCTAAATAAAGTTTAAAATTACAGATCAATCTATTTATGTTGCATCACCTGCAAAGTCACGGAATCAATCATAAATCAATCCATCACCCTTTACGTAGAAACTAATACCTACTCTCTAACAAACAATTTGGTTTTAGAAAAAAATTATCCACTAATCTGCAACTCCTACACTGCAAAAATATATGGACTTCACAACTTGATCAAAGTAAATCAATAGAGGCAATTTCCACAGACTTTTGTAAAGCCTTTGGGTCAGTAGTACATGATAAGCTACTTCGAAAACTAAAATCTTACGGCATCTCTGGTCCCCTTCATGATTGGATAACTTCATTCTTGTCAAACAGAGAACAAATGATTAAAATAGGGAGTGCCTTATCAAATCCTGAACCTGTCAACAGTGGTGTCCCTCAAGGCAGAGTTCTAGGACCAACACTATTCATTCTTTACATAAACGACCTTAGTGATCATATTATAAATAACTGCATTTTCTTTGCTGATGAGGTTAAACTATTCAACACCACCAACAATATTTACTCTTCAAAAAGACCTAGACCATGTATCACAATGGTCTGATAACTGGCAACTTTTCTAGGTCCCGTCGGCCAGACAATGTCATCTGGCAGGACCTAGACCCTTGTCAAGATTTACCTATACCTACTTGCTTTTGTTTCTGTTTATACCATACCTATTATCTTGCAAACATTTTGACAAACAACAAACAAATAAATCAATTTAAGTGAATTAGACCATTTTAGGATTAGAGGGGGGGGGGGGGGTCTAACAGAAGAAGAACTGAAGTTACAATTCTTGAAATAGGATCTGCTATTTGTTTATCATAAGGAATCAGATCAGTCCTGATTAATAGAATTTTTAGTGAATTTACTTAGTCTGTTGACCAATCAAGGTATAAAACCCTTTTTATTTTGATTTAAAAATGCAATATGTCAATAGGAGTCAACTAACTCTTTTTCTGCTAGACTTTGGGATCACAACTAAGCAGACCAAATGCTATGAATCGGATATATGATTATCCTGCAGCGCTGAATTAAGCAGAGTATAAATAAAGGATAATTGGTTCTGATTTCTTTATAAACAGTTGAAGTAATACCATCAACTCCAGGGGACTTATTTAATTTAATTTAAAATATTCAATTATTGTTCTGTTCACTCTGTGTGGAAGGTGATTGGATATGCAAGTGATTTTATCAAAACCTTAGAAAAGTAATCTATTAAATTTAGATTACTAGTTCTTTAGAGGACAAAATTTTATTTATTTAACTTCAGAATTCTGTTCTTCAATTCCCTGTGAATGACTTAATTTTTATCTATAAAATTTATTTTCTGATTCATTACTTAAGAAGGTTATTTCCTGATAAATTTTATCCAGTCACTATTGGGAGGGAAGCATTTTAATTCTCAAAGGCCATTAACTTTTTTCTTTTTTGGACCACTTTTTATTAATGTTGTTAGAGCCTAAATAATACTATTTTATATTAGAATCATATTCATTTTTAAAAAACATTTAAACCAAGACAAAACAGGCTTTGTAGAATATTTCCTAACCTCTTTTTTCAGCAATAACCATATTATGTTTATGCTCACAAGCTTATACATCCTGTGCTGTGACAGCATGCGATGGCATCACATGACAAAGAGCATTAGGGAGGAGCTTAAAACATGATGGTCACCAACATTCCAAGGCCATCTTCAACTGTATCTCATATTGGGAGACCTTGAGATAATTTTCAATATATTTTCCCCACCAATGTAACCTGATCCAGTCCTTTTTTAAAATTCGGCCTTCAATCAGATTTCTTTCCTGAGACCATTTTTTTCTCCAATTATATTAAGTATTGAAGTATTTAAGGGAAGTTATCATATTGAAAGACAGATTGATAAAGGTCCTGATCCCCTTTATATTGTTTCTTTTCAACATTCTGTTTGGTTCTGGAAAAAAAGAAAGACCTTTTCTCGATACTTATTTAGCAGAGCCACTTAGCCACTTTACCTTTCATAGCCTCATTACCGACTTTACAGAAATACAAATCTTTGCCATATCTCACTTCTTTTTCTTTGTTTTCCAAGTTAGTGCAGATTTATTTTGATTTATTTATTTGTATCCTAGCTTTTTATTATTTTCACAAATATACAAATATTTCTACATTTTTGCACATGCTGTATATTTTTATTTATATACAATATAAGTTGTATATTTTTACAACAGAATTTGCTCAATAATAAAGTATCTGTACTTCTAAGAGACATTTATCAATGAAATATAGAGATTAATGCAACATTTATAGTAGTACAAAATGTAGCACCAGATAAAACTAAGTCTGTAGTGCATGTTTTTATGTGCTGCCTATTTCAGTACTGAGCTGTGCCACCATCCACAGCCAGACAGAGGAATATTCCCATCTCTTTTCTAAAATAAATGTTATTGAAAGTTTTACAAAGAGCATAAAAATGAAGGAGGGAGGGAAGGAAGGAAGGAAGGATCCAATTTCCTTTGTAACAAATATAAATATAATCATAAAAGCTTACTCTTTCTATTAGTTTTTCTAATCATCAAAGCCACAAGTCATAAGTGCATTTTTTTTCAGTTTGGTCAGCCATAGATGTAGATATTGTTTTTTCTCTTTCTCTAATCAAAGAGGTTAATTTAGCCATCTCTAAAAGTTTTACCGTTTAGTATTATTTTAGAACTCTTGATCTTTTCCATTCTTACCTATGCAAATCTTTGAATTTGTGTTTGCAATTTACATTTGGTGGGATAGTAACAAAGATCAGTTTCTTCATTGTTCTTTTTTTTAGCTTGCTACTGCAGAACAATTAATTACTTGCATGTTTACATTTATAATGAAAATGCCATTGTTTTACATTTGAGAAACCCTCATGAAGAAAAAGTGAATTTAAATATCTCTTTTTCCAAGATTCTCCTATCATTTTTTCCCCAGGAACTGAATAATTTTCTCAAGTATGTAAGTTCAGATACAGAGACCTTTGCTACTTTATAATAGCTAGCATTGGACATCTGTCACACATACTGTATGTCATAACAAATAGATCATAAAATATTCTTCCAAAGCTACAAAAGTGTAAAGGCTGAAACTATTGTTACTGCAATGCACTCACTCATAACTCCAATACGGTCAATATTAATTCCAACCATATTTTCCTTATGAAATATTGAGATGTCAGGAGAGGTAGTAAATGAATACCAATGTTTCTAGGTACTTTTGTGGGTTTGTTTTTTAAATGGAGGCTTGCTTTCAGTACCTGTTATTGCCATAGATTCTCGCACATGGAAAATGTGCAGCTATTTCTTATTGCATGGCATTTGTAATGCAAGCTGATATTTAGGCTGTCTACAAATCAAGGAATCATACTGTTGGAAGGGGCTACTTACACCATCAAGTCCAACCCTCTATTCAGCCGACAAATCCAAATTAAAGCATCCCAGGCAAATAGCTGCCCAGTGTCTGGTTGAACACATTACAAGAATGTGGTAACTGGTTCTCTATCAAACTGGCCTTACCGTATGGAAAGATTTCTTTACATTTACTCAGAATCCACCATACTACAGAATAGAATATTTTATTGTAACTTTGAATGTATAGTAATCAGCATACATTTAAATGAAATTATGCTACATACAGCTCTCAAAGAGTCTCCACCTCTAATATAAAAATAAACATGACAAGACAAATAGAAAGAGAGACAGACAGACAGATACAAAACTATGCACGTACCCACTTATATGACACAGAGAAACAACACAGTCTAGTTTTGATGTATCCATGTAAATGATGAAAGAAAAAAATCTTGCATGTTTACCAGATGGATGGCCAAGGGAACAAAGCTGTTGTAGAATCTGAAAGTCCTACTAGAAAACTTTGAAATCTCCTCCCAAGGGGAACAACAGAAACAGACCATAAAGTGGGTGTGTAGGTCTCTAATAATGCTTTGAGTTCTAAGCACATAGCGCTTATCACAGTATCCTGAATGACTGCAAGCGAGCTTTTTATAATCGTCTCTGCTGTCCTTACCACTCTCTGAATGGACTTTCTATTTGAGGCACTGCTACCTCAGATATAGTGTTAATTGATTCTTAACCTGCACCTATGGATTGTTAAAGAATAGGTATTGTTCTTCCATGAGACATCTTTTCAAGTATTTGAAGAGTGCAGTCACATCCATTGCCTATCTTTTTAGAGCAAAAGTTTCCTTATTTATTCAATGCCTCTTTAGAGGTCTTCACTTTTAGTTTCTTTCTCATAGTTGTCTCTAGTCTCTGAATATGTCCCAGTTTGTCTGTATGCCTCAAGTTTATATTCTTAGCCTTTATAATATATATATTTTTGTTTTTCTCTGCCTCTATCAAGATGTCGGTATTTTTTTAAATGAAAAACCATGAAAAAACAGGAGAACTTCTGATTAATTGCTCAAAATGAATACTAGGCCTAACATTTCAGGTTTATCAAAAACAATTAGTGTTTTTATATCCTCTGATTCTCTTAAAATAGGACACACAAATGATCTTAGAGAGATTTTCAAGATCATGGGCATGTATGGTCTACCTATGTAACCTTTACATACTTAAGTGTGATGTTAGAATAGAATAGAATAGAATAGAATAGAATTTTTATTGGCCAAGTGTGATTGGACACACAAGGAATTTGTCTTGGTGCATATGCTCTCAGCGTACATAAAATAAAATATACATTTGTCAAGAATCATGTGGTACAACACTTAATGATTGTCATAGGGGTCAAATAAGCAATGAAGAAGCAATATTAATAAAAATCTTAGAATATAAGCAACAAGTTACAGTCATACAGTCAACATGGGAGGAAATGCGGAGAGGGGCGGCATACAAATCTAAATAAATGAAATGAAATGAAAATGGGTGAAAGGAATGATGAGAAAAACTAGTAGAATAGAAGTGCAGATTTAGTAGAAAGTCTGACAGTGTTGAGCGAATTATTTGTTTAGTAGAGTGATGGCGTTTGGAAAAAAACTGTTCTTGTGTCTAGTTGTCTTGGTGTGCAGTGCTCTGTAGCGACGTAATGCAATTACAAAAGATTGTAAAGCACAATTTTCATCCCCTGCCCCCCATCCCAAACATCCATATCTGAGGGTACAATATACTAAGCGTCATGAGGGAAATAGGAGAATCCTTTACTAAACCAAAGCTGTATAAACGTAATAAGCATGAAAGAGAACTAATTTCTTAAAAGGGCTGAAATATATATTTGCTGAAGAAAAAAAATAATGACATACATAATGATAAAAGTAAGTAAATAAAATCAGTTTAAACATAAACAGCTAGCCTCCACGATTTTGTAAAAGATGAAATAGTTTGGTGTTTATCACATAAGTCAGGTAGGATAAGGCAAATAAAATTATCTCTATATCCTTATTATAAATTAATCACTGTCGTATCAAGGCTATATAATATGACTTTATTATTCCATCCCCTCCCTACACAACTTTCAGATCCAACTGTGCTGAAAATATCCGCAAGCATATCCTGCACACAGATAAACATGAAGGTGTAAAGATGTACAACTGCCCCAAATGTGAATATGGAACCAACATCCCAGTGGAATTTCGCAATCACTTGAAAGAACTGCATCCTGACATTGAGAACCCCGACTTAGCATACCTGCATGCTGGTAAGGACATCTTTATACTTATTTGGATGCACTTACATGATTGTGAAACAAAAGCTCCTTTACAGCAAAGAAGAGACTTTTAAACTCAATCGAAGTACAGTATCTTTAGTGACTTTCATATTTCCGTGCAACTCGCAGTAGTTTTATTTGTGTGGGTTTGCAAGGCTTAATTTTATCTAGGATTTTGCCCAAAATGTGGCCAGGGCTAAATGAATTTAAAAATAAGTAAGCAGAATGCTGAACCAGGTATTACACATGACACTTAAGGCTAGATATTTTATGTAATTTTTCTTTCTGAAGTGGCAAACTGTAGTCTTTTGAACACTTTTATTTAACTTCAGAATTTTGAAGTTAACTTTGAAGTTAACTCAGTTTGGCTAGAACTACATGGGAGTTCCATATCTGGAGGACTGTACAGGCAGCCCCTGATGATGCCTGAAATCAGGAAGAGGTTCAAATGTGTACTGCCTCTTCTTCTTCTTCCTCCTCTGCAAAGTTTACCTTTATTTATCTTAAATAACACATGTATGTGTGTGAGAGAGGGGGGGGAGGGAGGGAGAAAGAGGGAGGGAGGATGGGAGGGAGAGAGAATCAGGTATACAATATTTTGAGGAAAATGTTTTAAATGTTCAAGTCATCTTGAACATTTCAACTACATTTTTTCCTTCTGTGTAAAAAATGCTTATATTATTCAGAATAATGGGTAGTCAGTGATACTAGGATGGTAGTAGCACCTTCTACCAGTAACACCTTCATTATGGGAGCTACATTGGGTGCTAATATGATTTTGGGTCCATTTCAAGATGCTGGTTATGACCTTTAGATTGCTTTGTGGCATGTGGTTAGGTTACCATTTTACTCCCATTATATTAAATCAGTCCCACTTAGTAAGGAAGAGAAAGTATATTACAGATCCCATCAGTTAAAAATATGTTGACTGGCAGAGAGCCTTCTCTGCCATTGCCTCCACCCTCTGGAGTCTGGATAGTCTCCCCAACCAGAAATGAGGTGGGCCTCCACTTTCCTGGCTTTCCGGAAGGCTGTGAAGACCTAGCTCAGCTAAGTCGCATGGGGTATGCAGTGTGGCATGCAACCCTGGGAATGGTTAGTACCTTGAACGTGCTCCCCCATCTTTTAACTTTTAATTTACACTCACTTTGTCTTTCTTTTACTTTCTTTTTACTGGTGTATCATATTTTTACATAGTTTTTATGCTTTAGCTTTAAACTACTCAGGGTCACTCAGAGAGTGAATGTACAGTATCTAAGAGAAAGGGGGGGAGAGAGAGAGAGAGAGAAAGAAAGAAAGAAAGAAAGAAAGAAAGAGATGATAGAATTATTCAAGATTTTATGTATTTGATACACTGTTTTCATATGATCAAACTACTATATCTAATTGTACGATTATTTTCTGTACTATTTTATGATCTGCTTTTAGAATAAAAGTAATGTACTTTCATTCAAAGTATAATACAGATAAATTTAGCATTAAAATACATGTTGTTGGCAACCTTTCCACAGGGCTCTTGGCTTCTGGGATCTAAAATTCATGGTTAGGTAAATCTATTAATCTAATCATCACTTGAATAAGTCAGAATTTTATCATTTCTAGTTTATTCTAGAGTTAATGCCATATCTTCATTCTAATTCTGGCTAGCTTATTCTTCTTAGCAAACTAATAAATTTGAAGAAAACAATTTATTGAGCAGACCTTACTAAGATCACCACTCCATATCTAACTTTGCCTGCATGAAATAAGTCTCCAAAGGCAAGATAGTCGATGATTACATCATCAAAATGGGACAAACAGCAATCCTATCAGTTGCAAACAGCTGCAATATTCATGAGTAGAATCATGAAAGTTCAAGCAGTTAGCTCTAAATAAAATTGTGATCGTTATCCTTCTTGACAGAAGCATTCATCAAATTATTAAGGGGCATGGGAAATGATTGCTAAAAGTTATACTGTGATCTATTGTGTGATCTTTATGAAAGTCCGACTGTATTACCAAGTAGATGGAAACTGTTGAATTGCAAGTGAAGTTATAAAATTACATAACTTTAATAATTGATACTTATTTCATAGATTGCCCCCTCCCCCAAAAAATCATTTCTATTCCTACTACCTTTGGATACATGAAAATAAGTATAACGTTTTCTGTCAGATTTCAATCTTTTCTGATAATAATTTCACTGACAATTTTAAATTTGACATAATTGCTAGATAGCATGAACAATGATTTTTCATTTATTTTCAACAAATAACTACTTAAAAATAATTAAGGAGGTTGTCATTGTTAGGGAAGATATTTATAATACATATAAATATTATATTTATAATATAATAATAAAAGAGTTGGAAGGGACCTTGAAGGTCTTCTAGTGCAACTCCCTGCTCAGGCAGAAGACCTACTTCAGACAAATGGTTATCTAACATTTTCTTAAAAACTTCTGTAGAAACTTCCAATTTTGGATCATTCACAACTTCTGGAGGCAAGCTGTTCTGCTGATTAATTGTTCTAACTGTCAGGAAATTTATCCTTAGTTCTAAGTTGCATCTCTCCTTGTTTAGTTTCCACCCATTGCTTCTTGTCCTATCCTCAGGTGCTTTGGAGAATAGCCTGACTCCCCTTCTTTGTGGCAAACCCTGAGATATTTAGTTACCCCTGAGATACCCTAATTCTATCATGTCTCCCCTATTCTTTCTTTTCATTAAACTAGACATACCCAGTTCCTGCAATCATTCTTCATATGTTTTAGCCTCCTGTCCCCTAATCATCTTTGTTGCTCTTCTCTGCACTCTTTCTAGCGTCTCAACATCCTTTTTACATCCTAGTGACCAAAACTGAATGAAGTATTCCAAGCGTCGCCTTACCCCAAGGCATTATATAGTGCTATTAACACTTCATGTGATCTTGATTCTATCCCTTTGTTAATGCAGCCTAGAACTTTTTTGGCTTTTTTGGCAACTGCTGCACACTATTGGCTCATATTTAAATGGTTGTCCACTAGGACTTCAACATCCCTCTCAATTTGACATTTGAAAGTTATGTCTTGCTAAAGTAATAGTATGTTACTTGAACTCCATAAAACTATCATAATATTTATTTTAAATGCTGGTACAGATTATATAAACTAGTAAGCAGTTTGGCTTCAAGCAGATTCATTTTAGCAACAACCATCAGTACCAGTCAATTGCATGTCAGTATGATTGTCAGGAAGTCTTTCTCCACTCATATGCATAATAGTAACTTTATTATCTGCTTGAAATAAAAACCTTATATAATTGTTTTCTAACCCTAAAAAAGATGCTAGCATGTTTATTTATTTATTTTATTTATTAATCAGATTTGTATGCCGCCCCTCTCCGTAGACTCGGGGCGGCTAACAGCAATAATAATACAATGTAAACAAATCTAATATTTAAGTTAATTTAAAAAACCCCAATTTAAGAAACCAATCATATATACTGACATACAATGCATAAATTTTATAAGCCTAGGGGGAAGGGAAAGTCTCAATTCCCCCATGCCTGACGACAGAGGTGGGTTTTAAGGAGCTTACAAAAGGCAAGGAGCTTATGTGGGGGCAACTCTGATATCTGGGGGGAGTTGGTTCCAAAGGGTCGGGGCCACCACAGAGAAGGCTCTTCCCCAGGATCCCGCCAAACGACATTGTCTAGTTGACAGGACCCAGAGAAGGCCAACTCTGTGAGACCTAACTGGTCGCTGGGATTCGTGCGGCAGAAGGCAGTCCCGGAGATATTCTGGTCCGGTGCCATGAAGGGCTTTATAGGTCATAACCAACACTTTGAATTGTGACCGGAAACTGATCGGCAACCAATGCAGACTGCAGAGTGTTGGTGTAACATGGGCGTATTTAGGAAAGCCCATGATAGCTCTCGTAGCTGCATTCTGCATGATCTGAAGTTTCCGAACACTTTTCAAAGGTAGCCCCATGTAGAGAGCATTACAGTAGTCTCTTTAGATTACCTTACCCATGTGTTCCTAATAAATTAAGAAGGAAAAAGCTAATTATTTTCATCTTCATATAAGAATGTCTTTTAAGTAGGCATTTATGGTTTTGCACCTGGCAATTATATTCCTGAGTTAGCCACCTGCAATATTCAACTTTTTAGCTAGAAAATAGGGAAAAGTTAATGTAGACGTTTCATCACGGTATATTGCTAGGAATTTTGTTGACAGTAAAATAGCATATCAAGTTTGAGTAGGATTTAATCAGCAGTTTGTTACTCCAATAGCCTTATTGATCATAGATATATAACTGAGAGAAAGGTATTGGGCAAGGGAGAGCTGGAAACAGCAAGTATCTCAGTATGGCTTTATGGCAGGTGGAGGTTACTACTTACCGCCACTACTGCTGCGCTTCCCACAGAGCTCTGTGTCCCCATCACGCACATGCGCATCGGAGCAAAATTTTGTTTCTGTGAATATGCAGAAGCAAAAAATTGCCAAAATCTCGCATGCGTGCATGTCCCCTCGTGAGATTTTGCTTCTGCACATGCACAGAAGCAAAATCTTGCTTGGGTGCATGCACATATACACCGGGGCGCGGAGCTGTGCGTACATCTCCATTTTCCCTACTGGAGCTATAGTATGGCCCGTATCAGTAGCAACCTACTACTGCTTCGTTTGGATACTTCGTTTGGTGGAGGAGGTGAATGGGTAAAGTAACATAAATGTTTTCATTAAAAAAATAGTTTGTAATTTCAGTGCAGTGTTCAGGATAATTTAGTAAGTGTGTAGCTACTGAAATCCATCACTAGAATACATAGACTTATACCCAGATTCTATTCCTCAGAAGAGCATATAGACTGCTGCCTATCTATGCCTGCCACATTGGATTATAATAGCATATATTTACCATGATTATAACCCACAAAATAGTACCAGTAACCACATATCCAGCTGATTGTGTGACTGCTGCCCTAAGTGCACAGTATAATGAATCATTCCGAATGAACTCAGTCAAGCTTGTTTGTTTGTAAATATGCATGCAATAGCATTATCTGTTGCAAACCACTGAGAGACTTTAATAGCCTGTGATGTATATTTTATAAACAAATAATACAATTAATCTCTTTCTCCTTTCATCAAAAATGCATGTGATAATTGTGCTACTCATTTCAGATATGGCCTAAATGGATATTGTTTCACTAGAAAGTTATCTGTCTGTAGCAGGACCAAGAAAGCAGAGGTTTCAGGGCCCCCAAATATCTATTTTGTGTAGATATTCATAGTTGGAATTCAAAGTTGCCAAAAATTAACAGTAAGATTTTCTGCCATCAGAGGTTGGAAATACATTCAAACTAACACTATTTGGTTAAGATCTGAGATCAATCATTATTATCAAAATAAAAATCATATATTCTCAACTATTAAAACAGAAATTAGAAAATTCTAACCCAGCCCAAATTGGGACAAGTTTGACCTGTCTATTTTGCATGTCAAGCTACCTTAAAATATCCAGAGCAGCCTCAGCTCATCAACAGTTTGCTTACCTTGAGTATGGTCTTGTCTCTCCACTATGATCCAAAAGTTTAATTAAGAGGTGTGTGTGTGAGGGAGGGGGGAACGGGAGAGGGAGGGAGAAAGGGGGTATGTAAGTAAGAGGGAGCCACTACATTACAATATTTCTGTGTACATATTGGCTTTAATCTTCATTCCACAACACTGTACTGTCGGAGGGAGGGAGGGAGGGAGAGAGACTACACTACACTAAACAGATCCTACTGGAACCCATTTCTTAGGAAAACCTGTCAGCATGGAAGTTATATCTGTAATTAAAATGGCTTCTGAAATGGACATTTAAGAGAAGAAGTTGACTGTCATTGTTAAAATTAAGGTATATGGCATTTATGGAAACCTTATTTGTTGCTGATTTTCCCGTAAAAGATTCTGAGATTAAATGATGCCTCTTGTAAATTGTCCTCATTATGAACTAGTGAGAGTTTACGGTAAGCTTACATGTTCATTAAGCTTAAACCTCTTATTCAAATTGACAAAATAAAAATGTATAAAACATACGTAAGCATATATTTGGGGCACTAATAGTACCATTGAATAGGAAAATTAATACAATGCAACAACAATAATAACAACAATAACAAACTTTTAATAAGACAAACTTGTATGCCATTTTTTTGTATGTCAACTGATGGAATTAATTCTCCCTCCCATTGCAACCCCTACTATGGGGTGGGAACACAAGAGGTAATTCCCATTTTATAAGCATTTTTCAATGTGTGGGCTACAGAAATAATGAAAAATAATTTGAAAATATTTAACAAGAATTACAAGCAAGATCATAAATCAATATTTTAGTAGAAATTATTTAATATCTTGACATAACGGTTTGAAGGAATGGTACAATAAATAAATCTGAAAATAGTACAATAGTATAACTGGTGGTGTTATCTATGCACCCATTTCCAGTTTTTAGAATTTAGAGCATATAATTTTAATGCTTCTGCTACGTTTTTTTTGGGTGGATTAACTTAAATTAAGTCATGTTGAAGCTACTACATGGTTACTTGTTTGGAATTGAGCTTGATAATTTGATATACATCAAACCTGCACTCAAAATTTCTAGGATGTTATATCACCTGCAGAAATGCAAAAACAATCAAAACGTATGTAGAATTGACTTCCTTGATAAACCAATTTTATTTTTCATATCGCAAGCAGTTCTTAAAAGTGAGCCATCAATGATTGTACAAATCTCAGAAACAGGCAAATGGCTTGAATACTGGAAGTTAGGATGGAATTCATTGTTCTGCATTGTTTCATGCTTATTCTTTTAGTCTGAGTAATATACGAGAAGGAAAAAAGTGCTTGATATGCATAATTCAAAGAGACTGCAGAGTTCAGTCTATCATGTCCCCAAAGTTGCCAGGCTTTAAATGTGTCTTGAAAAATGTGTAAAATTGAAAATGAAACAAATTTATTTTTTCCATGCATCTGTGGCTTAATAGAGCATTGAAATAGCTGGGCAACATGCCAGTTAGTCATCCCTGAGTTATTCATCAGAAAGCCATTTCAGTGTGAGACCTCTGCTAAATATACCTGATCATGATGTACAGTAAGGGGGAAATATTAGCTTTGCTCAAAATATGTGTGAACCTAAATCTATGTCTACATTAATTTTAAAAGCAAGTGCTTAAAACCATTTTAGTTTAAACAACATAATTCCCGGAATTGTTATAACACAAGTTCCTAAACAAGAGCAGCATATTTCAAAGTAATATTTTATTACTATTGCACTTCAAATTCAAAAGGAAGCTGTTGGTGGCCAGGATGGCTTACTTAATTACTGCCTATAATTTTTGGCGGTAACTAATAGATAGCTCTCAATCATTTTGTGGTCTTATTCTTTGCCACATTTTAAAATTTATCACTAGAAATTGAGTTGAATTGAACACTCTTTCTTAAATTGAACACTCTTACATTCCACTTATGACTCTTCGAAGGATAGTGATGGCAGAATGTATTTCGGTTAGAAATTTAATCATACATTTTGCTATGTAATAGACTGACAAAAGAAAAGAATATCCTGCAGATTTTTCCTTGCTCTAATAAATATATAAAAGAATGAGAATTACGTAGGTTTTCTGGGCAGAATTCCCTTAACAAATCATTCATGTAAACTACTGGTTGACATTATTGTAATCTATATGGTCTTTATAATGGCTTGAAAACTTTTAACTGGTCCAAAAATAAGGACTTAGGTAGGCACTTACTAGACAGGAAATGAGAGTTGGCTAATAAAATTATATTGTAATGTACATAGTTGCCCGGCCATTTTTCAGACCAGTTAATTCTGCTCATTTTTACCTTTATGTATCTGGGGACAGGGTACTACCCTCTAGGCCCTAAGACCATCATTTAGGGCCTATTCAGGATGCCCTGCCAGATGTGGCCCAATTTGTAACTGAAAGTGTAAAGTTTTTATTTTCAAACACTGTCCATAGAAAATCTGGCAGTGCTCTTAAATCATTGTCTTTTGTTGTGCCCCTGAAGAACTTCTTTAAAAAAAAAAAAATCCTAGATAGTCTTGGAACTATTTTACATCTTTGCTATTTTTTCCCTGCTGCTACTTTTATTGTTATTGAATGCAGCATTATTTTAATATCTGCTGTTTCTAATGTATGCGGCTTATTGTTACTGTTCATTCTCTGTTTTTAATTTATCAGTACACCATGCAGAGAATGTCAGTTACCAGGCATTAATAGAAGCAGGAAGACTTACTATCTGTGAACCTTTGTGTGTATGTGTGTCTTTTTAAGTAGCTATAAATTTGTTAAGGATTTAAACATGTACATCCAGCCATGAATTGCATACTGTTTTAGAGATTGTCATGGGTCATATAATATTGTTGAAGCCAGCTCTGTGGATTCATTATTCCCCGTGTTTCATACTTAACTCTGTTGTCTATTTCCTCTTTATTCTTCTGGATGTTAAGTGGGAAGGATCTGTGGGAATACTTCATTATCTCTCTATATAAAAGCAAAAACAACTCACGCATTACTCATGAAATCTCCAGCACCATAAAGCCTACATACTTGAAATTTGTTACATATGGTCCTCTTGGCTTCTAGGTGCTCACTAAGAAATAACTTTTCAAAATGACCATTGCAGCAGTGAGTTTTTCTTATTTTATTATTAACAAGTTTTGATGCTAAGGAGTTCTACTCCTCCCCCCCCTCAATACTTGAAAAGAAATCTGATCCCCAATGCAAAACACAAGCACAGGAGTTTCGCTTTTGCTTTCACAGCAGCAAGCAGTTTTACTACAAACAGTTGTGCTAAGCCAAACACAGACTCCTTCCTGTTTCCTCCTTCCTCACACAGCAAATATTGTTTGAGTTTCCAAACACCCCTCAACTTTCTGACACACTAACAGAACACTAGCCACTTGAATACCGATGGATGCTGGTAGGCAGAGACATATTCCCCCCCCCCTTATTTTCCTCCTCAGTTCAGATGAATCTGTTCCTTCTACCATAACACCAGTTAAAGGGAAAAGAGGCAAAAAATGCAGAAAAAGATCTACAGATGTGATTAGGAAAACACAACAGTAAGGGAAGCTGTATCATCAAACTCAACCCCCAATCAGTGCACAGGTTGTAAAAAAATATAGATTTAATAACCCCTATGTTAATCAGTCACAAATTACATCAATGAGCCGGGGTGGCGCAGCAGGTAGAGTGCTGTACTGCAGGCCACTGAAGCTGACTATAGATCTGAAGGTCAGCGGTTCAAATCTCATCACCGGCTCAAGGTTGACTCAGCCTTCCATCCTTCCGAGGTGGGTAAAATGAGGACCCCGATTGTGGGGGCAATAGCCTAGCTCTGTTAAAAAGTGCTATTGCTAACATGTTGTAAGCCGCCCTGAGTCTAAGGAGAAGGGCGACATAAAAATCGAATAGATAGATAGATAGATAGATAGATAGATAGATAGATAGATTAGATAAGATAGATAAGATAGATAGATAGATAGATAGATAGATAGGATAGATAGATAGATAGGATGGATAGATAGATAGATAGATAGATAGATAGATAGATAGATAGATAGATAGATAGATAGATACGGAACCACCTTCTACCGCACGAATCCCAGCGGCCGATAAGGTCCCACAGAGTAGGCCTTCTCTGGGTCCTGTCGACCAAACAGTGTCGTTTGTCGGGCCCCAGGGGAAGAGCCTTCTCTGTGGTGTCCCCGGCCCTCTGGAATCAACTCCCCCCAGAGATTAGAACGGCCCCCACCCTCCTTGTCTTTCGCAAATTACTCAAGACCCACCTTTGTCTCCAGGCATGGGGGAGTTAGGATATTCCTTCCCCTAGGGCCAGGCCATTACAAGTTATGTATGGTATGTTTGTGTGTATGTTTGGTTTTTATAATAAGGGTTTTTAGTTGTTTTATTAAACTGGATTGTTACATGTTGTTTTTTATCATTGTTGTTAGCCGCCCCGAGTCTGCAGAGAGGGGCAGCATACAAATCCAATAAATAATAATAATAATAATGATAATAATAATAATAATAATAATAATAATAATAATAATAATAGGTCTGTACCGTAGCACAGGTATTTAGCTAGTACAAGCATAAAACATAACATTAGATTAGATTAGAATAGAATAGAATAGAATAGAATATAATTTTATTACCATTTATATCTTGGCCCATCCTCTTTAAAAACTGTTTTGACCACTGTCACTAGGAATTTATGCATTTATTTAATAATTATGTTTATGATTCCAGTATTGCATTTAAGCAAAAAGGCATTTAGGTTAGATGTCATGATGCAATATTGGTAACTTGACAGAAGCTTGGTGCTGCTGCTGCAAAACTAGAAATTGCTGAGGAAACCCTGCCAAATGTCACAAGTGAAAAGGCCTTGTTAAACGGAAGTGATTAGTTAATTGTATCCTAGAAAAATAGAAAATACAACTTGAAAAATGTGCCATCCAAAGTAGAGAATATTGCAATGTTCTAAGGAAAAAAATTGATAGTTCCTGACACTGACCACCAAAATGAGCAGTTGTATTGGAATAATAATAGTAAAAGAGTAGTTACTGAAAGAAATATACAATTGTAAACGTGTTCAATTCTTCAATCAAATTTCAGAGAATATGATAATTAAGCTTTTAGTGTCCTTGAGTTTAGTCTTGACTGACATAACATCATACTTCTTAAAGCTGTTACTTATTGCCTACAAATCGTTCTGTGTCTAATGTTGATTTTTCCAAATGAAATTTAAATATAATTTAATGGTGAAGCTTTAACATCTACAATTGGTTTTTTCTTATTTATTATTTCTTAGTGCTGGAATTGCATAAGATATAAATAGGAGATTCTACTACGTTCAGTCATTTTTAAAACTTTTTTCATATCATAGTTCTTATAATCTTGTTTTTGCTTTTGGGGGAAAAAAAGAGCCATTCATTCAGATTCAGCTCTTTGCTGTTCAATCATTTATGCAGTTTGTGATAAGGGAAGTATGTATCATGTACCTCACAGTTATTAACTTGTTTTTACAGAAACAATGGGAGAAAATAGCAAATAAGGGAGCTCTTAAAATTGCTCAAGAATCCTTGGCTTAAAACTTGCCAGAAGCTATATTCAGTCTATTGCCCAAAAACATTTTTGTGTTTTGTGGCATCTGAAAGACCAAAACATTTCTTATGGCATAAGATTTTGCAGTAATCCCAGTGTTTCAAAGAAATATAGCGCTTTTATATTATAGTACAGAAAACTTATATTTTAAGTTATGCTTGAGGATTCAGAAACTGAGATTGTGTTTCGTATCTTTCTTTCTGTTATACAAGGATCAAGTGAGATTACAAAAATCTCACTAGTTCAGATGCTGAATCAGGGGTAGGTTCCAATTACCTTCGCAACTGGTTCTCATCGCAACGTATCAGCCCAAAACACAGCTGAGGAGCTGATCAGTTATGCTTCAGGTGAGGGAATAAAGGAAGTATAAACCCGGAGTGGGTAGGAGCAGCAGAGGAAAAAACTTCCAAACAGTAAAATATTGGGGGATAATCCCCCACAAAAGATAAGATGGCGGTGTCCACGGGCCAGCACTGACTGAACTGGATCCGTGACATCATTGTGACGTCACAACTCGGTCACTGCCAGTTCAGGCGATCCAATTTGAACCAGGAGGAACCCACTCCTGTGCTCAGTTCATGGTTTTAAAATTAGTAACATCAGATATGCTGTCTCCCATATTTTTTTTCTTATTTCTTCCTTTTTCCAGCATTTACAGATCCCAAAATTTATTGTTAACCATTGCATTCCAAATTTGTTGCCAATGTTTTAAAAACCTGGAAGTAACCTGACATAAATTTCAGCTCTTCATTAAGGATGAGGGAGTCAACATTTTGTTCTTATTTCTAAACTGTGAAAAGATGACCAAACTGGCAGAGAATAGAGTACAGCAAATAACCTACCTATCAGCAAATAACCTACCTACAGATGTGTGAAATTGGGACTAAATCATGTTTATCAGCACAGTGGTATACTGTATTTTTACTACAATATAAGAAGCTCTTCAAAGAAGAAGGCAATAGGGATCAAGATAGAAAACCAGGAAGTTGATGTTGGCAAGAAGTATCCAAACTACGTCTGGTCTTCCATTTCCCCTTCATAAAAATGTGATTTGTCCTTTTTAATCAATGATATCTGTTCAACCAGTTTTTTCCCTTCAGAAATGAGAAGTGGAATATACAGATGATATTTCCATGAAATCAAATATGGTCATCAGCTTTATATGATCCTAGTTTCCTAGTTCATTTTATTTATTTCTAGCATTCTTTTCCAACTGTGGGATCAGTTTTTCTTTTCTTTTTTCTTTTCTTTTATTTTTAATCAACTTAGTGCTGATCTCAATGGTTGCAAGAAGAATTCTTCCTTAGCCCTACCACAGGTACTTTCATTTCTGTAATTTCGTTTCTGTATTTTTACATCATATAACCTTGTTTCTCTGATATATGATTGGTTATCTTGTTGTACGCTTTTGAAAATGTATAAAAAGTCCCCAGAGACAATTTTGGGGTTGTTCAGATGTTCTTTGATTCTTTCTGAACCGCATGCAATAAACCTGAGTGTCTCTATCTCCTTGTGGTCCCTGCTCCCTTAATGGCAACAAGTAGTTCTTGTCCTGCTACACATTGACTGATGTTGGTTGAGAGACTGACTAGCCAAAAGTCACCCAGCCAGCTCTCATGCCTAAGGTTCATAGACTTGTAGCCTGGTGCCTTAACCACTACACCAAACTACAGTATATAAGGAGCAAATATTAGAATGAAATAAATTTTTCTACATCTATTTCCCTCAAGATGGAAGAGCATTGCATTCATTGTATTTTCACTTTGGGTTCATTAATTTGTAATAATTTTTCAGTTCTAATAATTTGTCCCTGATTACTACTATATTGCTAAAAAAGACCTTGTTAGATATAAGAAATGAAAAGGTCTTTGTAAATCAGCCATCTCTCATTCTAAAGAATGAATAATAAATTTCCCACACCTCTGTTTGAATAAACTGTAACAATTACTGTATATATATAAAAAGGACCACAGAAAAAAACAAGAACTATATCTGTGACAGCTCTTCAAAGTTGACCAGAGTGCTTCTTCAGAGTACTTTTCCTGCTTCCTGGGCTCAAGGCATGTTTTTGTAACTATCTCTGAATAATTTCTCCAAGGTCAATTCTGTAACCTCCTACAATCTGTCACGTAAGGAACATAATACAAAAACAACTTCAGAATGTGATTGATTTTTTACCACAAATGGTCAAATAGCTACTACAATAAAAAGGAAGCAATCAAATCTTCATCTATCTTATAGTTGAAATTTGCCAAAAAGAATGTAGAAGTGGCTCTTCTAGATTAGTTGGCAGATTCTTATCAAATGGGGGGCTTTTTTTCCAATATTGAATAGGATAAAAATATTTCAGATTTCCTCTGGTATTCAAAAGATATTCCCATGACTAGTCAGTTAAGTTTAACTTTCATATAATTTTGACAAAAGTGAGTTAAGATCAAAAGCAGCCACGTTATGGCTGCTGTAATTCTGATTATACTAAGTATACCTCTGTTTTGAAAGAAACCATTCCTCGAATCAGCATGAAGCATGCTAGAGAATTTGTATGGAGGAATTTATTCTGAAACTTGTTATATAAAATTTTAAAGATCTGGTTAGATTTTTTTTTAATAAAATTGTGTTCTTTCTTCAATTACAGAAGAAGCATTTAATATAGAACTTTGTAATGCACCAATTTTTTGTTCCTGTTGTTTTTATTCTACAGGGCGAGAAACTTAACAATTACTAGTAGTTTTATGTTTGAAAAGATTGTTAATCTACATTGATGTTTAAATACATTGTTCGTTGAAAAATACTATGGAATTTCAACTTGATTGTAATTGCCAGAAAGTGTCAGAACAAGTTAAAATTGATTTTTTTTAATGCTTATCCATCAATGATGCATAGGCAACAGTAATAAAAATCTGTAAAATTGCAAGTATCATGGTAGCTTCATATACATATGTATAATGTATATATGTATAATATATATATATATAGAAGATATTACTATATCTTCATTTTTAATATGAGAAGAATCAAGAGTTAGTTGTCTGTATAATTTATTAATATTATAATTTGAATAGCTACATATTCTACAATTTAAAATCTTGAATTTTAGACAACTAGGTAAGCTAAAATAAAGAAGGTACAGCTTCCTAAATGCTAAGAGTTGGTAAAATATTTTTAGTAAATCCTTTCTTAAAAGGGAGATAATTGATATGTCCTTCCTGTTTCCCAGGTATTTTCAATTATTTATTTATTAAATTTATATTTTATTTATTATTTATTTATTACTTAGATTTGTATGCCGCCCCTCTCCGAAGACTCGGAGTATGCTGCCCAACTTGCAGTTTGAGACAATTCTGAGCGGCCTTAATCTTAAATTTCAGTGAGACATTTAGAAGCAACTCAGACAGTTCAGGCTAATACTTACAAGAGACATGAGATGAAAAATTGTTGAGGTTAACTTTTCTGTTTCAGGCAAATTTGACAGTTTCAAAGTGTTAACGATTGCACAGCATTGTTTCCAACATATCACCGAAACTATTTCTCCACACATCAGAGCTTTTATTTTCTCTGTACCATTTGAATATTATTAAAAAAGCGATGGTTAACTTTTTTCACATCAGTTAATGTATCCCAAATTATTTTTCACTAGATACCAAGATCAACATGCTAATTGAAATAATATTCATTTTCAAAGGAAACATTTCCAGAAGATTTTTCACTTCAAAATTTTATACAAAGCCCTACAATCTAGCACTTAAATTTTGAGTTTATAAAGAACTGAAACTGTACTGTGTAGTCTAACTAGTTAGCTAGATCAGAAGTCCCTCCCTTTCTGGCTTCGTGGACCGGTGGGTGTGGCAGCGGGAGGGGGATCGTTTCAATAGCCAAATTCCATGCATGTGCAAATGCATCTTCTCATGTTCACCAGCTGCCTGTGCAATACAGCGAATGGTTCGTAAACTGGCAGTTGTGGACCCCTGAGCTAGATAGCATGTATGTACAATATTGTTTGTAGAATCCATTGAAGTATGAAGCTTTCTTCATTAAATCTTATTGGATTGTAATTTTCCGTGCTGGTCCAGTCGAGAGAGGGAGGGATGAAGGGAAGAATGAAAAGAGAGTGGAGAAAGACAGTGGGGGGGGGAGAGAGATTGAGACTCAAATTTCTCAGTTGGCTTCTATGCCTAAGGAAAATTGTGCATGCTCTCTGTTTCTCTCCCACCCACCCCCCCGCTGTCCATGTTTTATATTGAAGCAAACATCAATCATGAATAAACTGCAGTGTATAATCATAGGCATAATTATCAGCAATTAATTTGTGGTCTGCAACTTCTTTCAAGCAGAATCTTTCTCTTATTGTCAGCTTGAATTAAAAATGCCCTCACTTAGGCCATGATCTTTTTTGAAACAAACTCTAATTCTCTTCATCCCTCAATGACCTGTCATTTATTTCATTGGAGGAAATCGCTATTATATTCATATCATTTTGTGATTAATGTCTTCCTTCTTTTGAAATGAATGATATGTAAAATGATATGCATACAGAATTTGCTGATCTCAAACAGCATTGAGATATCTGAACAATTACAATAGAAAACACCTATAAGGATCAAACACATATAAACAAAACATTGTCCGAATTATGGGATATAGTTCATATTCAAGAAACACAACCCCTATTTGTAAACTGTTATGCATGCTATTTTTCTAGAATTTAAGGCACTCCAAAAACGAAATCAAAACCCATCCAAACCTTGTTATTTCCCTACCTATGTGTTAGAAAATATAATCAGTTTTTCTCATTTGTCATTTAGTGGAAATGGCTGTTTGCAGTTATAGTCCATGATGATATGTATTAATTTAGAAGCTGATTTGCATTCCAACATTTAGAAAGCAACTTAAAATCTGTAAATGAAAGTGCTAGGAGTTAAATTATTGTTTTAAAAAAATCCCAAAAATGATGTTTATGTTTGCTAAAACCTTGAAAAAAACAGATATTAAACAAAAGTAGTGGTTTCTTAAAGAAGGGGTGGAGTTACATTTTCTCTTGATGGTTTGTTTAATCCAAAAAGTCCTTCGTAAATATAAATAAATAATTTGTAATATTATATATAAAATTTCCTTATTTAACTATAAAATAAATAAAAAGATCAGGAACAAAATCAAAGGAAAACAGAATGAAATCTTAGAAATATGTAAACAATATTATGTGGGACAGGGGCAGGATCTCTAAATTTGGCCGCTTTAAGACTTGTGGACTTCAACTACTGTTGTAGGAGAATTGCAGGCCTAGCCTAGCTCTTAGGCTAAAAGCAGAATTCAAGCAAGGATTGAGCTTGGAGTCAATATGCTGCTGTAAATGACATGAGATGACCTCCCCAAATTAAGTAAGTCTTATTTGGCAGGTTAGGCTATCCTTGTAAGGTAGTTGGTAAACAATAAAATTTCAACCTGAGGCTATTCAGAAATCGATTTAATGTAGCTACGGTATCTAATGTACTAATTGGTAAACAGTGATACATTTTGAATCAACTTATTTTGAAGGACACTTATACATTGTATTGTTTGTTGTAGAATTCAAATATGACTAATTTCTAACACTTTTAAAATTATTAGCCTTTATAATCCTAACATAAAAATAAAAACTATAGTATAGTATGAGGCATAGTGTGGGGTAGTATAGTATTGCAGTGAATAAATTATTTATGTCTGTGGATTTTATGTGTTCTCTCTAGTGCAGAGGTCCCCAACCGCCGGTCCGCGGACCGGCACCGGGCCATTGGGGGTTTTCAGCCTGTCCGCGGCGCCAGGGCCCCCTCGGCCTTTCCACACCACCAGCGGCGCTCCCCCCGCCAGCCAGCCAAGCCCCGCGCCTGCCGGAACCGGCTCCTCGCTCTCCCCCCGCCGCCCGCCGCGTTTGCAGGAGGTGGGGAGGGTCGGGCGGCCCGCCAAGGCCAGGAGGGACGCCGCTGCCCCCCCCTTCCCTCTCTCCGCCCGCCGCTGCGCCTCCTTGACGCCGAGAGGAAATGCCGGCAAAGGCTTTTCTCAGCGGAGGTCTTCAATGTCGGGGGCGCACGGGCGGTTGCACGCGCTCCCTATCTCCCTGCTAGCCCACTCGGAGTATTCAAAATAAGAAAAACCTTTGCCGGCGAAGGCTTTTCTTATTTTGAATATTCCGAGTGGGCTAGCAGGGAGATAGGGAGCGCGTGCAACCGCCTGTGCGCCCCCGACATTGAATATCACCTTCGCCGGCCCCACCTCTCCTGCAAACCCCCTTGCTGAGAGCCCGGGGCGAAAGTGCTCTCGCAAAGGTGAGGCGGGCAGGGCGTGCGCGCATCACCGCTGAGAAGAACGGAGAACGAGAGTGAGTGATAGCAACAGACAGCAAGATAGAGAGAAAGTGAGAAAGAGAGTGAGAGAAAGGGGGGGAGAAAGAGATAGCAAGAGAGAGAACAAGAGAGAGAAAGAGCGTGAGAAAGAAAACAAGAAAGAGTGAGAGAGAGAGAAAGCAAAAGAGACAGAAAGAAAACAAGAGAGAGAAAGTGAGAAGAGAGAGAAAGAGGGGGAGAGAGAGAGAAAGAGAGGGAGAGGGAGAAAGAGAGAGGGAGAGGGGGGAGAGATAGCAAGAGAGGGAGAGAGAGAAAGAGAGAGGGAAAGGGGGGAGAGATAGCAAGAGAGGGAGAGAGAGAAAGAGAGAGGGAAAGGGGAGAGAGGGGGGAGAGAAAGAGAGAGGGAGAGAGAGGAGATAAAGGAAGAGGAGAGAGAGAAAGGAAGAGAAAGAAAGAAAGAGGGATAGAAAGAGAGAGAGAGTGAGAGATGCTCAGTGAGCCTTTCTTTGAAGTTGCCTTTCTTTCTTTCTTTCTTTCTCTTTCTTGCTTTCTTTCTTGCTCTTTTTCTTTCTCTCTTTTACCTTCCTTTCCTCTATTTCTTCTTTTCTTTCTCCTTCCTACCTTCTTCCCTTACTCTCCCCTTTCATAAGTTTCCTTGCTTCCTTCCTCTGTTCCTGTCCCTTCCCCCCTTCTTTCTTTCTTTCTTTCCTTCCTTCCTTTCCTCTCTCCATTTCTTGCTTTCCTTTTCCTTCCTCCCTTCTTTCCTCCCTCATTCCCTTCTTTCACTCCTTCCTCTCTTACTCTCCCCTTTCACACCTTTCCTTGCTTCCTTTGCACCCTTCTTCTGTTCCTGTCCCTTCCCTCTTTCCTTCCTTCCCACCCTCCGTCCATTCATTCACCCATTCCTCTCTTGATCGCCCCTTTTACGGCGCCGCTGACAGCTAGCTCCCCCCCCCCCCACCGGGCCATGGAAAACTGGTCTAGCTTAAAGCCGGTCCCTGGTGCAAAAAAGGTTGGGGACCTCTGCTCTAGTGTACAGTTATCTCCATGTTCACATCAATAGACCAGAAAATTATTCAAAAATATGAAAAAAGATTTTTAAAAGTTATAGCCCTATAATACTATACACACACACACACACACACAGACACAAATATTAAAGTACCAAATTGTTACGAGTATAAGATCTTTTTACCCCGAAAAAAGAGGGTGAAAACTTGGGTGCATCTTATAAACCAAATGTAGCCCCAGCCAGCCACCTCCAACCTTTGGTCTCTGCTTCCCAGCAATTTACCTCCTTGCAGCAAACAGCACAGAGACTGATTAGCAAAAGCTAATCGGCCGAAACGTGGCCTCCCGGAAGGACGTCTTCGTGATGTCAAAGCTCCGTCCATGGAATTCCCTATTGGGATTCCCCACCTCCTTTCCAGCTTCCAGATCGGCCGAAAACGCCGCCGCCAATTGCAGAAAAGGCGCTCCGCCGAGCGGCGCCACCCAGCTGTAACCCTCTGAAACAGCCAGGCGCTTCTCGGCGGCCTCCGGAACCCGAACCCGAACTTTTGCTGAACTTCCGGGTTCGGGCTCAGGAGAACGCCGAGAAGCCCCCCTGCTGTTTAAGAAAGTGACAGGCGGGCAGCGGCACTTCTCAGTGGCCTCCTGAACCCGAACCCAAACTTTTTGGGTTTGAGAGAACGCCGAGAAGCCCCCTGGCTGTTTTAAAAGTTGACAGCCGGGCGGCGGTGCCCAGCGGAGCACCATTTTGTGATCTGCGGTGGGTTCGTAAGGCGAAAAAAGTTCGTAAGAAGAGGCAAAAATTTTCTGAACCCCGGGTTTGTATCTCGAAGTGTTCGTATCACGAGGTACCACTGTATTGCAGTCTGGAGTTTGATCTTCAGGGGGCTCAAGATTGACTCAGCTTTCCATCCTTCTGAGATTAATAAAATAAGGAGCCATATTGTTGGGGGCAATATGCAAATAAAGCTATATTGTAAGCCTAAATGATCTTCATATTGTTGTAATTAAGAACAAAAATGTTGTCCCTTATATATTTTAAATGCACCTTTTTCACATAAAACTATAAAAATCATTGGAAACGGTGAGTTTGTGTGTCTTGTGTGTGTGTGTGTGTGTGTGTGTGTGTGTATAACAACTCCGAGAGGGAATGGTGACAGTCTCCCACTTTCTACTTCGTTTTAATCACTAGACCAAATCTGATCTACCTGTAACATTTCATTTTAAATCAGTATCATGGTGTAAAACTATATTAGCAGCTAGGCAACTTTCTGCACATTAATGCAGAAATCATATCCGAGTGAAGAACAACAGGAGAGGAAACTTCATAGATACATTGCAAATTTTGGTTCATTATCTGATTCTTTCTAATCTGCTGTACAAAATTTGCTAGAGAATATGGACGCTGAAAACTAGTATTGACTTCATAAAGAATTAGACTTGATAAGTCCTTCCTAGAGCAAGCACTACTATCAATGTGATAATCTGTTAGGCAGTTAACAATTGGAGAAAATTATCTACCTCGTTCTTTAAGTGGGCTATGCATTAAGGGAATGCAAAAGTGATCCACATTAGGTTTTAACTTTCTTATGGTGCAAAATTTCTCTAGACTGATAACCATAATGACATAATGCAAAAGAGGGCATCATCATATACAGGTGAAACTCAAAATATTAGAATATATAGAATATAGAATATATCACCAGCAGATCACATGGCTCCCCAAATCAACACACTGTGGAAACGTTTGCATCATGTTTAGACCCAGAGTATGGAGGAAGAATGGAGAGGCATACACTGCAAGATGCTTGAGGTCTGATATAAAGTTTCCACAGTCTGTGTTGATTTGGGGAACCATGTCATTCATCTTCTGATGTTGGTCCACTGTGCTTCATTAAATCCAGCGTCAACGCAGCTGTCTACCAGGAGATTTTGGAGCACTCCATGCTTCCATCTGCATACAAACTTTATGGGGATAGTGACTTATTTTATTTTTTGATTTGATTTGATTTGATTGATTTGATTTGATTTGATTCGATTCGATTCGATTCGATTTGTATGCCGCCCCTCTCCATAGACTCAGGGCAGCTAACAACAGTAGTAAACAGCATATAACAAATCTAATGTTTAAAATAATTAAAAACCCTTATTTAAAACCAAACATACACAGAAACATACCATGCATAAATTGTATAGTCCTAGGGGGAAAAGGGTAATTCAATTCCCCCAAGCCTGACAACAGAGGTGGGTTTTAAGGAGCTTACGAAAGGCAAGGAGGGTGGGGGCAATTCTGATCTCCGGGGGGAGCTGGTTCCAGAGGGTCGGGGCCACCACAGAGAAGGCCCCTGGGTCATGCCAGACAACATTGTTTAGTTGGCGGGACCCGGAGAAGACCGACTCTGTGGGACCTAACCGGTCGCTGGGATTCGTGCGGCAGAAGGCGGACCCGGATGTACCCAGACTTAAATTTTCCAGCAGGACTTGGCACCTGCCCACACTGCCATAAGCATTAAAACCTTTATCAATGACCATGGAATTACTGCCCTTGATTGGCCAGCAGACTCACCTGACCTGAACTCCATAGAGAATCTATGGGGCATTGTCAAGAGAAAGATGAGAGACATGAGACCGAACAATGCAGAAGAACTGAAGGACACTATTGAAGCATCCTGGTCTTCCATAACACTTCAATAGTGCCACAGGCTGATAGCTTCCATGGCACGCCGCATTGAGGTAGTAATTGCTGCAAAAGGGACACAAATGAAGTACTGAGTACGTGTGCATGCTTATATTTTTCAGAGGTCTGATATTGTTCTATGTACAATCCTTTTTTTATTGATCGCATATAATATTCTAATTTTCTGAGATGGGAGATTTGGGGTTTTCATGAGTTGTACCCCATAATCATCACAATTATGACACGGCTTGAACTATCTTGCCTTGCGTGTTATGATTATCTCTCATATATTATGTTTCACCATTTAAGTTACATTACTGAAATAAATGAACATTTGCACGATATTCTAATTTTTCAAGTTTCATCTGTGTTTGGCAGAAGTACATATCTGAACACTAAGTTAACATAGAATTTACTGTGGTTTTCTTCACCCTAAATCTTTCAATTCACTTTCATTTAAATAATAATAACAAAAAAAAGTTACAAGAAATGAGTCGGACGTCTTCGTGACGTCAAAGCTCCGCCCATGGAATTCCCTATTGGAATTCCCCACCTCCTTTCTAGCCTCCAGATCGGCCGAAAACGCCGCCGCTGATTGCAAAAACGGCGCTCCGCCAAGCGGCACCGCCCGGCTGTAACCGGGCCGGGCGCTTCTCGGCGGCCTCCGGAACCCGAACCCAAATCCGAACCTCCAGGTTCGGCGTTCGGGAGAATGCTGAGAAGCCCCCCGACTGTTTCAGAAGGTGACAGCCGGGTGGCGGTGCTTCTCGGCGGCCTCCCGAACCCGAACCCGAAAAGTTCAGGTTTGGGAGAATGCCGAGAACCCCCCGGCTGTTTTAAAAGGTGACAGCTGGGCAGCGGCGCCCAGCAGAGCGCCATTTTGCGGGTTTTTTCCCCTTTTTGCACGGATTAATCACTTTTACATTGTTTCCTATAGGAAACAATGTTTCGTCTTACGAACTTTTCGCCTTACGAACCTACTTCCGGAACCAATTAGGTTCGTAAGATGAGGTATTACTGTATTCAATAAAGTGCTAGTATTTTGTGTGATATTACTTTTCTGTATTCAACTTCTAAATGTGAGAACATATTCTTCCCCAAAAATACAGAATCTAAGAAAACATCTACCATATTTAGAGGACAAATATGAATTCTGTTTGAATTTTTTCCCTCAATCATTTTAAAATTTGAGTTAATACATTGATGAACACAATTCAGCATTGTAGAACTTTAATTAGAGAAAAAATATTTTCTCCATAATGTATATATAGTCTAAATTTATAATCATCACTGAACAAATGGAATCTTTTTTCTTGTAATTTTAAATGGCAAATCTTTGGGGCCTGATAAGATTATAATATAGAGTGTTTTAATAAGTAATGTACAGAATAAAAATAGTATCTTGTAATAATTAATATATTTTTATATGTTTTAAGGATCACTCAATGGATTAATGGAACCAGAGCCCTTTTAAAAGCAGAAAGGTTTCCTCTTTTACACTACTGTGTATCATCTAATATAAGTTATTTTGTTGACTAATTGCCAGTGAATTTTTATTTATGCTTTTTAATTAACCATTACATATTAAATAACTCACATAAATTTACCATCTGCTCTGGGAGGAAAACTCCACTAGTAATGTTTCAGCATGGAGAGAAATGACAGTAATCTAATTCATGTGGCCCCACATAATATTTTTTCACACTATTGTGTTCGCCATTTTTATCACTTTTACAAAAGGGATGCCTTGTTTAGCCTTCTGTACTTTATGATTGGTTTTTACAGAGCACATTTTTCCCTAACAGCAACCATCAGCAAGTTGCTCCCTGATGTCTCGTGGTATAACGTAGGATTGTTTAATTCATATACTGTATATTTTTATGGCTAATAATGAAATCACTTCAAATTACATTGTCTTTAATTCCTGTGACACCATCTGAACAGTATTTAATTACCTTTCCAAAGGATTTAGAATTGGGGGCAGCAAAAAAGAGGATGAACCAAGGGTAGCCATCCTTCCTCATTCTAAATCTTTTTTTTTTTTGAGAAAAATGATGGCAAAATATAAACCTTCCTCTCCTAATATTATAGAATGTGCTTATCACTGGCTTCCAGTCCTATGGAAAATACCAAAGTCTAACCACAACAGGTTGATTATACACTTGTTACCTGTAATTCAATACAGTAGTGCCCTGTTTACAACCTCTAGCTTTTTCTGTGCTGTCAGTTAGGGCAATCAGCACAAAGAGCAGGAAGGAGCCTTTGGAACTAAACAAACAATGAGAAAAAAACAAAAACATTCAAGCCTGCCAGTAATCCTTCACAGGTAATTTAACAGCTTTTGACTACAAGGCATCAGATGCTGTAGATGTCTGCCGAGTATGAAATCTGACATTCTGTCTTGCCATGTTCTGCCAGTAGAACGTTCGTAATCTCTTGCTGAGGTTCACCACAGCCCCTTCAGTGTATTGTGCTTTCACGCTGAACTTAAATGGTTTTATTATGACAGACATCGGTGCTTGTGTCCTGTCACACGTGTGTCATGTAATCTCTTGGTGCCCTACATGGGATGATTTGAAATTTGGACCTGACCTAAATTGGAGTATTTGAACACAGCTTTTCTTTTAAAGAACACAACACAAATTTATCATCTCCCTCTTTAAAATTCTGCAACTCCTCTCCTATTTTTTTTTACTGTTCATGAAAGATTTTGTTAGCAGGCTTAAGGAAAACAATGATTAGCATGGCAGGACACTTCAGGTACGAATCAGGTATTATTTTTAAAATGTATCTTACATAGAAACATAGAAGTCTGACGGCAGAAAAAGACCTCATGGTCCATCTAGTCTGCCCTTATACTATTTTCTGTATTTTATCTTAGGATGGATATATGTTTATCCCAGGCATGTTTAAATTTATCTACCCTGTCTGCTGGAAGTTTGTTCCAAGGATCTACTACTCTTTCAGTAAAATAATATTTTCTCATGTTGCTTTTGATCTTTCCCCCAACTAACTTCAGATTGTGTCCCCTTGTTTTTTGTGTTCACTTTCCTATTAAAAACACTTCCTTCTGGACCTTATTTAACCCTTTAACATATTTAAATGTTTCGATCATGTCCCCCCTTTTCCTTCTGTCCTCCAGACTATACAGATTGAGTTCATTAAGTCTTTCCTGATACGTTTTATGCTTAAGACCTTCCACCATTCTTGTAGCCCATCTTTGGACCCATTCAATGTTTTCAATATCTTTTTGTAGGTGAGGTCTCCAGAAGTGAACACAGTATTCCAAATGTGGTCTCACCAGCACTGTATGTAGTGGGATCATAATCTCCCTCTTCCTGTTTGTTATACCTCTAGCTATGCAGCCAAGCATCCTACTTGCTTTCCCTACCACCTGACTGCACTGTTCACCCATTTTGAGACTGTCAGAAATCACTACCCCTAAATCCTTTTCTTCTGAAGTTTTTGCTAACACAGAACTGCCAATACAATACTCAGATTGAGGATTCCTTTTCCCCAAGTGCATTATTTTACATTTGGAAACATTAAACTGCAGTTTCCATTGCTTTGACCATTTATCTAGTAAAGCTAAATTATTTACCATATTACAGACGCCTCCAGGAATATCAACCCTATTGCATCTTTATGTATAATACAGTGTATTTTTTTTCTTGGTAGTTTAGGCTTAGTAAACTATCCCAGTGTTTCTTGTTCATTTTGTTCATTAGCAAAAATGTTAAACACAAGGCAATTATAAAAGCAAATCTAGGGGAGAGCTTTATTATAAAAGTATGTCTACTTTGGAAAGGATTAACAGTTGTATATTACACATACGTACACGTGTATATTTTTATGGTGTGGGTGGCTATGAGTGTGTGGCATATATTGAAAAAGCTTTTCAATGGTCCAAATCATGATTATAGTACTGTAATTATAATCTACTAAAGCTCTCCTTGTCTTGTATCCTCGTGTTAGCTCAAACATTTCATTGTACCATATATTTTTGAATCCAAGTTTATGCAACAATGTTTGTTCTTTAATAGGTATTCCAAAATTCCATAGGCACTTTGGAATCTCATGTTTGGCTATTTCTATTAATATTTCTATCAATATCTGTGGAAAAAATCAGATGCAAAGATAAATGAGTCTTGAAATAAAAAAATTGAACTTAGATGCAGCCTTCCATTATCTGTTGTCTCCAAATGTGTTCAGTGATATATTCCATCACCCTGCTTGCATACAATAGCTGTAGAGGCTGAAAAAAATAAGACTTTGTAGTCCAAACTGAGAGATGCAAAGTTAAAAACATTTCATAGTGAATGAGGCACACAAATCTGACCATTCAATGATTCTTTAAATTGATCAGAATCTTCATATATTCATAAACTTCCATTGATATCTAAAGTTCTCAATGGTCAGATGCAGACAATGAGATTATTAGTTTGTTAAACCATAATATTACAACTCAGAATAAAAATAATGTATTCCTATCTTAGTTCTCTGTGTGTCTTTGTTAACATACTGATTTAATTAAACTACCGTTTGTCATAAATAAGCCACCATAAATTAACCATACTAAAATAAAGAAAGTGATTTAATATCAGCTAACTAATACATTTAAAGTGGCAACACTATCAAGGCTATAAACGTGGGCCATACCTGTCATTAGATACACAGCTGGCATAGTGAAGTGAACTCAAGCAGAGCTGGACAACCTGGACAGGAAAACCAGAAAATTAATGACGATCCATCATGCACTATACTCCCGCAGTGATGTTGACTGGCTGTATTTACCAAGGAAAATAGGCGGCAGAGGACTTTTGCAAGTGAAGCAGACAGTGGAAGAAGAGAAGCATGCATTAGCTGACTATGTGAAGGAGAGCAAAGAGTCAGTGTTGATGGAGGTCAACAATAGGAAGCTTCTCAGGGTGAAGCAAACTAAGGACCTGTAACTCAATGTCGTATGGACAGTTGGCGGAACAAAGCATTGCATGGCCAGTTCTTGGAGAAGATTGAAGGCAAAGTGAATAAAGAAAAGACCTGGTCATGACTTACAAGTGGAACACTCAAAAAGAAGACAGAAGGACTAATACTGGCAGCACAAGAACAGGCCATTAGAACAATTGCTGTCAAAGCCAGAATTGAAAAATCAACAGACGATCCAAAGTGCAGACTCTGTAAAGAAACAGATGAAACAATCAATCACATACTCAGCTGCTGCAAAAAGATTGCAAAGACTGACTACAAGCATAGACATGATGCTGTGGCACTGGAACTTGTGCCAGAACTACCATTTACCAGTGGAAAAGAACTGGTGGGATCATAAGCCCGAAAAAGTGGTCGAAAATGAGCAAGCAAAACTACTGTGGGACTTCCGACTTCAGACTGACCAAATTCTGAAGCATAACACACCAGACATCCTGATTGTGGAGAAAAAGAAAGTATGGATCATCGACATCGCAATCCCATGGGACAGCAGAATTGAGGAGAAGCAGCTAGAGAAATTAGTGAAATACAAAGATCTAAAAATTGAGCTGCAATGACTCTGGCATAAGCCAGTGAAAGTGATCCCAGTGGTACTTGGCACGCTGGGCGCAGCGCCAAAGGATCTCAGTGGACATTTGAAAACCATTGGAATTGACAAAATCTCCATCTGTCAATTGCAAAAGGCCGCTTTACTGGGATTGGCAAACATAATTCGCCACTACATCACACCGTCCTAGGTGCTTGGGAAGTGCCCGACTGGTGATGAAATATGAAATCCAGCATAGTGATCTCGTTTGCTGTGTTGTATTAAAATAATAATAATAATAATAATAATAATAATAATAATAATAATAATAATAACAATAATTTTATTAGATTTGTATGCCGCCCCTCTCCGAGGACTCCCTGAAGCCTCCGGAGGGTGAAATAGCCTTCCCCAAAGATGAAAATCAGCTGCCAGTGCATGCATGTGCATTGGATCTGACATAGGGCAACACTTCACATGCCCTCTGATATGGCTTTGCGTGCCACCTGTGGCACATGTGCCATAGGTTTGCCATCACCGTAATAGGCTATATGGAGTTGACAGACCAGCTGCCTAGCTATGATTAGTAGTTTTTTAAACAAACTTCCTAAAGGGTTTTTAAGGAGTGATTTGGAGGATGACAATCTGGTTTGCAGAAATAACTTTTCATTGTCATAGAATACAAATCATAAACTCTGAAAATGTACACAATTGTGACATAATTCAGTTTCAATCAACAATTGTTATGTAAAAGAACACAGATTTGCTTGATGGGGTAGCCATGAAGGTATAATAGGATATTGAAAAAAATGTCTATAGTGGGTGATCAATATGTGATCCAATATAATATTGGGTTGATAATGCTTTGTTAGTCTGTGGTTGAGAATTCACCAAATTTACTACATCTAGAAGTCATCATAAATTTATATTAATGGAAGGACAATGTCTGGTTGCACTTATAGTTAAGTATCTATTTTAAGTTAGGATACTGTTAGGTCTCATTGTGGAAAAAGAAATAACTGCAGTTCTGGAGACATTTCTTCTAGGAGTAAGTTTATTAAAATCAATGACATACTTGTACAGTATCTTACTGATAGAAAAGAACAATTCAGACATTATTTTTAAAAGTCCGGAAAACTCTATTTAATATTTACAGATCTATTTCACCAAGTGTCATGTATGTATTATATACAATGACCCTGCAATAATTTATTTATTTCTGTATTTATTTATTTAAAAGATTTATGTGGCCACCCATCTTTAGTCTTTATATATTTGTTTGTTTAAAAGATTTATATGGCCACCCATATTAAGCAATTTTGGATGACTCACATTCTATAGACATTAAAATGTCTTTAAAAATAAATATACAAATAAAAAGCATTGGGAAAATGGCTTTATTCCCTAGTTCTGTCAGCAGATCATATTAGAGGAAAAATTGTCCAAATTAGACTCAGCTTGCTTTTTTAAATTTTAAAGAAACAAAAAATATGTTTGATGTTAAATTTCAGGAGCTAGAAGTCTTCAGATACTAACATTTTACGTCAGAATTTTATTTTCAGATAGATGTTCTGTTTTCAAGTATTAGATGTTTTGTTCATTTGCCTTCCTCTGAAATGTAAGCGGTATAAAAAAATTTGGAAACAAAGCACTGAGGTTATATTTTTCTAGACAATATTAATCTATGTGTGGAAGTTTATAAGACCCCTTGGGTATGTTTCACAGTTAGCAAGTGCCTCATTGTGTTCATGATAGATTCACTTGGAAGAAAAATCTATGTAGTTGTCACTGTGTGAATAGACTCCCCATACTTTTAACTTCAAAATTTAATGCCCCTGATTTTCTGCTTTAAACAACTTGTGTCTTCAGCAAAGAAAATGACATAGTTGTCCAGTTTCTCATATTTGAAATTATAATTTTGGAATCATATTAAAATAATCATTCCCAACCTGATTTCCTCCAGATCTTTGAGATTAAACTCCCATAATTTCCAATGAGTTGGTAACAACATAACTGAAAAAGTCTGCTCAGAGAAATCTGAAAACAATTATGTTTATTTGCTGGCTTGTAATTACTCAGAAAACTTTCATGACTCCAACACCTTAATTATTAAACACATGACTGGATTGCTTGCCACACAATCCTACCTCTATTCATCACTAGAGAAATCAAAGTTGTAAAGATTTTTTCATTTTTATTTTTATTTAGTTATTTTAAGTGAGATATTTACTGTGTCTCAAGAGTGTAGACTGGCCATTAGGAATTTTGATTCTGCAGGGTGCTAACCAGGTGATTATTATTATTATTATTATTATTAATTATTATTATTTATTGGATTTGTATGCCGCCCCTCTCCGCAGACTCTGGGCGCATACAAATCCAATAAATAAATAAATAAATAAATAAAATAAACAGTGGTAAAACAACATGAACAATCCAATTAATAAAAACAACTAAAAAACCCTTATTATAAAAAACCAAACATACACACAAACATACCATGCATAACTTGTAATAGCCTAGGGGGAAAATATAACTTAACTCCCCCATGCCTGGCGACAAAGGTGGGTCTTAAGTTATTTGCAAAAGACAAGGAGGGTGGGGCCGTTCTAATCTCTGGGGGGAGTTGGTTCCAGAGGGCCGGGGCCGCCACAGAGAAGGCTCTTCCCCTGGGGCCCACCAAACGACATTGTTTGGTCGACGGGACCCGGAGAAGGCCAACTCTTTATTATTAGCTACACATGCTATTGAAAAATGGTTGTTGCATGATGTCTTGATATTCTTGTAACTTTTGTGCATATGTATCAAGATATAAGATTATAATATATTTTTATGAAGTCTGATAAGATTTCCAGTAAATTTGTAATGTATATGCCTACCAGTTACAGATTGTTCACAACCTTTACTCATATTATATTCAGTCCCTTGTTTAGAAATGCTATAAACTCAGGGTTAGGATTTATGAAACATAAGCTAAATGTGAAATTGTAGTATAATAGTTACACTAATGGGCGCTATTCCATCTAACATACTGTCCTTCATTTTGCCTGTTTTAGGCAAGTGGAATTTAACATTTCATTTAAATAGTTTTAATATTTCTTTAATCCTAGGGCAGTGCTGGCGAACCTTTTTTTCCTCGGGTGATGAAAGAACATCTGTGTGCACTATCGTACATATGCAAGTGCCCATACCCACAATTCAATGCCTGGGGAAGGCAAAAACAGCTTCCCCCACCCCCCAGAGGCCCCCTGGAGGCCCGAAATGGCCTGTTTCGCAACTTAATGTGGGCCCAGTAGGGTCGTGTTTTGCCCTTCCCAGGTTCCAAAGTCTTCCCTGGAGCCAAAGGAGGATAAAAATGTCCTCTTCCATCACCCTGGAGGCTCTCTGGAAGCCAAAAACATTCTCCCAGAGCCTCTGTGTGAGCCAAAAATCAGCTGGCTAGAACACACATGCATGTTGGAGCTGAGCTAGGGAAATTGCTCATGTGCCAGCAGATATGGCTCCGCGTGCCACCTGTGGCACCTGTGCCATAGGTTCACCATCACTGTCCTAGTGCATCAAGTGATAGCCAAGTGCCACCAAACTTCACAAATAAAAACAAAAGCAAAAATAGCCAACTTCCCAAAATAAACTGGCATGATTTTATATTTCTCTTTAATTTTTTTAACAAGCTTACTGTGATTACCCAAACAGGAGTAACAGGGCTTATTTATTTATTATTCTATTCTATTTTATTCTATTTTATTTTATTTTATTTTATTTTATTATTTTATTTTATTTATTTTTTATTTTATTTTTTATTTTATTTTATTTTATTTATTTTATTTATTTTATTTATTTTATTTATTTTATTTATTTTATTTATTTTATTTATTTTATTTATTTTATTTATTTTATTTATTTTATTTATTTTATTTATTTTATTTATTTTATTTATTTTATTTTATTTTTTTTATTTTTTTTATTTTATTTTTTTTATATGCCGCTCATTCCAAAAGGACTCTGAGCAGCTAACAATTGGAATAAATACAACAACAATAAAAACAAATTAAAATCTAATAGTAAAAATCAATAATAACAATAATATAAAAAACATACATATTTACAATCAGCCTAATTCCAGGTCTGCCGCAAAAGACAGGTCTTAACGCCTTTCTGGAAGACTGGTAGGGTGAAGATAATGCGGATCTCTGGAGGCAGTTGGTTCCAAAGAGTCAAAGCCACCACAGAAAAGGCTGTTCTCCAAGGACCCACCAGCCGACATTGTTTGGTGGATGGGACCTGGAGAAGGCCAACTCTATGGGCCCTTATTGGCCGCAGCAAAGTATGAGGGAGGAGGCGGTCCGTAAATAATCTGGCCCTGAGCCATTTAGGGCTTTAAAGGTGATAACCAACACCTTGAATTGCATTCGGAGACTGACTGGCAACCAATGAAGCGCGTGTAAAGTTGGAGTAATACGGGGTGTACCTTAGTGCAGTTGATGAGGGTAAAGCACTAGGGAGATTTTGACTTTCCAAAATTCACAGTTTTGTTTTAATTTTTTTTATCTTGATAAGTTGATCAGAGGAGAGACTTTTGCTATCTTTTGCTATTCTAGCATCTTAAAAGAAAGTACTTGGTTAATTCCAAATTTTCCTGAGTTCATTTTTAAAGAATCAATCCGTCAGTGTTTAATTTCATTCATTAGAATTTCACTTTCATTTCAAAGTCCTCCCATCATGTAACATTAAGTTCATTAGTTTCCAATTTTATTTTTTTATGCAAGAAAGAGATAGCCTTCCTGTTGTTCCAAGTAATTGCTTTCACTCTGTCAGTTGCTTATGATCTAGACTAAGCTGTCTGTCATCTTAAGCAAAACAGTTGACCTGACTGCTGGGATCTTAAGTAATGGAACTTAATTTTGGCATTTGCACAATTTATTTCAGTGCCATAATATTTTCAGGATTGGCCTAGATATATGTAGACGATCCTTTTGGAGCAGAAAACATTGTACAGTAGTCCCTCACCTATCGCTGGTGTTACGTTCCAGACCCGGCCGCGATAGGTGAAATCCGCGATGGGGAATTTATCGACTGATAGTACTTATTTAAGTATTTATATTGTAATTGTTTGGTAAGTTTTCATTGTTTTAAGTGTTTATAAACCCTTCCCACACAGTATTTATTTTAGATACAGTATTTAAATACAGTATTTACAATTTTAGATATATATATTTTGAAAAACCTGCCGATCGAGTTCGGCGGGCTGTTTAAATCTGCCGATCGACTTCCTCAGGAACCAGCGAAGATCCGCGAATGATTTTTCTCATTAATATTTCTTGAAAACCCGGGATGAAGTGAAGCCGCAGTAGGTGAAGCGCGGTATAGCGAGGGACTACTGTAATCAAGATTGAAATATTTCCTAATATTTTCCCATCAGCATGTTGCACTTTTTATATCCATACACATCGCAGATTATATGGCTTTTCAGAATTCTACTTTTTGAAACAGCCTCTGATGGCCCTTGAAAAATGTATCCAAAGGTCATTATCCTTTGATGGTGAAGCTATCCATGAGAGATGCAGAATTTCTATCTGAAGGATAAATTAGCCAATCATTCACAAGTCCTACTGCAAGTCTCAGTGGATCCCACCATTACTATCATCTTCTGGCTTGGTTTTTATTCAACTGATTTTAGCCTTCTACAAAATGCTTAATAGGAAATTTGGTTGGCAGTTAAGGTTTTCTGCAAGAGTGGAGCTGCTTGCTAAACCCAATTTTTTTTGCACATGTTTAGCTTCTCTTTTGATTAACTGTAATAAGAAGTAGCATTGCATAATGCCTGCTGCAGATCTGTTTAAATTGGACACATACATTTATGAAATGTCTTAATATTTTTACTTTACAAAAATGTGATTTAAATGAATGCATAACTGAAGTGTTTTACTTAGTTTTATTCAATTCACTTATAACAAACTGGAAAGAACTATGCAGACTTCTAGAGAGGAAAGCGAGTAGAGCAAGTGACAGAAATAGAGAACATTAAGCTATATTGAATTAATGATTCAGTTACTATTTTATATTTAATGGCATTTGTTTAAATTATTTCAGTTTTGTTAGACTTTGTTCTGAAATTTGAACAAAATTCTATTTTTAAAATATATTTAAAATATTTTGCCTTTACTATTCAAAATTTGTTATCTCCTGCTATTCTGGAAGAAAGGTAGAAGAAAAGAGTATTTGTGGCCCAGGAAATCCATCTGGGTCAATAAAGAACAAAGCCAAATTCTTGATATGAACCTGAGAGAAAAGATACTATAGGAGGAATATATAATCAAAGATAGCAACAGGTTCTTTTTAAATCACTAGAAAGAGATTAAGCAACCTTTTGAAAAAATAACTGTTACTGTATTTTACAGATGTATTCTTGACATATTTTTATTTTTTTACTATGAACCTTGAGTAAAGATTGAAATGATATTACAATGGTATTGCATTATATTAAGTGAAGAAATATTTTATTAAGCAGGTTTTAAATATTTTTGATATTTAGTTTTGTTGTGTGCCACCCAGAGTCCCTTGGGAGTTGGGTGGCTTATAAATTTAATTCATTAATTAATAATAAAGTAAGCAGGGTAACAGAAATTTAACAGTCTTATAAAAATTGCCCCAAATATCTTTGATCAGCAATACCTAAATCATAGCATTAAAGCTAGTAATATCTTCAGTATTATATACTTTAGGTTAAAATAGAATAGAATAGGAATAGAATAGAATAGGAGTTGGAAGGGACATTGGGGGTCTTCTAGTCAACCCCCCTGCTTAGGCAGGAAACCCCCCACCACTTCAGACAAATGGTTATCCAACATCTTCTTAAAAAGTTCCAGTATTGGAGCACCCACAACTTCTGGAGGCAAGTTGTTCCAAGGATTAATTGTTCTAACCTTTAGGAAATTTCTACTTAGTTCTAAGTTGCTTCTCTTCTTGTTTAGTTTCCGCCCATTGCTTCTTCTGCCCTCAGGTGCTTTGGAGAATAGTTTGACTCCCTCTTCTTTGCGGCAACCCCCAAGATCTTGGAACACTACTATCATGTCTCTCCTAGTCCTTCTTTTCCTTAAACCAGACATACCCAGTTCCTGCAACCATTCTTCATATGTTTTAGCTTCCAGTCCCCTAATCATCTTCGTTGCTCTTCTCTGCATTCTTTCTAGAGTCTCAACATCCTTTTTACATTGTAGCGACCAAAACTGAATGCAGAATTCCAAGTGTGGCCTTACCAAGGCATTAACACTTCACATAATTCTATCACTTAATTCTATCCCTCTGTTAATACAGCCTAGAACTGTGTTGGCTTTTTTGGCAGCTGCTACACATTGCTCGCTCATATTTAAATGGTTGTCCACTAGGACTCCAAGATCCCTCTCACAGTTACTACTGTTGAGCAAGGCACCGCATATACTGTACCTGTGCATTTTGTTTTTCTTTCCTAAATGTAGAACCTTACTTTTTTCAGCATTGAATTTAATTTTGTTAGGTAACGTCCTTCTGTATCTTGAGCCTATCTTCTGCAGTGCTGGTATTCCTGCCAGTTTGGTGTCATTTGCAAATTTGATGAGTTCCCCATCTATCCCATCCAATTTGCAGATTTAAATAAACGAAATAAATTTTTTGCAGGTATATTCAGGTTATAATTTCACAATCAAATGTTTATGGCAGTATATAAGATAACTCTATTGTCATTTTTTTACTGTGAACACACTGCCCACATAAAAATGAAATTCTGTGCCTACTCTCAAGAGAAAGTGTATCCAAGCATATACATAACACACGCATACACATGCTGTATACATACATATATACCTGCCTCAGGGGCGGATTCCTCCTACCGCTGCTACCGGTGCGCTGTGCACACAGCTTTGGGTGTCCTGTGTGTGCATGCACACGTCCCAGCGAGATTTTGCTTCTGCGCATGCGGGGACGCATGCAATAGAGAGATTTTGGTGATTTTTTTGCTTCCGTGAATGCACAGAAATCTCACTGGGACACACACATGAGCATGCAGAACACCCAAAGCTGCATGCGCAGCTCAATCTTTGCTACCGGTGCAGCATCCTTTACCGTTCCGGTAGCAACCCACCACTGACCTGCCCCATATATACATACATACACACACACACACACACATATATTAATCATTGTATTGTATATTGTAGCTGAATTGTGTGAATGGCATACATATCATATGCGTAAAGCATCTTAATCAATTTTTGAATAAGAATTAAAATTGTCACTCCAAATCAGTAATAGCCATTACATTGTATGCAGTTTTTATTGAACTGCTTATGCCAATTAAAAACTAGCTATAGCTTGCCACTCACAGTAGCTTTAGACAACCTCATTCTACTGAAATTCTTCAAATGCAGCAGTGAAGTGGCCTAATGAGACACTTAGACATCCAAAATATGACAAATGGGACAGAGTCATTTGACTCTTTTCCATTAGCTTTTCATTAAAATATCCTGCTCAAATACACAAAGTCTTAAAGAGCTCCAAGCACTATTCAGTTGTTGGATCTGTTCCATAGTTGTAAGGATTGGGTAGCGGCTCAGCTATTATCCATGCTCATGATCTGTTCAAAAATAATTTAATGACTCCTGTGGTTTGACACAGCTTTTTTGTTGCTGGTGTTGGGCAAACTATTGTTCCACCACAACTTGCACAATATTATATAGTAGGCCTATTGTACTACATAATTTAATCCTGATTTATTAATGCATATCTCAAAATTGTAATGAGCGTTTTAGTTGCAGTTTAGAGATATTTATTGCTTGCATTATTTAGTTGTTGCAGAAATACTAGAAAAGGATAATGGGCATTATTAGCTGAAGAGCTGAAAAAAATACCATGTACTGAGCAACTGTTACAGTTGTCCCTTTTTCAGTATTATGAGAAGGCAAGCAAAAAATAGCAATCAGAGAACATATTTCTGTAATTTGCTTAGAAACTTAGAAGAAATTCAAACTTTAGGCCACTGAGTTTATAAACAGTCAGTGGCTATATCACCTAAAAAAAGTCTTATTTGCCATATTTTTCAGAGTATAAGATGCACCAGAGTATAAAACACACCTTAGTTTTGGGGAAGGAAAACAGGGGGGGGGGAAATCTACCTACCAGGTATTCATATACCTGGTATATGGCCTTGTCCAGGTCCCATCGACTAAACAATGCAGGTTGGCAGGACCGCGGGGCGAGGGCCTTCTCTGCAGCTGCCCTGGTTCTATGGAACCAACTACCTCCCGATGTCCGTACTGCTCCCAACCTACTGCAAGGCCACAAAGACCTGTCTTTGCTGGCAGACCTGGGGCCATGAATTGTACATCTTTCATGGCCAAACTTTATGAATGGTGTGTATGTATAAGATTTGACTGCTTTTTATATAAATGGGTTTTATCACAGGGCTAGTTTTAGAGATTATATTCAACTTCTTTTTATTGCTTGCATCTTTTTGTATTGTATCATATTATTTTGTGTCCTCAGTCCTTCGGGATTGGGTGGCATAGAAGTCAAATAAATAAATAAATAGGTCTAGCGTCCTTCAACAAATTATTTTATCCCCTGGTTAGGGCTGAAAAAACCTTTTTTAGAGGGAGCAGGAATGAAAACAAGTCTGCAAAGACTTAAGGCAGGAAAAATGCTTTGGAGGCGGTAGGAATAAAAAGAAACACTGCAAGCCAGAAAGATCGTTAGCACCACATTAGAGTTGAAAAAGCCTTTTTTCAGAGGGAGTAGGAATGAAAACAAACCTGCAAAAACCTAGGACTAGAAAAAACCTTCAGAGGGAGTAGAAATCCAGAAAGATCATTAGCATCTAGTTATGGCTGGGAAAAAAGCTCTGAAAAAGCTACATTTGGAGTGTAAGATGCACCCAATTAATAAAATAATAAAGAAGGGGAGGGTGGAAAGAGCCAGTTTGTCTAGTGGTTAAGACAGCAGGCTAGAAAACAGGAGTATGTGAGTTCTTGTCCCATCTTAAGCATGAAAGCAAGGCCTCCCTACCTCCTTCCCCTAACCAGGAATGAAATGATATTGGTTCAGGCGTACCAGTAGTGGTGACTGCCGATGGTTTGCCAAACTGGTAACAACAGGTGTCTGGCTACATCCCCAAATTAGTCCCCCGGTCACTCACCCATAACCTTCCATTGGTGTTCTCGGTGGTCCCCCATGCCCGCTTGGCTTCTGAGGTTGGCATCTGAGGTTGACGGGAGACGCTTCCGGCCCAGCCAGTGATGACCCCAGTGGGAAAAGCAACCATTGCACTGGATCTGAGAAGGGCAGCAGCAGCAGCACCAGAGAGGAGTAGGCTTTACAAAAAGGGACCAGCTGTCAGGGTCAAACAAATAAAGAAGGGGAGGAGGCCCTGCGACAATCTGGGTCTGATAGAGTGTTTTTATTCTCCTGCTGCAAAAACTCCCCACAATCCCCTTGCCTGAAATGTCTCTTACATCTTTTGGAAATAACTGGGGAGAGTGGGTGGGAGGACCACACCAGCAAAGTCCAGGAACACCCAGCCATCTCTTCTGGCTGGCTAGCTAGCAAGAAACAGGGTGTGGACAGCTGTCGCAGTGCTGTCTGCAGTGTTCTGCAGCTCCACTCGCCTCCCAACGGCCTGATGCAATGCCTGCAGCTTGCGCTGGACACACTGCAGTGGCTGCAAGGCCAAGATGCTGCCTGTGCAAAAGGGGAAAGGGGAGGAGAATGTAGGTATCACATGAAGCAGCAACCCCCTCCAAAAACCCCTCCCATGGATGGCTTTAATGAAGCTGTGCAAACCTTCTGTGCACTACTACCACCCCTCTCTGCTAGCTATCAGGTCTCTCCACCTCCCTTCCCTCCTCCCCCCACCCCTCCAGTCTGCAGCTTTGCCTTGCCACTGGCTGCTTCATTGCACCACTTTACATGTTACCGCTCTGCACGCTTCCCATTGGGTGGGCTGTGGGCTTCATTTGCATACTGCCGATGACCTGGGCTGCGGAGTGGCTCCAGGCCCGCCATGTATATCTGAAAGAGAACTGGTTCTTGAGAAAAAAGGTATTCTGTGGACGACTGTTTTATGTCATACTACTTGCATCATATAAATATGGTACAGCAGCTCACAAATTCTTATTTGTGAGCGGCTGTAATATGGAACACCTAAAGTTGGCAAACTCAGGGATCAAAAAATGCCATCATTCATTAGATAACACACCAATTACAGCCCTCTAGAATTTAGGCTGATTGTGACTCGGTTAATAAATCATGCACTTTTAAAATCCTTAAGATTGAGGGCGACATGAGTGAAAGCATTTGTCAAATTACAGTGGCTATTGAAAAAAGTCAAATGTTCTTTATGTTCAGAAAAATATTAATTTTTGACAAAATGTTAAAATCAAAGTAGTGATTGTATGAAAATGGATTCAAAGTGAGGCATGGTTAATACTGGAAAATCCTTCCAAAGAAATGCTTTAAGTGGAGAAAATTAGGCAAAGTTGCTAGGTCTGCAGATTCACAAATGTGGAAGAAAATATGTCTGGTTTAATTTGTTCAAAAGCTGTGTTTCATGTACACTCGCACCAAGTTTGGGTACTTCTTTTTAAAGGAGATATACAACCTAGTTCACTTGAATGTGAAACTGTCAGAAAATTATAGGGTTGTAGATTAGATTGGGTGATAGAAAAATCTATCTATCTATAGAAAAATCTATTTTAGGGAAGGTGTGTTGTTGTTATGAAAATTGTGTGTTTATTTTCATGTAAACACTAGGAGCTGAAATCAACACAAGGACGTCTTCACTTATTTTATCTTTGCAAACCTCAGAATTACTAGTTCCAAATATGCTTAATGCATGAAATATGTCTATAGAAGATATGGCATTGTGTCTGTTTTAAGCAATTCTTAAAATTAGGATGGCAAAAAAAAATCTGAGATCTCAAGTAATACCTTGCTAGATTATTCATGAGGGATTGTTGTTTTATTTTATTTTAATATTGCACATATAACCATATTGTTTGAATTTGGGGACCATTTTGGCATTCCCTGTAATAACACAACACAGCAGAACTAAATTAAGTCTTGGCCTTTATCCAGTGATGGGCTCCTACGGGAACGTCAGGGACGCAATTCCGGTAGCAAAATTTGGAGCTCCACCCCAGAGCACCCAATTTGCACTGAAAGATGTTGAAACAAAATGCATAAGCCACGCCCACGGTGTGGTAGTAAAATTTCTTGTAGCCCATCACTACCTTTATCTAAGGGATTGGTTGAGCACTTCCAATATGTTTGCCACACCACTAGATGGCAATCAATGTTCTCCAATTTTCAATAAATATGTTAGAATTTGGGATATGTTTGTGGTCCCCAGCAATTTCAAAAATGTTCCAAAATATCCAAAGAAAATTATTGCAGTGCCCTTTTCTGTATTCCAGAGAAAGGAAACATATTGTCTTCTGTCACACAATGTAGAAAAAGAAAGCAAGACTCCAATGTGCTTTAATGCACGATGAGGCCCCATTTATTCTACTTTACCACTGTATTGTGCGTCACACCACTTTCAGTACCTCCACAAAAAATATAATAAAATGTACGGTACTTCCCGATGGACAGAAATCTCTATTCTTGATTTAAGGTATTGTTGAACAGAACAACAGAACAGTGTGGAAGATTAATAAAGTCAGAACAAGTACTGTATAAGTATTTTTCAAATATTATGAAAGTAAACATTGACTTGACCAGGAAAAGAGGGAAAACTTTATTTAGAAAATTGTTCAAATTAAATCTGTCATTCAAAATGTAGCAATTGGATTTTATATCATTATTTATATCATACTTAAGTGTCTTAGTGGCATTTTGGGATAAAATATGTTTACAAGGGAAACTAAACACATTGACATTTCAGTGACTAGATTATTTTAAAGTGTGGCACCAGATTTGATGTAATTTATCTTTTAAAATCAGAATCTAAGTAAAATAACCAGAGAATTAGTTCCAGTCTGATTCCATTTAAAGATACTAATTCCATTTAAAGATACTAAAGATACTAAAAAAAAGATACTAATTTTTAGCAACATTTTGGTGACTGTGCTTCTAGTACTATGAACTCTTTAAATCTTGTTATTTACAATTTAGCTAAAAGAAGCAAATTTCTGTCTCCAGAAATTTTGGGGTTTTTTTGTTCAACATTCTGTGGTCTCGGAGCTTAATTCTTACTGGTACGGTTTGAGGTTATCACCAAGCCAGCTTCTGTGCACCATTTTGGCAACATAAATATCTACAATAGTAGTTGTTTAAAGACAACATCTACTGCTATACTTTCATCAAGCCAGACTAATTCATAACAGAGACACCATGCATTTAGGATGTCATACAGTATGTTTGCATCTGACGTTATGCTATCTTTCTCTGATCAGACCAGAACAAGACTGATGATGTTGGTTACTGAGTAAGAATCTAAGATGATGGAAGCTATTCTTTGGGTAGAATTGATTCCTGATAAGTCTGTTTAAAGCCTCAGAAAAATGTATTCTGCTCTTCTCTTTCTTTTAACATTAGGAGTTAGAAATCAATGCTAGCTTCTTCTTTCTGATAATTAAAAAAATGCTTTATCTTTATATGGATCTTTAACTTTAATAAGATAATAATTCTGATGTTAACTCCTATTATCTTAATAGCTGAATAATCTCAAGCATATCACCTTCTAATTCCTTGGGCTAGTTTTAACCATTTCATCGATTTGAAGGAATGAATGTGCTGCACGTTGAGCTCTACTGAAAAAATGGGCTAAGGTGTCAGTGATATTGTAGATATTTTGGATTATTGGAATGCAACACTATATTGTGGGTTCTTCATTATGAGTTTTTAAACTGCTTGTTACCCTTCAGTCTTCCTTGCATGATTAAGATAAAATAATTCTTAATTAATTCTTAATTAAAACAGCTATGTTGTATTTAATAAGATATTGAAAGATATCTCAGTTAATAATTTTGTTGGGAAGAATACTAATTTTCTAGTGTGTTATTTTTTTGATTAAGCAAAAGTAATTGAAACAATTTAGAAAAAGAAATCTTTTCATTCACATAGTAAAAAAATATTCTGTTTTACAAGAACTTCAGAATTAGGCTACCTTTATTCCTAGATTAAGAATTTTTAAGATTATAAATTCAAATTATTCATTTTTATTACACAGAGAGAAATAATAAGTGGTATTTCTAAATGAATTTAAAAAGCAATTTGAGTTTATTTTTTAAAATGGAAAACAAATAAAATAAAAATGCTCATATTTTATTTATTAACCACTGAAATGAGTTGTTTGCCTTTTATTATTTACAAAGCAAAGGCCCAACAATTTTATGAAGCTATCAGACTTCATGTAACATATATCTAGTGGCTTAAATAACAGATAGTTTAAATGTTTTCCATTGCCTTTGTGTAAATGAAAAATGCATAAAATCTGTTAACAAGGCAAAGTAGTCTGAGCCGATTGTTATTTCATGTTACAAATTAGGTTACTTTTGCTGTAAAATTAAAAGAAAAAACATCAACACAACATAAGGACATTTTAGCTTAATATCATTTACCAAAAGGAACATGTAACAGATTTAATGAGCTAGCAGGTCACCTGAATCCAGCTGTTTCCAACCGGTTTTATGGAACAGAGAATGCAGCTAGCAGTAGGAGGTAAGCACTATTACAAGCTCTCAAGGAGCTACAAAATCGATTTCTGCTTGAATGAATTAATTTAGATTATCAATTTATAACTAGCTACATGAATCCTATCAACTCAACAGTTCAGTGAATGATCAAGCTCAGACCTTGCAACAGCCTAACAATTAGGGGAATCTCCAATTACCTCTTGATCTTTAGTGATATAGTTAGTCTAATAGCATGTCAAACGAGTTGTAGTTGTGAAGTATATTCTATGGAAGTGTAAAAAGAGTATTCAAAGTTAAATCTTCTATTTAAGATCAGTGTCTATAGTAGATTGAGGACAGCTATCTGAGAATGAGTGAGAGCCTCTATATATGCCTAAGACATAAGACCTCTGAATTCAGATATGAATCTGATTTTTATTTTAACACTAACAGAACTCTCCCCTGGAGATCTTACACTATTTCAGGGTGCAGGCATTGTTTTCTATCACATACTCTCTATCATGTAAAGAATTAGCAGATAAGAAAAAGGTACTTCTCAAGTGATAGCTGAATTCAGTGCTCTTTTAAAAATATATTAACTTTTAGTTTACTCTGTCTCATTCCAAACTCCATGTGAAATCAGGACTATAATTTTGGCGCCTAAAACTGAAAATTCAATGGTTTCCCTTAATAAATATCCTGGTCATTCCTATTTATTATTTTTTAAAAATGTTATCCAATTAATCTGACGCCAATGCTCTATTCACAACCAAGTACTGCTCAATAATCTGCACTTTACGCCATAGGATTGATTCTAACCTCTCTTAGATATTTAAGCATATTTTAAGAAACTACAATTTCTGTATTCTACAGAATGATGATCAAATAAAGATATGTTGATGAGTATGCTTTCCCTTGTGGTAAAAAGAGGATTGTTAAATACTGAATGTGTGCCATAAAATTCTGTCTGATGACCTGACCCTAGCACTTTAGAATATAATGCAAAAAAAGACAGATGAAAATGCAAGAGGACTCTTTATAAACTGCTTTAACGTGGCCACTAGGTTGCAGTCAAGGACCCATCACTTATTGTTTGGTGAATATTTAACCTAATTGGCTAAAGCAACAGCCCCGTTCAATCAGCAGAAACTGACAGAGTTTCTGTACTTCACATGGAAATATATTTGGTTCCTGTTAATGTCCTACGTGTCAGTTTTTAAGGGCACAGTTATAGAGGCCAGCTTTGAAAAAGCCAACAGCTCTTGTCTTATGCATTGTAAGTGTACAATGCATAAGCACATTCACCCTGAGACATCTCACATGCACGCAGGTATATACATGCATGTACAAAACCCATCTATATTTATTCTTTGTTCCACACATTCAGACACTTATTTCAGAATTTTAAACTGTAGAAAATAGGATGATTAGGGATCACAGTTCTTCTTTAGAGTTTTCATCTTTGTCATGCTGAGAAACCCCACTGAGCCAAATCCTATCTACACTGTTAGAAACACTTGCTTGATACAGCAAAGACTAGAGAGATAAACTTGGCTCTTGACAAAATGTAAAGTGGAGCCAAATTAATATATACCATGTGGCATTAACAAGGGGCCCTAAGGAGATAGGGAGAAATCTAATTTGGGCAAAAGATGAAATAAAACAAGTATAACTGCACTTAATTTTTACTATATCAACCCCAAAACCTTCCAGAGTAAAGAATTCCACAATTCAAAATATGATGGTATTTGTGAATAATTCTCACTCATTGGTAGCTTGAAATGGTACTGTACAGGGGTGGGTTCCACTTACCTTCACCACTGGTTCGCATCGCAATGTTTTGCGTGCATCCCCTCAAGCAATTTGGCTTCCGCACATGCTCAATAACAGGAATCAGCCCAAAACACAGCTGAGGAGCTGATCAGCTGTGCTTCCAGTGAAGAAATAGAGGTCAATATTAACACAGGGGCAGGTGGGAAGGGCTTTTTTCAAGCAGCCATCCAAGGAAGGAGAAGCCATGCAAATGGAAAAATTTGCAAAAATGTTTTTTTTAAAGATGGTGGTGCCCACAGACTGGCACTGACTAAATTGGTTCTGTGATGTCACCAACGGGTCACTACTGGTTTGGACGATCTGATGTGAACCGGGAGGAACCCAACCCTGGTACTGTGGGACTAACACAATGTGGCAATATTTTAGGCTTAAAAAACCCCAAGATAAGTTAGTATTTTGTGCATACTATTTTCAACCTGCTTAATACAAAGAACACGTTTTGTGCATTTGTAATTTTTCTTCCTAAAAATACAATGAAAGCTGAGGTAAAATGTAATATGATCTTCTCATGAGCAATGCTACACAATCAAGACTTTTTATAGCTTTAGAAAATGCACTTTTTTCAACTATTCGGGATTCATTTAATCTTTTGTCCAGATACACTTATATACATATACATATACAGTATATACACATATACATATATATCCATGTGTGTGTGTGTGTATGTGTGTGTACACACGCACACGCATACACACATACATATATATAAATATATATAAAACCCTCAGATTATTTTTAAAAAATTCCTAGCTTCTCCTGAGAAGAAAAAATGAAAAACCTTTCAGTAATAAGCCAAAGAAACCTCAATGTTTTCCTAATTCTAGCTGTAATGAATTATGATTTGTCAAAAGTATTTTCATTTTGGGGGGGGGGGGAAGCCATTCTGAGTTGGGCAAGATTTTGAGTTGGTCCCTGATGCTTACCTTAACAGAATCTCGCTGTGATTGAAAACGAATCTGTCTTCAGCTGCATTGCAGTTCCAGAAAAAAGAAAGTGAGTTCTTGGCAGCAAGCTAGGATGGGCAAATGACCTCAAAATGCTGAGGGCCTATAGTTTCGGTGTTCCACATTATTGATAGTAGCAGAGATATTGACAGTCTGTGCTTGGAAGGAAAATAGGAGTTTGATATGACATATTGTGTGTCTCAGCAAGACTCATAAATAATTTTGACAAGTTTTTGTATGCATGGGAAAGTCCTTGATTCAGCCTCCCATAAAAATAAACTTCTATTATGGAATGTATTTGTCAAGTGGCTTGTGATGGATGGAGCTGCGTTTACCCCTTGGCAGTTCGATGAGTTTTAGATGCACAGCTTACCAGAGAGGATTTACGGGCAGTAAGGAAATAATTATTCAGTATGAAAAACATAATTCTTGTACCTGAATTTTCATTTTTTTTTAAATCATATTTTGTTTCTGTTGTGTTACTGGGTCTTTTAAGACAAAGGCCCTGCCATTTCACTGGGAATTATTGTTCCTTGTTTAATTTCTGAAACAGGCGGATTGTGCTCAGATCTCTTTTGATATTTGCCTTCTGTGTTTTTCATTAATTGGATTTGGGCTTCCATGCTTCTGTAGGAAGCATAAAACATAAAACCTCCAAATTAATATTATTCAAAATTAACCCTTCCTATATATTTAACACACATTGCTTTGAACAGTAAAAATTAAATAAATTACCTCCCTGTTAAGACCTAAATAACATTAAATGAGCAACATACTGTTTAATTTCTTCTACTGTTATAAATTAATAGTTGAATGTTAGTGATTTAATGTATACTATTCTTAATTTTCTTTTTTAGATATTTTTTCAAATTCAGTATTATAAGTTTTATCATCTTTGTAGGTGCAGTGTTAGTTGTGTAATTTGGCTAGCCCATTGTCCTTTGCATTCTATTATCTCCACTTGTTGATACACATCTCTTGATTTGTTTTATGTATCTGCCTAGTATCTTTGCTCATAATCCAAAGTGCTGTGTAATGTTAGCATACTTGTTCAGGATTCATATTTCTCTCTGTGTCCAGCAGAGCTAATATATTTACTAAAATCCACAAGAGCGTGACGTTTGCAAAATAGATCACGGATAAATGGAATATTTACTGCATTTGAATGAAATAAGCTTAATAAAGGAAAGAAGCAAAATCACAATTCAGTTGCTAAGACTTAATTCTCATAAAGATGGGGAAGTTGCTTTATGGGTTTGCTTTTTGTGCAAGGGAGATACAGTACAAAGTTCTGGTGGGATTTCAACAGTTCTCTAAAGAGAAATATTACCTTCTTATTGCCTTAAAGGTCTTTTGTTCCTTACAGAATATTCAAAAGTCAGCAGCTTTTTTTTTTTTTTTGCTTAATGAAGAAAGGAGGGTTCTAAGCTTTAAGTGGAGTTTAAATTATTTCTTGTAAGGGAAATTCAAAATCTCATGGCTATCCCTCATCAATCAATGAGAGATTTAGTGTTGCTTTCATTGCATTAGGCATCAGAGTAAGATTGAGGAGATCTCATAATCTCAAAAGTTCCAATGGGAAATTTCAGCTACACCCATCAAGGTTTTTTCTCCCTCGGGTCAAAGGAACTCTCAGGCCTAGCTGCTTCAGAAGGGACTTAAACTGGGTCACTTGAATATTGTGTGGCCATAGAAAAACAGAAATCCATTGGTTTGTTCCAGGATTTGGGGGATTTTTGTCTCAGTGAATTCAGTGAATTGAGACAGCCAAACCACGAATTTTGTAATACAGTGTTCCCCGTGGGTTCAAACTTCGCGAAAAGTCTATACCATGGTTTTTCAAAAATATTAATTAAAAAAACCCTTTGCAGTTTTCCCCCCTATACCACGGTTTTTCCTGTCCGATGACATCATATGTCATTGCCAAACTTTCGTCCGCCTTTAATAAATATATTTTTTAATAAACTTTAATAAATAAACATGGTGAGTAATAATCTAAATGATTGCTAAAGGAATGGGAAATTGAAATTTAGGGGTTTAAAGTGTTAAGGGAAGGCTTGTGATACTGTTCATAGCCAAAAATAGTGTATTTACGTCCGCATCTCTACTTCGCGGAAATTTGACTTTTGCGGGCAGTCTCGAAACACATCCCCCGCGAAAGTCGAGGGAACACTGTATTGCCAATATGCTTCTCTGGGACAAAATGAGAGTGGCATTACCATTAGTAGGAGCCTAACAACTACATTTATCCCTCTCTGAAGCAGGCCCTGTTTCTTATAGTTGATGTAAAGTGTGTGCATGTGTGTGTGTGTGTGTGTGTGTGTACATTCACATCCACGCAATTCAGTGCTGGTTTGACTTCCAGTTACAACAGACCTTTCCCATTACTCATTTGGTATGATCCTTGGGGAGCCTGTTTGATTGAATGCTTAAAGCAAATCAGGCTAGAATCTGGAAGTCTGTGAGTCCTCAGCCCCAAGAAACAAATAAAAAGATTGGAAATCCTTAATTCCACTTTTTATACAAACAGTCACATCATCAGAATGTTTTCTTCAAACTATAAGCACATTGACTACTCTGTCCCAATCTGTGGTTTATTGACTTAACTGGGCATGCTTAATGGCCATATTTTTGTTGAGAAGATAGAAAGTCAAATTAAAAGAGTGTGGAATAAAATGGTGTGAAAGAAGATGTGGCAAGTGATAGAGATAAGAATTACTCTTCCTTGTTTTTACTCTGCTGGTGAGTTTTAGAAAATGAACCAAGTACAATGAGACTAGTTGTGTAACAACATCTGCCAGAACACTAGTTTCCCATTCAAACCGATTGGTTTTCACTCCTACTAACCAGGACTTTGTTACTGCATCCCACCTGTACAGTCTACTTTATGCCTTCCTTATTATTTCATTGCTTCTTGTCTTCTACACCAGTCTATTTTTAATGACATATTGGCACTGCTTGTTGATATAGATAAGCTATACTTGTTGTATACACAATTTGCAGTAGATATTTTAAACATGCAACTAATGTTTAATTAACATTTATATAACTTTTCATCAAATTCAATATTGCTATCAGATAGCAGAAGTTAAGAAGTAGATTGGAAACCCTAGGCTAAAAGTAGAAGAGTGTAGGCGGATAAGTCAGATTCTTTGCTTTATATATACATTTTTTAAAAAATGTAATTTCAGCTGATCACCTTGTGTTTTATTTATTTATTTTATTTATTTATTTATTCGATTTTTCTGCCCCCCTTCTCCTTAGACTCAGGGCGGCTTACAACATGTTAGCAATAGCACTTTTTTAACAGAGCTATTGCCCCCACAATCCGGGTCCTCATTTTACCCACCTCGGAAGGATGGAAGGCTGAGTCAACCTTGAGCCGGTGATGAGATTTGAACCGCTGACCTTCAGATCTACAAGTCAGCTTCAGTGGCCTGCAGCACAGCACTCTACCTGCTGCACCACCCCGGCTCATTGTTTTGGTGGGCAGGGAGGAAGCAGCACTTAATCTGGACTGTGACCTTAGGTTTTGTTTTTATTTTTGGGTTTTTTTTCTGAAAACAGTATTCTCCAATTGCTATTTGTCTCTGAAAGTGCTGTTTACTGAGAAATAGTAAGACATTCTGGGAATTTAAAAAAAGTGTTGATGTAGAAAAAGAAATATTTATGAAAAGCATCATGATCCCCTTTTCTCATTTTGATTAAATTTAAATCAATCTGTTGCCAAAAAGTTACTCCATCATGTTTAGAAGAGTTTTCTTCATGCTGTCATCATTGTACTCACCCAGAAGATGCAAGAGAAACTATATACAGTTACTAGGCAACAATTTGTGTGATTTCTCTCCTTGATCCTCATCATTTTGTCTAGAACAGGCTTCAGGTTGGTACAGAGTGAATATCATCCATCTCTTATGTAATCTAAAATGAGTTGGCTGTTCTGTCACTGCTTGGACCCAATAGTGTTGTCTTGATTTTAGCTGATTGTATCATCGAGCTCATAACCATAGGCTTATTTTATTGAATGTTTCTATGTGTGTTTAATTATTTCCTTTTCTTATGCCACAGTGCCATTTTGGAATGCACAATATTTATAATCAGCCCATCTATCAATTAATGGAATGTATACTATATGCTGCAGCAATCTAGTTCATTATTATTATTATTATTATTATTATTATTATTATTATTATTTAATTAGATTTGTATGCCGCCCCTCTCCGTAGACTCGGGGCGGCTCACAACTAGCTGTTTACAGGAATTAATAAAATTTGTTTCCATATTATGTTGCTAATTACTACCAGTAAGAATAATGTGGAATATAAGAAATTGTTTAAGAAACATACAATAGTAACAAAAAGTGTAACAAGTTCATACTTGGTTATACATTGATGGTAGAAAACCTAGAAATCCCAGAGCTGCAGTTCAGTCAAGGAACTTTTTAAAAAACTCCTGAAATAAAGAAAAAATTGTGCTACTGTAAAATTATAAATAATATGGAAAATGCCCATACGTTTATTTTATTCTTTTTTGTTGCTTATTGTTTTAAATGGTTTTATTAACTGTTTCAGTATCTGTTTTTTGTCTTACTTAGCCACTGCATGAGATAGGCAGACATATAAATTTGATTTTAAAAATGCATAAGCCACCATACTTAAGCTGAACTATAGAGAGCACATATCTAGAGCAGAAGAAGTTAAATATTAGGAGAATGAAAATGTTCAAGAAGCAGTATCAACTTTATACAGGTGAAAAGTAATAATGTTTGGGACTTCTTTAGATTAGAAACTATAAAGGAAGCTATGATAGAGCTAGATAAAGTTCTTTGGATATACAGGAACTGAATTAAAAGAAATCTCTCCTTTATCTCTTATAATACTGAAATCTATAGTCAATCAGCAGTTAGAAATTTAAAATAGATAAAGGCATGTAAGTTTAACGGTGGAATTAGTTGTCCCACATTATTGTTATAGATGCCAGTTATGGATGGCTTTCAAGGAAGATAGGACCATTTTGTAGGGAAAGATTAAATTTTTTCATGTTGATTATTCATGATGGCTATATATTCAGAAACATATCTCTAGATGTAATTTGCTAAAGTAACTGGAAAGCTGTTAATGTGTAATTTCTGCTAAGGAATCCATAGGAATAGCCAGCGCAATCTTGAGTTTTTATTATTTGTATAGTTTCATAAGGTATTTTTCAGATGTAGCTTAAGGTGCCATTAATTAAATATAGAACTTTCTGCACACAGAACATATATTTTCAAGCTTATTCAGTTATCTCAATTATTATTTTTCATTTGTTGACAGGTAGATCATTTATTCTTCCTCCATACTTCTGCTAGATTAGATTACAAATAAAAATAGTATTATTAGTAATCACATCTCTTATTATTATTATTACAGTAACAGTAGCTAGTAGATTAAACCACATTTTTAAAACTGTAGTTCCTGTTTTCAGCAATGAAGTTTAGGATTCACAGCTTATTATTTTATGGGCATTGCAGTTGATGAGATAAATAGGTTTTGATTTAGATTTACAATGGGTTTATAACAAGCCTTATTTTAAAAAGAGATATAGGGCATGGAGGAGTTATGTCATTCCTGATCCAAGTTATGCAATTTATTTTCCTGAGTGAAAGAACATCAAAAAGTAGGGCAAGTTAAACAATAAAGAATATCCTGGAATAATAATAATAAAACAGTTGTGAAGACTAATTTAATTAACTGTGTTATTACGTGCAGAATTGCATTTACAAGTCAAGCTATAGCTAGTGGTTTTTATTGAAATGTAGCCATGTGAAAACACAGTGACACATAACTAGTTATAAAAAATGAAATATTCCATCATACCCAATATATCTGTGAATAAATGAGATGTGCAAGAGAAGGGGGGGGAAACAACTTAAGGGTTGTTGAAAAGATTATATGAGAATAATAGAAGATGGGGTTTTTAAATTTTATTGATTATTCCCAGAACTTTACGTTTTGCAGTTAGATTGACAACTGAGTTATTTGTCCATCCCCAGTGGCTGACAATAGATAATGGAAAAGCTTTTACCATGATATAACAGCACAGAATAATTTCTAATTTACTACTGTAGTTCTCATCAAAAGTACCTCCACAAAAACACTAGATTTATCTCTTCAATTACTGGAATTTCACATTTACTTTAAAGAGACATGTTTCTATAATATGACAGGTTTTACCCATTCAGAACTTATTCAGTGATTTCAGAATAATCAGACAGAGTTATACGTGAAAGCAATTGTTTACAGTACTTGCACAGTAGTGACTGAACCAAAGTTTATACAGAGACTTTTATGAAATATGTATCCCTTCAGATTCAAATACCTTTCTGACTTTAAATGTGTCCCCAACATTGGACGTACAGTAATAAAGTCGTGTAAGTTCACTAATTACAGACAAGCACAATTTTTGTGTGATTCCAGAGGTTGTGCCTGGCATTCACATTTAAATAATTAAAATGATTCAAAATCCTTGGAGAAGTTGCACCTCTTAAATGCAGTTCAGGATTTTGGTATGGTGGAAGAAGAAGCCAGATCTTACACATTGGGTGAATAATGAAATAGAGCAGTAAATATCTTTTAGCATTTATCTATAGTAACACCTTTGGAGAGAGATGATTACTTGAGACAGAAACAGGTCCTCCTGCAGATTGAACTAATTCTTGTCATTAGTTGCCCAATCACAGTATTTTTTTTAATAGAGGAGTGATTATGGGAAGGTAAAGAAAAAAAAATAAAGAGACATTTACTGTTGCTTTCTTAAAATCTCCCCCCACCACTGTTTCCTCTAACATGCGCCATGTGCTGTAGCACACTAATAATTTAAGCCTGCTGCACGCTTTTCAAAGGCTGCGCAGAGATTAGGGTGGCGGAGGGGCCCCCCCCCCACTGCCACCACCACTACCAGGTCTTTGCTGGGACCGGATAACTCTAGCGGCATTTCGTGCTTCCTCCTCTGCCTCCTCCTCAGCAGCGGGTGCTCCCTCCCCCCAGTGGCAGCACTGCTGGCTTGCGGCTCCCACCTGGAGGTTGGCGGCCAGGCTGGGCGGGTGTGGGGAGCAGAGCCGATGGTGGCGGGGGAGACAAAGGGGCCTTGGATGGCGGGAGGTGGGAGTGGGGGGCAGATTGTGAGGGGGGAACGGCGGGGGGATCGGCCTGCACTGGGATGGAAGGGGGGAGGCAGCAGCAGCGGCACTGCGGGGCATTGAGCTGACGTCAAGCCCTGCACCCAGGAAAGCAGCATGCTTTTCCCCCACCGCCACGCTGGGGGCTACCCCCTGCCGCTGGTCTTCCACTGCCCAGTGAGAGAGAAAGAGTGAGAGAGAGCTGCCTTTCTGGCGATGGGCCGGTGGTGGTAGAGGCGCCTGCCTTGGCCCCAGCGGTGATGTCACGTGCAGCATCGCCCTCGTAAACCATGGACCGCGGCGGGCCCGCAATGGCCGGTAAGGAGGCAGCCATGGGGGGGACGGAGTAGGGGAGCCGGCTGTCCAGGTGCCAGGAGTCCGGTGGGTGCATGTGGCCGAATCCCTTCCGCACCGGCTTCCTGGGTAAAAGAGAGAGATAGCAAGAGAGAGAGAGAGAAAAAGAGAGAGAAAGCAAGCAAGAGAGAGAAAGAGAAAGAAAGAGAAAGAAAGAGAAAGAAAGAGAAAGAGAGAGAAAGAGAGAGAAAGAAAGAAAGCAAGAGAGAGAGAAAAGGAGAGGAAGGGAGAGAGAGAGAGAGAAATGAGAAAATGATTGAAGCAGAGAATGAGAGGAAAGAGAGAGAGAAATGACTCTTGATTTGAATGATATGGTAAAAAGCACCCAAATAATGGGGGGGAAAACCCAGACCTCACCTGTTTTTGGAATGATTCAAGAGTTCACACACACACACAAGGGGGGGAGACAGGGATGGAAAAAGAGAGGAGAAGTGAGAGGGGGAAGGAATGAGTGAAAAAGGGAGGAAGAGGGAGAAATGAGAAACAAATGAGAGAGAAAAGGGGGAGAGACAAGAGAGGTACCCAAAAATGAAACTGTGATAGAAATTTGAGGAGGGATTATTGATTATTAAATATGGATTGACTATGGAATGATGGTAAAAGATATATTTAGGTGGTGTTTAATATTAGGATGTATTAATTCATAAAATTGGATTAGAATTATACAGCTATATAGAATTACATAGGTAAAATTAATGGAGGATACATATGATAAATAAGGGGTTTATGATATGTCCTGTATGATTTTATGAGTTTGCATTATGAATTTAAAATATACTTGGAAATGTAGAAGATTGATGAAAGTTAATAATAGTAAATGCTAAGTGCCTGAAAATTAATTGAGCTTGGATATATTGAATGAAATTATAGAAAAGTATAATTTATGGAAATATAACAATTGATGCATTGGTGTTCAGATAGATTTTCATAGTATTACTAGATTACTATAATACTATGATAAATATTTAAGAAATGAAGATTTTAAAGCATGGATTTGTGGAGTTGTGTTTTTGGTTTTGCTGGTTGTTTTAGTTTTAATAGTAATAGATTTTGGTTTTGTTTTATTATTAATTTCTTTTAATAAAAAAGGAATTTTTTTATTTATTTATCTATTTATCTATTTATCTATTTATCTATCTATCTATCTATTTATTTATTTATTTATTTATTTATACTTTTATGCCATCCAGTCCAGAAGGGACTGCCGCTTAGACACTATACTTTTCCGCCCACACCAAAAAAAAATTAGAGGGAACATTGCCCCCCACCCTCTCAATAATGCTTTTTTCCAAACAACATTTGGGGGGGGGGGGTGTCACATGTTTTTGCTGAATTTGAAAATTAAGGAAGACTAGGATAGATCTATTTGGGCCTTGTTCTGGCCTCATCAGTTAGCCATATCCTCACTGGGATTTGAACTTGCAGCCTTTGTCTTGTAAGGCAGAGAATTAACCTCTACGCTACAAGATCTCACCCTTTCAGCTTTGTACCAGGGAAGTGTTATAAATTAAGTATATTAATTTTCCATCTTTTATTTTCTCTCTTCAATTTGCCAGTTGCATTACTTTTATTTTGTTCTCCTTACTCATATATCATCTACAAACCAATAATTGCTCACTAGTTCCTTTTTTTAAAATAGTGTAAATAATTATAACTATTAATAATAAAGTTTTGGAAGAAAGCCTATCTGTTTGGTTGGCTGTATTTCTTCTATCTACTATGTTATATCATCTATCCCTCTAGTTAAGTTAGGGCTTACTCCTTTTTTTGGGGGGGGGGTATTCTTTTTATTTCCAGGTTGAATCTCTCATTGGTCAGTTTCCATCCATTATTTCTTGTCTGGCCTTCTGGTGCCTTGGAAAACAAACTGACTCCCTCCTCTGTGTGGCAGCCCCTCAAGTATTGGAACACTGCTTTCATGTCTCCCCTAGTCCTTCTCTTTGCCAGATTGGCCATGCTCAGTTCCCGCAACCGCTCTTTGTATGTTATAGTCTCCAGTCCCCTAATTATCCTGGTTGCTCTCCTCTGCACTTTCTCTAGAGTTTCAATGTCTTTTTTGTAGTGTGGTGACCAAAACTCGATGCAGTACTCCAGGTGTGGTCCAAGTAAGGCTTTATAGAGTGGTATTAGTATCTCCCTAGTCCCTAGATTATATCTCTCTTTTAATGCAACTTATGATTGCATTAGCTTTTTGGCTGCTGCTACACACTGCTGGCTTGTGTTTAGCTGGTTGTCTACTAAGACTCTAAGATCCCTCTCGCAGTCACTGCTAATGAGTGTGGTTTTGCCCAGTTTGCACGTTTGAAAGAAGACAAAGAACAAACACAGCGGATTGATGAAATAGACTCAAGTAGCTGAAAGAAATAGATACTTATAGAGAAGTGCATAGGGCAGTTTCCTTCATAAATCTATGAAGCTACTTAAGAAAGGGAAAATGGAGAGGAACAAGTGAAAAAATACTAACAAGATGAGGAAAGGGTGAATGACAAGTTGGCTCACAAATTAGCTGTGGAAATGTGAGTTACTTAGCTGAGCATCCTGATTTGACATTCTCTAAAGCTCTAAAGAAGATCCAGTTGTCAGAAGCACATTGTGCATTAGCTCAAATTAAAGTTTGAGTTTTAAAAAAATTCCTTTGAAGGAATGCTTTCAAATAAATGTATTTGACAGGCATGCATTGTAGCAGATGTTAGTTAATCTTGGAGTAAAACTGACTGAAGTATTTGAGAAAACTCAGATAATGTCAGTGGTACAATTTATGTTACCAAGTGCAGATGTAAGACATCAAGTTCTCAGACTGATGGCAGAATTAACAAAAAACACCATCTGCTTCAATAATTATCTGGAAATATCCCTATTCTTGGATTTGTTTTAATACCACTTAGTTTCCAGCTTTATTTTATCTGTGTTTGCACACCAATGAGGCTAGATTTTGCAAAATGAATACTCATTCCATCTGATCATTTAAAAATGTGTTTTTGCATGAATAATGAATCTTTGAATTGTTACTAAACAAGCAAATTATTTGCATATGTGTCACATCGGTTATCAAGTTTGCACATGTGACAGCTTCAACAGCCATCATGTAAAATGCATAGAGCTTGTAACCATATGTTTTTGTTTGACAAAAAGCTGAAACTCCAGATCAATTTTCAATATGGAATGCACAAATTAACACTTTAAAATGTACCACAATATGTAGAGCTTGGCAAAATCGGCAGAAATAGCATATTTCTCGATATTAACTGATATCTTTGGGTACGACCTTAAGGTATTCAATCATTTTGATTAAAAGACTGATTTCTCATAAAACTACAGTCTGTTGAAGGTGCAAAACCAATGACATTTGAGCGTTCATATATTTTCATAAACTTTGAACAATGTCAGTGAGACACCTCTTCAATCTTGGCCACACAACAGCAGGGTATTCAATCTTTCTTTAGCTTAAGACAGAAAATTTGAATATCAGCGAAGGGTTATTAATGTGACAGTTCTTATGGTGCTAACCATGTTGATTTTTCCAGAAGCAAATCTTGGAATATATTGCGTATGGTTTTTACTTACACTTAAACAATCAACTAGAGAGAAAAGCAAGTCCATTCACTTCCAAAATATTGTTGATCACTTGCAATATTTATATGTAAAATTAGAAATAACTGACTATATTATTTCACTGTTTCTTCATAGGTTATGAAAAATAATAACAAGTGCCATATAAATATCATGGGATATTTATACAATTTTTGTAAAAAAAAAAAAGAAGAACCTCATTAAAAATAATTGAGTTGCAATAACATTTATATACTATTTATATACTAACATTTATATACTATTAAATCTTAATTTCCATTACCATTTACTAGATAAAACAGTGGAACATAAGACAACCATTTTTGAGCCAAGGTACCTCAAATGAACTAAAATACAGAATGCATCCAAAATCCGTGATCCATCACTACTGGGGGAATGAAATTTGGGGAAGTAGTAGCTGCTTCAGGCTTCTGCTGTGGCCATGTGATGATCATTTACAATATTCCATGACAGTTTCACTGACATCCTTGCAATCTCCCCCATTCAGTAGGAAGAATTGATTCATCACGTGGCTCTTAAAAAAGCAACAACTTTAAGTTGTATGGAACTCAATATTCTTATTGCTTTATGGACTCCTTCTCTGGCACATAAATAATGTGTCTGTCTGTCCGTCCGTCCGTCCGTCCGTCCGTCCATCCATCCATCCATCCATCCATCCATCCATCCATCCATCCATCTATCTATCTATCTATCTATCTATCTATCTATCTATCTATCTTTATTCATTTTTTTAATGCCGCCCTTCTCCTTAGACTCAGTGCAGCTTAAAACATGTTAGCAATAGCACTTTTTAACAGAGCCAGCATATTGCCCCCACAATCCGGGTTCTCATTTTACCCACCTCAGGAGGATGGAAGGCTGAGTCAACTTTGAGTCGGTGATAAGATTTGAACTGCTGACCTGCAGATCTAGCAGTCAGTTTTAGTGGCCTGCAGTACTACACTCTGCCACCATCGTTGTTGAAGAATTTAAAACACATACACAGTGCTCTATCCACCTATATTTCTTCACAACAAACGTATGAGATAAGTTGGGCTGGAGTTCACCAAGTAAGGTTCTGTGGCTGCAGATGGAATGGAAACTGGATCTCTCTGGGATCAATCAAATACATTAACCACCATATCCTAGCCCTTGATTATCCTGTTTCATTTTTCAATTGCTTCCTTCTCTAAGATGGAATGAAGTCTAGTCTTTCAATTGTTGGAGATCAGATAGACCAGTCTCACCATAACCCACAGGAAGTCACAACTATCTTTGACAGCTTTCTATAATAAAATGGAGATACTAGCTGGATTCTAAAGTGTTCTGGCATAACAGTGGCGACATACAACACTGTGGTTGAAAAAAAATTTAATTAAATCAAAATATCATCAGCATAATTATGCCATGTGATGACAGAGGGGACACCATGGTCAAGAGATGACACCAAACATCCTAGGGATGTGGAAAGGAGGAGCAGAGATAAATAAACAGATGATGAAAGGCTTCACATTGCCAGAAGCACAAAGAAAAGTACAGAATAAGAAGATAAGAAAAGATGGAGCAGGAATAGAAAGATGTCCTTAGCGTGACAATACCTATTTTCAACAACAAGATCTCAACAGAGAAAGTGCAATGCATAACCTTCACAAGGGCATTATTTCTGCTGATATTGGTGTCACGGTCAAAGTCTACCTTCAATGTCACCCTTTTTCTCAGGTGAAACTGCCATTTTTTCTGTATGAAGGAAAAGAAAATTTACAAAAAAATTGCAATCCCTGCCTAACGAGTTTCCCTAAATTTATACAGCAATGATTAACCTATTGTGAAAAAATTCAGGAAGAACATCAGACAATACAACTGCCTCTTCCAAACAACACCCTTTGAGGCCAAAGAATTCCATCCAGTGAAGAATGGATGGAATCCTTCTGTGATATTATTCAAAGGCAAATACACTGTTGTAGACATGTAATGTCAGATCCCAACCAGCAAGCTAAATTTATTCAAAATTATTTTGTGGTTTGTCAAGATAGCACAGAACTGAAACTAAATATAGTCCACAATGATGGAATTCAGTGTGAGATTCCTGAATTATTGGGATGGGATGGGGTGCAATAGGACAGGATGGGACAGGATAGGACAGGAAAGATTTCCAATGCTCCTTGGAAGCTTCCTACAAGGAAACTCAATGTGGAGGCTGCCAGAAACTAGGAGTTGCTTCTGCTCCCATTGCTTTTTTGCAAACCTGTGATTATTCTGTTTCTCCGTTTAGGCTTTTTTGGGGGATATTGCTATGTGTGTTGGGCATCACATGACTTTCGTTGCCAATGACAATTTCTTTATATTGACAATGACAATAAAGTATTTATTTATAGGTGAGGAAATACCTCTGAAATGATTAGTTAACAAGAAATGGGTTGCCTTTCTGACTGTCACGTACACACACACATACACACCTTTCTCTGTATTTTGTGGTTGAACTAAGAATAAAAGATGCACAATAGTAACATTGTTTTTTCAGTTATATTTGAATAAATATTTTATGACCTGCTACAAATGCTATATAATATAGGTGTGTTTTTTTTAAAGAGTAATGCCTTGTACGTTAGAGTGCATGGTCCATGAGATAGATGATAGGTAGGTAGGGGGGTGAATGGATGAGAGATGGGGGGGGACAGGGAGAGAGAGTAGGAGTGAAATGCTCCTGGTTTGGGTGTGCCTGCCGGTCGTTGGAGAGACAGAAGTGATGGCAGCGCAGAGGCTGGCATTTGGGTTCTTTTACCCTCTATGCATGCTCAGAACATTTTGCGCACACACAAAGGGCAAAAGAACCCAAATGGCGTCATCCAGGCAATTGGCTGAAGCCTTGCTCTACCGTCGCTTCTGGTTCTCTGATGACTGGTAAGCATGCCTGAACCAATAGCATAGATAGATCATATCTACTGTTTCTCCACCCCAAATCCATTTTTCCTTGAGCATATGGGGAAAACTAGATGGATAAAAGGCAAAGTTCAATAATTCTGCCCTGTCCCAACAGTAATTGTGATAACACATTGTTTGATAGTGAGATGCATGCACTAATATGTTGTGCAGTATCTAACAGATAGAAACATAGAAACATAGAAGACTGACGGCAGAAAAAGACCTCATGATCCATCTAGTCTGCCCTTATATACTATTTCCTGTATTTTATCTTACAATGGATATATGTTTATCCAGGCATGTTTAAATTCTGTTACTGTGGATTTACCAACCACGTCTGCTGGAAGTTTGTCCCAAGGATCTACTACTCTTTCAGTGAAATAATATTTTCTCACGTTGCTTTTGATCTTTCACCCAACTAACTTCAGATTGTGTCCCCTTGTTCTTGTGTTCACTTTCCTATTAAAAACACTTCCCTCCTGAACCTTATTTAACCCTTTAACATATTTAAATGTTTCGATCATGAAAACCCTTTTCCTTCTGTCCTCCAGACTATACAGATGTCACGGAAATATTCACAAATGTAACCACAACAAAATTAAATATAAAAACATGTACTGTAAGAGTACAGTGCTATACTGTTGTCATTCCGTAAGGATAGCAACAATTATAGAAAATCTGATTTGCTGCGTAAAATTTTCCATGAAATTTCTGACTCTTCCTCCCTTCCTCTTTCCCTCTTTCTACCCCCCCCCCTTCTCCCTCTCCCTCTTCTCCATATTATTGGAGCTCAGAAGCTAAGTAGGGATGGTTTTGGTGTATAGGGAATGGGAAGCACCCTGGAAAAGATATGGCTGTGAGCTAAATTGCAAATATAAAAGTGCTCAGGAAGACTTTAATTTCAAAGGATTTCTTTGTTGTTGCCAAGAAAACTACATGGCCATTGCATCATCGGAAGCCAAGCATGCCTTTAAGACAATTTTCCTGTTTATGTCCGGACATATGTATAATAGACAAAGCAACTTGAAACTGTTTTTTTTCTGTTAAAAAGAAAAACTAATGTGCATGCTAAAATTAATTCTGCCAATTTTGATGTAGATTTATTTTTCCACTGTTATATAAAAATTCCATTATTATGGAAGTTAGAAGTCATCATTCTTGATGTTATAATAAATCCAAAATACTGGGAATATGACCAAGGAAAACATATAAGACCCCCAATAGGCTGTGATCACTCTAAAGTCATATTCACCATTCTGTGAAGTCAAGACTAAAATATAGCTATAACAGGACAATTTGAAAACTTGTTCATAAATCTTCCAACTCTTGAACTACAATTCCAACAGTGAGATGATCATAACCAGATGTTGACATTAACTTAAAAAGAAAAGAAAAGCTGCTATTCAGTAGTATGGTTATATGGCTTGGAGCTGATAGTGATACTGGAGTTTATCCATCTACTGTGAATTATCAGTATCACAATATTTATTAAAGGAATAATGAACAATAGGAGGGGGGGGATTTTTCAAACGGTAAAATCTTTAAAATCTAAAATTTCCTTATGCAGTTCTTTACCATTCATATTTAAGGAAGCATTCTTTGTCTAGAGTTCTATCTGCCTTGATAAATGAACGTTGAAGTCAAAGCTGTGAAAAAGTTCATATTCATTTGAATGACAGGACACTCCTCTGTCAAGCAAAGAATTGTGTCCTCAGATTTTTTGTCTTGACGGGAAGAGAAGTCTCATGTCTATCATCATGATCTATGAATCACTGTTCAGAAGTTCATTCCATCCTGGCCTTGCAGACATTTAGATCAGTTTTCCTTGAAATACCTTGGATACTTTAGAAGAGGGGAAAATCTAAGGAAATTACAGAGATGATAAAACCCAGTGTATTGTTTGTGTTAATTATGCAAAATTCTTCATTTATTTGCATCTCTTTTCATCTATATTAACATCATGGACTGATTTAATTAAAAATAAAATCTCAAACAATTTTTAGAAGCATTGAGAGATACATTTGAAGTCATACTGATATCAATATTAGTATCATACAATAAACTCTGGCATATTTTAAAAGTGAGTAAAAAGCTCGGCCTTGAAATGGCTTTGTTCACTATTTAGAATGGTATTTCAGATGAATCCCCAGTGAAGTATCTAAAAAGAATAATTTTAAGTCATTGAACGGGAAAGTATTCCACATGATAACTGTTAGGTATCCATTACAAAGCAGAGTTATCTTCCATGACTTGTATTTGCATGAGATGCCTTGGGAGACCTTCATTTTCATTTCCAGTGGCAAGTCCTTGCTAGCAGAGATGAGCTGCAGCCGTTTTTCTTTTGTGTTTCACAGTTCAGTTCTCCTCAGCACAGAGCTGGAAGAGAATGAGGTACATCTCGGACTACTCAAAAGTTTCTCAGAGATATTTGCCTCCTACTTCATTCAGTGAGAAGCTATAAATTACAGGAAGTCCTCCGTTAGCAACTGCTTTGCTCAGCAACCATTCAAACTTATGATGAAGATAAGAAAGTGTTGTGGTTAGCTCTGGTCCAGCTCCTGTCCCAAGGACTGTGGATGTGGGGGAGACATCCACATGCTGCAGGCCTGTTTTGCCCCCGGTGGAATCTGATGATGAAGGCTCCTCTGACCAAGAAGACATGAGTGACAGGGAGGAGGAGAGTGGGGCAGACAGCTCAGAAGGAGATCAATTATCTAGCTCCTCCTTGGATTCAGAACAAGAGTTAATGATACAGCCACGCATGCAGAGAGCGATGCATAGGCAACAACAACTGAGAGATTATTATCAAAGAAAATGAGGCCACCTGTGGTTGGGTGGGGCTGTGGTAATTAGTGAGGCTGCTATAAAGAGCAGCCTGTGGGTTTGGCCATTGTGGAGGATTATCTGATCGTTGTGTTTCGTGACTGCTTTACTGACTTTGACCTTTTGTGTGTTGATTTTTCCCTGCTTTGAAACTAAACCAGAGCAAAGTGTGTTTCACTTTGTGAAAGAAGAAGGACTGTGAATTGCCTCACAGCTGCAAGCTAAGTATCACAGAACTGATAAGGGACTTGTATAAATTACCAATTTGTTTGGAGACAAGTGCTCTTTGCTATACCAAAAGAGGGCTTGGTTAAAGTGAATTTTCATTATAAAGAACATTGTTTTGAATTTTCAAACATGTGTGTGTCTGAAATTGTATCTGTGCATTTTTGGGAGGATTCTACCAGAGAGCTCGACAGAACAGAAAGTACATATATATATTGTCCTCAACTTATGGCTGTTGCAGTATTCTCACAGTCATATGATCAAAATTTGGGTGTTTCCCAACCAGCATATATTTATGACAGTCACTTGATATCCATTTGCAAACCACAAACAGCTTCCGAAAAGCAAAGTCAATGGGGAAGCCAGCAGAAAATAATAAGTCATAGTTACATGACATCATGCTTAACAACTGTGTGATTCACTTGACTGCAGCAGAACTGATGTTGTTAAGTTGGCATGGTCACATTTTGTTTAACTTATCAGGCAATTGAGTTGTCTGCCTCCCCCCCACCCCGATTTCAGTCGCTAAATGAAGAGGGCTACCTTTAATTCCAAACACGTTTCTTTAGTTTGAGCTTTAGAATTGGATCTACAATAGCAAGTCAAATAAGTAGTATAAAATAATTGGAACAATCGTGTATTAGCGGTGCATTCTAGTTGTAAGAATGCAAAATTTGGTTCAACAGTTTATTTCAAGGATAATATTCACAATGCGAATATTCACAAGCTGCTTTTGTAAATAGTTAGAAAAAATATAGCTCAGTTCACTGGCCTTGGGCTATTAAAATTACTGAAAATTCAGGTTTAAAGCTGAAGAGCTACAGTAGTGCTATTGTACAACAACAAAAATCTTTTTGTAACTCTAGGTCAATAATGAACATTAATTTAACCATCCTAAGTTGTCAGTGCATGTTTTGTTATACCTGTGGACTTCCTTTATAGCCTGACAAGGTATTCCCCCTCCCCCTCTTCCCACCCCAATTTGTAAGTCCTATTAGACTAACCATTTGTCAGGAAACAGTTGTTACTATTGCTGTTGTTTCACAGCAGAAATGTGTGCACATATTTGTGCTTATTATACATAACAAATGGAGTTTGGTTTTTAAGTAAATGCTTGCTACTGAGAATTGCCATAGCTTTTCTCTTTTCTTAAAGCAAAATGTTGATCAGTTTTCTAAAGCAGTAAGAATTGTCTTTGTTCATGTGATCACACGTATGGTTTTTCATTTTTTTTGATGCAATCAAAAACTTTTCCCCATAAGTAGGATTTGTTCATTTGGGATGCTATCTTAACTACTCTTGCTTAGAGAATATATTACTTGAGGTTAATAGCAGTAACAGTAGTATTTCATTCTGTTACTCATTCTGCACCATGACAGTTAAACTACTCAGCATATACAGTAGAACTCTTCTGGTTTTTTTCCAGGTCTAATCAGCCAATTGAGCAGATAAGACTAATGATTTCTTGGTAGTGTAAAGTGGTTTGCTAAAAGGGAAAATAGCAATGTATTGTTTGTTCCTTCTTTAACTGATTATTTAATTTCTCACTACCATTTATTAGTGAGACACTGGAGAAGCTTGAGCAACATTGTTGGAAAGTGGAATGTAAGGTAGGGTTTTCGCTCTGTTTCAGCAGTCTAGAAATAATTGATGTCCCATAGTGATGGGTGAACCAAACCCGCACAATTCGGGTCTGTACCGAATTTTGCGGTATTCGGTATGCTGAACAGGAACCCAAATTTTTTTCAAACTTCGGGCAAAGTTCGGCGTTGTGTTCGGCGTTCGGAGCTTTGACGTCACCGGCAGGTTGCTAAGGATGCCAAGGTGATCACTTCCTGGATTCCATGGAATCCAGGAAGTGATCACCTTGGCATCCTTAGCAACCTGCCAGTGATGTCAAAGCTCCGCCCCTGGAATTTCTTTGTGGGAGGGATTCCCCGTTCGGGTTCGGGTTCGGGTTCGGGTTTGGTTCGGGTTCGAATGAATTTTGCGTAAAGTTCGTCCGAACTTGCCGAACCCGAACACCTTTGGGTTCGCCCATCACTAATGTCCCAACAATTTCCCAGGAAAAAAAACAGAAGCCTCACAGTTTCTCTAGTCCCTTGATGGCGAACCTATGGCATGCGTGCCACAGGTAGCATGTGGAGCCATATGGGAGGGCAGGTGAGACTTTTCCATGTTTCAGCTTCAGCGCATATGCATTTTTTGTCCCCTGAAGTCCCGGAGCAAAAAAATCCCCAACAGACAAATCGGAAGTTCTGGAAAATGCACTTCCAGTTTGTCTATTTGGGCATTTTTTTCACCTACCAGCAGTGGTGGGTTCATACCGGTATGGTCCAGAGTATGGCACTGGTAGAAACCCATGGATGCAATTTTCAGTGATATTTTTCCGGCATCTACTGAAGAAGGTGCTTCTCAGCTGTGCTTCCGGTGAAGATATAAGACGAGGACAGCCTGGATGGGGTAAATTAAAAAACATTTCCTTCCTTTCCTGATATAATCCTGAGTCATAAATCTTTTTCCACTCTTATCGTAGAGGATGAAATTATGGAGGCTGGGTGACTGTGAGCCATTCATTCTCCTTCATCCCAACCTACCTCATAGGGTTGTTGTAGAGAAAATAGAAGAAGGGGAAAAAATTAGGTTACAGAAACAGATGGTGATTTCTGTTATTGATTTATATAGCAGTTTTTAAGGAGTTGCAATGAAAGCATCATTTGCCAGAAAAAAATGCAGACTAGAAATATTTTCAATTAAATTACCTTTTGACATCTGGCGATGAGTTGGCAGCCATAAGTGCTTACAGAATCTCCTCTATTACTATTTAATATGTTATTTATAAAATAACATAATAGCTATTTATAAACAGATGTTGAATTCTACAAAATGAGATATTCCATAGTAATGGCAAAAGGAAGTGGATGTCAAATATATAAGCACCAGTGAAAGATGATTTGTGCATCATCATGTCATACAAATGTAAATCTAAAATTATAATTCAACAAAATATTATTTTAAATACTTTAAATGTTTTGGATACTCATATGTTTTCCAGGAAAATTGGTAGGTAATCTGGAACCAATGCAACATTGGTTGAAATGATGTGATAATCTTTTCCACATATTAATTTTGTTCTAAATTAATCATTAGTTTTTGTAGATGCTTGTATCTCATGTTATATACTACTAATAAACTAACAATAATTGCAGCAAAAGTAAAGAACATCCCTTCTCTATTTGCTATAGGGCTCTAAAAAAAACCCCTCATCTGTATTCCTATAGGAACAATTTTTAAGAACAGTAGTCTATTTGCATAATGTTAAGACATCAATATATATGTTCAACTTCCATTTGCAAATAGATTGAGTTAAACCTAATCCTTTTTTGATGCATGACATGAAAACAATACCACTTTGTTTGTTTAGGACAGAAGTCTCCAAAATTGACAACTTTTAGAGTTATAGACTATAACATCCAGAATTCCATTTTCATAATAGGACAATTGGAGTGATGGATAATAATAATAATAATTATAATTATAATTATAATTATTATTATTATTATTATTATTATTATTATTATTTATTAGACTTGTATGCCGCCCCTCTCCGGAGACTCGGGGCTGCTCACATTGCAGTAATGGCAGTTATGTCATTTACTTATTTACTTATTATTAAATCAGTTTCTAAAGCTTTCCAATTTACCTGCAGCTCCAAGTGTTGCATTCAGATAAAACAAAGAAATAAAACATGTTATACCTGAGGCAAAAGCAATCATAAACAACCAAGTCATGTATAAAAACCTTCTGACCTGAAGTCCTGGGGGAGGAAACCAGATCTTGAGTCTTCCAAAGGGCTGCTGGGTCAGGGTCATCTGAATCTTAGGCAGAATGCTGTCCCATAGGGTAGGCACTGTGACAGAGAAGGGACATCTCCTAGGTCCCACCAGATGAAATTCCTTCATTGACAGGCTCCAGCACATGCTCCCTCTGTCAGTTCTTATCGGACAAGTAGAAGTAATTGGAGACAGGCGGTCCCAGCAGTTACAAGTCTTCTTTGCCAGGAAATATTTTATATAGGTCAAAATCAGCCCCTTGAACCATACCATATTGGTAAACCAGATAACTCATAAAGAAGTGGTGAGACATGAGCATACCAAAGTGCAACCATAACGTCTCATGCCACTGCATTTTGCATCAGCTGTGGCTTCTGAAGATCCTTCAAGATAGCCTAATGTCGAATGTTTTGCAGTGATTCAGTCAGAAGATGAGGTAGACTTGAATGACTGGAAAGTTACCAGTGAAAACCTCCTGCATAAAAGTAGTTCATAATTATGACATCATCACAGATCACATTTATCTTCGTATTCTTGCTATCGAAAGCCAATGTCTATATAATTTCATTGGCTGCCTTACATTAACTGAATAACGGATCCAAAGCCAAATGGATAAAGTTGAGGTGTCAGGTTTTCAAAACCTTTCTCACCAATGAAGCTGCTAAATGCAAATTAGCATGCCAAGAAGGTGAACCTTTTGCCTCCAGTACATCCTCTCTCCAACTCAAATCCATCATGAATTCTAAGAATGGAAAAAACACTTGCCAATTCTTCTAAGGTGTGTCCGCTCTGGCTCATCCTTCAACTAATAAGCAAATAAATGATAATAACAAGGTCAGAGCAAATGAGATGGAATATCTGCATATCAACATTAATTCACTCCTTCCCTGTGGATATTTTTTTTATCAGGCCTACCAGATTTGTTTAAAAAAACAGCTCAAGAAACTCATCTATTAGCTATGCATTTAATTGTTTGAAAAATTGATTGAGCTCGGAAAATAAAAGAGAGAAAAAGTATAAACCCTGCTCTTACTCTCCTCAGTTTTAAAAAAGTGATTGCACTTTTCATGTCAACGGTACAAAAGTTTTAGTATTGAGGTAGTGAGAAGACAAAGTCAAATTTCTGTTTTATACAAATATGAGTTTTCCAGTAGTTTTATTTTCAAACCTGAGGGATTCTATATAATAATAAATAATAATAATAACAACAACTATTATTATTATTATTATTATTATTATTATTATTATTATTTAGATTTGTATGCTGCCCTCTCCGAAAACTCGGGGTGGCTAAATAACATGAAAAAGAGCTATAGAAAGTCATAATTAACCATAACTACTTTGCCACACTATAAAGCTGTAGATTCTTACTTTGAAATAAAACAAAATGATAGTGTAAATTACTCAGAATAGATATGTAAGGCAATGATGGGCTCCTACGGGTATGGTCAGGTACGCAGAACCAGTAGAAATTTTTTTGTCAGGCATACAGAACCAGTAGAAACATTTAAATTTTTAAATTTTTTTCCCTTCTGGCCACTGGGTACCGTATATACTCGAGTATAAGCCGAGTTTTTTAGCCCCAAAAATGGGCTGAAAAACACAGCCTCGGCTTATACTCGGGTCACCACACCAGGGCGCCATTGCTTGAGCCAGAGCGAGGAGGCACCAGCTTTTGTCCCCTCTGGCACGCCGTAGTTCCTCTCCCTAGCTCAAGCTAAGAAGGCAGCCATTTGCAATGGTGAGTCGGATTAAAAAGGCCCCCTGCTGTCAGATTCTCCTCCCCCTCCTTTGAAAGGATTTAAACTGTTTAAAAAATGGTATTTTGTGGTAGTTGCTGTCCTTGCTTGGATAGGATCTAATAATGTGTTATGAGGCAGAGCTAGACAGGAATTCTTTTTCTATCTGTCTATCTTTCTATCTATCTATTTTTCTATCTATCTATTTTTCTATCTATCCATCTATCTATCTATCTATCTATCTATATCTATTTCTTTCTATCTATCTATCTATCTATCTATCTATCTATCTATTTTTCTATCTGTCTGTCTATCTTTATATCTATCTGTCTATCTATCTATCTATCTATCATCTATCTATCTGTATCTATTTCTATCTATCTATTTTTCTATCTAACTATTTTTCTTTCTATCTATCTATCTATCTATCTATCTATCTATCTGTATCTATTTCTATCTATCTATCTATCTATCTATCTATCTATCTATCTATCTATCTATCTATTTTTCTATCTGTCTGTCTGTCTGTCTATCTATCTTTCTATCTATATCTATCTATCTATCTATCTATTTCTATCTATCTATCTATCTATCTATCTATCTATTTTTCTGTCTGTCTGTCTGTCTGTCTATCTATCTTTCTATCTATATCTATCTATCTATCTATCTATCTATCTATCTATCTATCTATCTATCTATCTATTTGGTTTTCTATGCTGATAACCTCACAGCAGCTAATGCTGAAGCTCTTCTTTGGATACACTTATTTGTTTGTTTGTTTGTTTATTTATTTAATTGGATTTGTATGCAATCCCTCTCCAAGGACTCAGGGTGGCTCACAGCATATATAAAAACAGAACAATAATGTAAATCCAATTAATGATGAGAAGGAATCCAGTTTTGAAGGATTTTAACTCTTAGGTTTTAGCTTTGTTCCTGATCGAGCTACTTTTTTTACTTTTTAATTTATTGTTAATATTGTTAATTTGTTTACCCTCTTTTAAATTTACAGAGCTAGTTTACTGGTTTTCTTTAAAATAAATATTCTAAAACATGTCTCAATCAATGTAATTTTATTGTTTTCCATTTTTATAAGTTACCAGTAGCCACTGCATTTTCTAACCTCGGCTTATACTCGGGTCAATACGTTTTCCCAGTTTTTGTGGCAAAAATTGGTGCCTCGGCTTATACTCGGGTCGGCTTATACTCGAGTATATACGGTATGTTTTTCCTATCATACTAAATGAGGTTGAATGTGTATAATTTTAAAAGAGCTGTGCGTGCATGCATGTGTGTACATACCCAGGCAGTTTATATAGTAGATAATGTATATTTTTGTGTGCCTGTGTCAGGGGTGGGCTGCTGCCTGGATGGGGGGGGGGGGGGTACATAGTGGGGTAGTGAAAATGAAGCTCCACCACAGAGCACCCAATTTGCACCAAAGATGTTGAAAAGAAATACAGGGCGTCCTCTTTGGGCAGCCTCTGCATTCTTCCTGAAAGCGTTAAAAAACCCCAAAGCTAGCAATTCTGCTACAAACCATCAAGCCACACCCACAAAATAAGCCATGTCCACAGCATGGTAGTAAACATTTTTGGCAGCCCTTCACTGGCCTGTGTGTAATATGTATGTACATTAATGGCATATATACATAGAATTAAACAGTACATTTTGGATGTTCAGTAATAGTAAATAGATAGGGAAATTGTATCTCTTTGAGGCGAAGAGAGACCAGGCACCCTAACCCATACCTTTGACATGAGTGATGTCAAGTTGGCCACCTTTAAGCCAGTCACATGGCCTTTAAGCCACCCCCGATCACATGATCATCAAGTCACTCCCACCTGGTCACATGGCCAGCAAGCCACACCCACCAAATAAGGCACGCTCACAGTGTAGTAGTAAAAAGAATTTGCAGCCCTTCATTGATGTAAGGGATCATTGTATAAGATACATATAGTATTTAAATATATCAAACTTATAAAGATGTACAGTAATTCTAAACAATATTATAGGTGTCAGATTATGTATGGACTGTGAGTTATTGCTTGATTGGGAGAATACCAGGAAACCCCAATTCTTTTGACCAGATAGGAAAGGTATAAATAAATAATTGTAACCATGACAAACCACTTTTGCACTGTGGCCAAGAAAACAGCATGAAGGACATCATATATTTATCAGAATTCAAGCTCAATTCAAAGTCATATTTCACTTATCTATTGAAATTTGATTTTACAGTAGGGAAAGGTGGCTAGCAAATCTAGTTATAATTTCTCAAAAGAAATTTACCTGTAGAGACAATGATTACTCTTATTTATTCTTTGAAGGAGTGATAGGATATAAACAGTATTGTTCATTTGTCTTAATCTCAAATAACTCCAGAATCCCACCGTTTTATGGCAAGCTGTGTGTATTACTGTCAATATTTTCCTGAAGCAAAATCATTTTAAGCTGATCAAAGATTATCAGTACTCTAGCAACCTGTTTACTCTTCTGCATTTATTACTATTGCAATTCACTGAGTTTCACCTCAGTTGTAAATATAATTAAAAGGCTTCAACCACAACAACACAAGAGCACACAACAGATTTAAACTTAATATTAACTGCTCCAAACTTGACTGTAAAAAATATGACTTCAGTAACCGAGTTGTCGAAGCATGGAACTCATTATCGGACTCCATAGTGTCATCCCCAAACCCCCAACACTTTACCCTTAGATTATCTACATTTGACCTATCCAGATTCCTAAGAGGTCAGTAAGGGGCGAGTACAAGTGCACTAGAGTGCCTTACGTCCCCTGTCCTATTGCTCTCCTATATCTCCTATACCTTTCTTCTATTCCTATATCTCTCCTTCTATTCTTTCATTGATATGTTCTATTACTATATCTTCTTTTCTATTCTTTCATAGATATATTTTACTATGAGTATTTCCTCTATAATCTTCATCATGTATTTTACTATGTGTATATATATACCCACTAAAACTCTCATTGTGTATTGAAAGAAAGAAAGAAAGAAAGAAAGAAAGAAAGAAAGAGAAAGAAAGAAAGATGGAACATGGGATAATGTCAGGTTCACTAAGTAGACCTGACTAGAAAATCAACTTCATTAGAAGGCTAAAACTACCTTTACTGATATACACTGTAATAAGTTTTGCAAGGCTGGTTGTGCTATACTGTACCTGTCCTTAAAGTTCAGTGAATTACTGAGGTGTTTGCCTGAGTCACTTTCAGTGCTGTATCATTTGGGACTTTAAAAATGCTTCAGCCCCTTTTTTTGCACGCAATACTATCATCCCATCTCCATCAAGGTCGTCTTTCTTACTATCTACAATTACCTTTAAAATGAAATAACTTTCTTGTAATCAATATAATGTAATCCATTTATGTAATCCAGTTGTCAAACTCCATGTACTAGGTATATAGTTCAGAAGAATATTACCCTTTGAAAATTTTAGCTTTTATGTCACTATTTATTTATTCCTGCACAATAATTAAAACAATAAATAAAGGCCACAAATTGATTATACCTAAAGTGAAATTCAAGTAACTTTCTTCTTGAAGAGTCACAGAAATGGTGCCTCCTATCTTTTTGTTATGCAACTCATTGGCTTAGTGATAAGGAATGTTGATACATGCCATTATTTCTTTAAGGACAATTTGTTTCCATTATTGAAAAGAGAATCAAGTTTTTAATAAATGAAATCATTTTTAAGTATATGGGTAATTTTTTAAATTATTAATTGCTTTTTCTTTTGTTTTAGTAGTTTAGATTAGACAGATGGGATTCTGATCTTTAACAGCTCCATGACTCATAGAACTGCTTGTGTACTAAAATGCCATTATTAACACAACAGTAGTTTTCAGCAGTTGGTAATTATTGCCATAATTAAACATTTATCAAGAAACAAGTATTTATCATTCATTAAACTTTCATTAAAATCCATCTTTGCGCTAGCTAGATTAACCAGTGATTTTCAAGTGATAGCTTTTTAACTGCTGGCAGCACTGTATTGAAAGATATAACGTACTAGGGACTATTACGATATAAGATTTTCCATACCATTGATTCTAAGGATTTATCAGTTTGGTTTGGTGTGGGCAAAACCAATGCAAAAACCAACAAATTCTGTTGCTTATTATGTTCCTTCAATACATTCATTTATCTTTGTTCCCAAGACTTTTAAAGATTTTCTTCATGTTGATGTTGTTATATTAAGACCATGGAACAAGTCTCCTAGTTTTATTTACTTACTAACTAACTTATTTAGCATATTGGAATACTGTACATGGACTAGCAATATAAATTAACATTTCAAGCAGATTAGTAGAATCCAATAAGATATAAATATCAAAAAGATAAATATTCAAATATATTTGTCTAGACCAGGGGTAGGCAAAGTTGGCTCTTCTATGACTTGTGGACTTCAACTCCCACAATTCCTGAGCCAATCATGCTAGCTCAGGAATTCTGGGAGTTGAAGTCCACATGTCATAGAAGAGGCAACTTTGCCTACCTCTGGTCTAGACCTTCTAACCATTGAAGTCCAGCATTGTTTATATTTAATCAGATACTGGACTGGTATATGCCCTCACGTTAAAGCTTGTGACAGTGTGATCTACAGTTTGATGTGGAACCCCGCAGTCACACTGAGGGGAGGAAACTATGCCCCATTTATACAGAGAATCCTAGCAGACACCATGTCAGGTGCAAATTCTATTCATGATTGTCTATGTGGTAATTCAAAGCCTTTTTTTGTGGCGTCATTTATGTCTTCATATAACTGGGCATTCAGCAACCCATTTGGCAGCAAAATACGTGGCTATAAAACCTACTTTGACATTTTTTTTACCAACTGGAATAAATGTAAGCAATTTCTATATCATCAAACTTAGTTTTTCAAGGTATTTTCCCAGAATAGAATAGAATAGAATATACCGTATATCTTTTGTTATTGTAGTTGTTATTAATCTCCTGCATTTTTTAATTTTTTAAATTAAACTTTGTACCCTGATCTGTGGGAAACTTTGAACATTATTCATTTTCATATCCAAAGTTTGTTCACTTTGGCTCTTAGATTATAGTCTAATTAGCTATTACATATTTTGTAATGACAATTAAATTGACTACATATTGCAAAGCCAAGCCTGAGGATAGCAGTATCATATTTCTGGTCATCTTTTGGCACCTTTTCAGTTAGAAATGTCCTTTGATTCAGTTCCACACAATTAATTTTTTTTGCCTTAATTTGCCTTTTATGCTTAATAAGAGACTGTAATACCAGAAGTGGTCAATGTCCAACTCTTGTCAACTATGGCAGCCAGTCGTATCTCTCTGATGATTTGCGTAAGCTGAGAATATGTCTTGCTCTTCCTGCTTTCCTATTTAACTCTTTTAACAAATGTAAGTCTTTATTTCCGAGTGTCAATCGGTGAAGGTTAAAATAAGTTTGGAGTGATCTCTTTGATTGTCTAGACTGTACCAGAGGGAAAATAAAAGACCTTCGGTAAGTAACATTGACTTGGAGAGCTCCTTCACATACATACTAGCAGTCCATATCATCGCTTGTATTCAGCAACTTTCTTGTGTTTTCTCTTGGGCAAAAAATTTACTGTATCAGTGCTTTTATGTCACAAGAATGAATTGAATTTGTACCCTTTAGTGCAAACAACAATAGACAGTGTGGTAACCTAGTGGAAAACAAATAGATGCCCCGTCCCTGTTGGGGATTCAGAGAGGTTCAGAAAGATGGAGCTGACGGTGGAGAGGTGGCAGATAAAAACAGGCTGAAGCAAGGGAGAATCCTGCGGTCATTTATTACCATGCCATCTTCATAGTGTTTGCTGAACCAAGGTGCAGAGTAATGATTCAGACAAATGATGTTAATAATAATAGCTGGCCCTTTGGCAAAAACTGGATACCTGGCATTGCACTGTGAGACCTAATCAGATCCTCTCAAACTTTACTTCAAAAATGATAGAATTTCTAACTTCTAGTTTCTCCCCACCTCACCAATTCATTCCTTCTAGATATATCAGTTTAAGACAACAGAAAGTGGGAGAAAAAATGATAAGCACTTTGTTCCCCAGCAAGAGAGACAAAAGCATTCGGCATTGCATTTTTGACATGTAATGAAAACTAGTGTTAAAATATTTTGTTTCCTCTGCATAAATGTACACCTTGGAACCCAGTTTTAACAGCTAGATTCATACAACTGAATTCAGTAAGGAAACATTGATTTTGCTTCAACTGAGGCATTGTTTGAGTTGCACACTACTTTTAGCAATAATATATTCTGTAAATAGCTTTACTTCTATGGAATTACTGCAAACAAACAAAAAGAGCAGCTTGTTCTTTTTTGGTTGCTACTTTTATACTGACCACATTAATATATCGTTGCATGTTACAAAGTCATGACTTCTTAAACATTTCTTTATTAGTCGTGGTATTTGAATTGCAACACATTATTACATTTTCCTCTTTCAATCTGTTTTAATTTGGATCATACCTGTACGTTTGTAGGATATAGGCTATAATTATAGTTTAATAGCTACAGTTGAAACAGCATCTGTTTAACTCCAAACAACATCAGACTTATTAATTAGCAACATTTTGGCATCAATTTATCACACATGCTTTGACACATTAGATACTTGAAGCTTAAACTATTGGTGTAGCACAGAAAATAAATAATTAAATGGAACACAGAGGTGGCATTATAAGATCGTCCATGGAGGGAAAATATGTGGGCATGTGGGAGGTTAATGTACACACTTCAAATTCCTTTGCTTGATTTGATATTTTCTTCATAACTCTACAGGTAAGTAAATAGTTTATGCTGCCATTGTATATCCAGATTAGGCATAGTTGCAGGCTATTCTCGTTAAAGTAAATACAATTCATTCAAAGAAGAAAAATGGAGGGTTTTTGTTGCAGTCATTTGGAAATTTCATTTTTCAGTGGAGTTGACCCAACATGCTAGAGCTAGGAGCCCAGTCTTGCTCACTTCAAGCTTTTCAGAAGCTTCCTGCATTTCTAAAATCCACTTTTTTCCACCTGTGAGGTACATGGATCTCATACAGAGGCCTGGAATCAGAAAAAAATGGATCTTATGGGACTCATCTCTACATTATATCGATCTGTAAATTTTCTGTGTTACATGAGAAAAATACATCTCCTTTCTCCTGTCCTTACCAGTTTCTAGAGAGGGACAATTGAGAGTAACCTGTCTTTTGCATTGTCTGGTTTGGAAACATTACTGCTTTGAATAAGAAGGCGGTGTAGAGTGGTAAGGATGTCAGAAAAGATTATTCATAATTCACTCCCTTCTATCTAGGATACAGCATATAAATGATGTTTGAGCAGGGTCCACAGTATCGTCTGGGATGCTACACATGTCTTCATGACCTGTTTTCCTTGTAGCCTTCTGGGATAAGGCTTCGTGGTATCCGAAGCAAAAATCTAGGTTCAGTCAGTTTTGTTCCATATAATATCAACCTTGTGAACTCTCAACTTTTCACACACGTGTGTGTGTGTGTGTGTGTATGTGCAACATTTTTGCTGATAAGTGAAAAAGAAGGGAGACTAGAATAGATCTACTTCGACAGAAAACAAGCACACACACACACACACACACACACATAGTGTGTCTGAGTATGAGTGGAGCTGAGTGGAGGAGATCCTGTGGTGTAGAGGTTAAAGGTGCTGCTTTGCAAGGCAAACCCCACAGGTTCAAATCCCGTTAGGCTATGGCTAGCTGAAGAGGAAAAAAAGAACTTGAAATAGATCTATACTAGTCTCCCTTCCTTTTCATTATCAGCAAAAATATGTATGTATATGTGTGTGTGTGTCTGTGTATAAAATATGTAAATAATATTAAATATTAAACAAGTATTTAATATGTACTGTATATATACTGTGTGTATATATATATATGTACATCCCTTCAGTGTACACAGCTGAAGGGATCAGGTCTGGTGGCTCAGCTGTTAATTCTCTGCCTTACAAAGCAGAAGCTGCCGGATCAAATCCCAGGAAGGGTGTGCCTAGCTGATGAGGCCAAAATAGCTCTATCCTAGTCTCCCTTAATTTTAAAATTTCAGCAAAAACATGTGATGCATATATATATGTGTGTGTGTGTGTGTGTCACATTTTTTTTGCTGAATTTGAAAATTAAGGGAGACTAGGATAGATCTATTTCGGCCTTATTTTGGCCTCATCAGATAGCCATACCCACTGGGACTTGAACCTGCAACCTTTGCCTTGTAAGGCAGAAAATTATCCTCTAGGCTACAGTATCCAAACCCTTCAGCTCTGCACCAGGGAAGGGTTACATATTTTTGTGTCGAATCATATATATATATTGGGGGTGAAAGGGGGTGGGGTTGTATATGTACGTGTGTGTGTGTCTGTGTGTGTGTGGTTAGATAAGTGTATGTATATAGCATGTGTATATGTGTGTTAGATGCCCTGGTCAACCACTAGGAGAAGGGAAACTCTGACTGCAAATCTTCACTGCCTTTTAGCTATATCCATCATTGGAAGAGGCTTCAGGAGTAAACTTTGAGGCAAAATCCAGAGCCAGAGTCCTGGAAGCAGTTCGTGACCGTATACAGACACATTCTGATAACTCCTGTGACGTAGCTGGAGCCAATCGTAGCCATTCCATTGGAATATTTCAGAGACATGGAGAGGGGGGATCTGCTGCTTGGGTAACAGTCTATCCTCCGTACTAACCTACCCAGGCTTCACGCTCTGGGGTATCCAGAGCATGATACCATGGCCTTTCGAGACTGAAGGATGCCAATGTGTGTTATGTATAGATATATACTTCCTTTTCAGAGCAAATTTCATTTTTAATGGGTGCCTGTGTACTCACAGTAAAAAATGACAATGAAGGTTATCCTATCCTTCCTATCCTACCCTACCTTATCATATCAGACACCATCTTATAACCTTTCAGTGTCTGCCATGCTTGCTGTTTTGTATTTTATGTTTAACACTACCAATCATTCCCAATAATAATTACCTTAATAGAGACAACAAAGGTATTTGTCTTACCTGAGCTCTAGATACACAATAACTGCATGAGCAGAATATTTTGAATAATGCCACAGGATACAGCACATACATTTAGGAAATAGCAAATGTATTTATAATTATATCAATAAATAGAAACGATAGGAGACTTGTTTCTTATGGTAAATAGTACATTTACAAATACAGTAAGACCTCACCTATCGCTGGTGTTACGTTCCAGACCCGGCCGCGATAGGTGAAATCCGCGATGTGGAATTTATCGACTGATAGTACTTATTTAAGTATTTATATTGTAATTGTTTGGTAAGTTTTCATTGTTTTAAGTGTTTATAAACCCTTCCCACACTATTACAAAATACATATCACAGTAGTACATCTATAATATAACTTAAAACTAATAAAAATAATAAAAAAAAATAAAGCAACAACATTCTCTTTCTCTCTCATAGGTATACGTAATCTCTCTCTCTCTCATATATCCTAAGAAATATTTCTTGAAAAACCGCGATGAAGTGAAGCCGCGGTAGGTGAAGCGCGATATAGCGAGGGACTACTGTAATACCTTACTTATACAAAATGAATATCCTCATTTTAAAGCAATATCCTACACACACACAAACAGAATGAGAGAAAGAGAGAGCAGGAGGATTAATCTAAAAAAATGCCTTACTTGTTTCTATTTCCATATATTCAGTTCATTTGGGACAGCTCTCCCTTTTAAACAAATATATTATTTTGGAAAAGATCTTTCTTTTAGGTAAATTCAGTAATAGTATTTTAAAAGACATTACTCTGGATATGTTTTTGTAAAAGTAGCTGATATGCTACTTGTTATAGATATATTTTAACTTAAATGTCCCAGTCCCTGCTTGTTGTAAATGCCTAATTACCAATGCAGATAATTCCATTTGTTGCAGAATACATGAAGAAATCCATATCTTTAAGTCTGGAAATTCTGTTAGCTTAGATTTTGAGACATGGAAAGATATCATTGTATAAGAGAATCTATATGTCAGGAGAATAATGTCTTATGTGCCCTTTCTCTTATTTCATGGTTGGATTACACAAAAACTCTAATGGTGTAATATAAAGCAAAAGAGAAGAAACTGCACAAAAATGAGAATTTAATTGTTTCAGATAGAAAGCTTTCACTTTTTGCCTTAATTCACTAACAGATATCTTCCTGATCTTTATGTGTCTATTGAAAAAATAGCAAATGATAGAAACTTGTATGCATTTTGCTTTTCATAAAGTTGTGACTCACAAAGAATATTTGTTTTATTTAAAAAATTGTACAACTACAATCTTGCTCTGAAGATATACAATTTTCAGGAAAAGAAGAAGAAAAGCATAGGGGCAAAGTCAAGAGAGGAATCAGTCTAGAGTCTTTATGTTGCCACAAGCAATCCAATTCCAGCCACCTTTGAATTCTGCTGTTTCTTATCTAGCCACAATTTAGTGCTGACTATCAGTTGGCTGTTTTTTGCATATAGGCGTGAGCAATAAATTTTCTTAACGGGAATTGAACATATGGTCCTGATTCTTTGCACATAACAATTGTACCTTACAACACAATCCTTTATATGCTTACTCAGAAGTAAGCCTCAATGAGTTATGATGTAATTATTTCAGATAAAAATAGATAACATTACAGTTTACAAGAAAGTAATTGCCACAGACCTATTGTACATCAAATTCTTAGGCACTAGTAAGAATAGTTGTTTGTTGTTGATGAAATATGAAACCCACGGATGGAATCAGGTCACGTTTAAAACAGGAATCAATTACCAAAGGTCTACAGAATAGTAAGAGGGATATATGATCTATTCCTGGCATTTTCGTAGCATATATGTGAATATGTAGTATAGTATATAGTACAGCCTGGCAAATTCTGTGTGCATACTGCATGTTCACACTAATTGCATATTACTAATTGCAAAATACATCGTTTAAGCAACCTATACTATCTATAATAAATATATTTCCTCAACATAACACATACAGTTTACAAAAATGACAAGCAAGGGTGGTACATTTCTCAATGTGAATCAGCCAGTCCTTCGTTTCTTGCAAATTAGGCATAAGAAAGCCAACCGTTAACATGTACTTGAAGAAGGGAACATTTTAATCCCATGATTCATGAAACCAGGCAAGTAATAAGTTAAGTACCATGTGTAATGTATTTCTCAGAGTTGTCAGCTGATCCGAGGGATACCTTCACTATTTGGGGGTTGCTGCCTTTGGCCAGCTAATTGCTCTAAGAAAGGAAGAGGGGTTGCTTGTATAATGACATGGATCGTCTTTGGCAGCATCAAACTGAAGCATCAGTCAGTCCATCTGGGTAAAATCACAAGCCGACTCCGATATTGCTAAATATTTATACTGTCAAATACACACAGACATCCAGATGAAAAGAGGCATTCATTAGGAATTCTCCAGCTTGTCAGTTTAAAGATGTAGATTAGAGCGAAACCTCCCACTATGGTACTGAGCGCTCAGGAAAAGTCTATATTTAGCCCTTCTAAGCAATAAATATCATCATATTGCCTCGTTTAGGTAAATAGAGAATAAATATTGTCAAGATGATCCTAGAGATAATGTAAACAGATCCCTGTTCAGAGTCTGTGTTACCAGGGTAAATTCCAGGAGATTGAAATGCTGATGATGTTTTCTGGTTTAACCCTTTTCTGCTAATCCCAGCCCCCTCCCCCTCTGGTGAGAGAGAGAGAGAGAGAAATAGAGAGAGAGAGAGAGAGACTGCAGACAGATTTTGTTCTCAACAGATCAGAGCAATGGGAGTGGGGATGGGAAGCATGTGTGTGTGTGCCTTTGTGTGTGTGCCTTTGTGTGTGTGTGTGTGTGTGCGGGCACGCACATGCGCGTGCCAGCATGTATTTTAAGTGAGTTGATTTTGTGTTATAAGTGAATTACTGCATTATGCTAATTAGTGGTTTGCTTTTAATATTTTTTTTTGGCATCGCTACAGGCTGCTGCTGGTGATTGGAAAATAAAGATATCTATAGCAACACTGTGATTCAGTCTGCAGCTTAACATGGAAATTGACAAAGGCCATCAATCAAAGGAGAACATTATAGTCCTCAGATTAAGACATGATTTCAGCATTTTATCAAGTTAAAGTACATACTGAAAATACATTTTATTAGCCCATGTTTTTCCCTATTATTATACAAACACTTTGTTAGGAAAGCATTTACTATCCCTTTCAATGTAAATCTTTAAATTCACCGAAGTATTTTAATTTTTGAAAGGTCATATTTTAATTCATAAGAGTGGATCCAGTTTTAGTTTTATAAATCTGGGCTGTGTTGCACGCAGGATCACTCACAGAAATATTTGTACAGACATACTGTATATAAATAACACGCATTGCCCACAAGAAAATGAGCGCCAGCACAGGAATTAGTTGATATACTAGGTGATTTTGTTTAGATTAATAATTAACATCTCACTTTATAACTAAATATCCATAATTAATCAGCAAATCATAATGTGAAGACTAATTAAGTTCCAACTCAAATCTTAACTGAAAATCCATATCACTATCCAACATCATTAATTACTTTAGTAATCAAAGTTATCCCTCCTGGGATTTGACATAAAGCTTTGTAGGTTTATAAACTAAGCTGTTATCTGAACAATATTTTGAAAGTAGCTTTAAATCCCATTAGAGATAACTGAAGTGTTGTATTTGATGTTTAAACAAATTTCAACTGTATTCAAATACACTTCCCCTCCCTGCTGTGGTTTTCTCTATCGCTCACAATTTTAGTTATCAGTGTAGATACTGTATGAATTATGATAGTATATAAGGGCCAAAGACAATGAAAAATATCAGATGTTGGATTGTTTTAAACAAAAGCAAAAACAAAAAAACCCCATAGAACAGCTCAGTCAGCACTAAACTATAGCAAAAAAAAACCCTTTAAAAATATATATGTGATCAAGATTATTTAAAGTAACAAGAACTTTACAGATGTTGCATGTGAAATACATTCACTTTAATTTTGCAACATCTTCATAAGTATGAAAGATTTTAGTATCATAAGCATAGACCTCAAACCTGGACCATAAGCAGAGATCTAAATTTGCTTTTCATTAAAAAGTGAAGAGTTAAAACAGACATTTTTCAATATGTTTGGCATCAGAAATTTTAGAATACATAATCTGATACAGTTCCTCTGTACGACAGCTATAAAATTCTAAATAATGTTTACTCCAAGAAACTTTCATCTATTTGAGGCTGTTAACTTAAAGCCTGTATCTGGGGTTATTGGGTGACAATCATAAACTCATAGGAATTCAGTTAATGGGTTATGATCTGAAACTGTTTATAATAGCCAACTAGACAGTTCTTAATATGAAGATTTCTATAATTTTGTTGTCAGCTTGTGAAGTATTCCAGTGCCAATTATTTAACACAATTATGTTTTCCTAATAACAAAAGAAGGAACAGTGAATTAAGAAGGGTTACCTTCGGATCTTTAGACAACAATTTAATAATTAAAATGTACTTGTCATTAAGCAATAACATTTTTTATTTCTCCTTTACGGAATTCTAATTATTGAAAATGCTTGCCTTTTCACTTTATTTCTTCAACTTCTTGTCAGTTTACACTGTGGAATGAACTAATGTTTTCCGGGTCCAAGGTTTATGCCCAATAACTCCCATAGACTCACTTCATTTGGTTATTCAAAAACCATAATTAGTGTGGTAATTAACATGTGAATTCTTCAAAGGCAGACTGCTGGAATCATGGGACATTGCCCTCATTCTTACTGATGTTTGAATGATAAGAGACTTTGGTTGAGGTGACAACAGGATTTGGATTATAGCACATTAACCAAGCTGCAGCAAAATTCAGATAGGCCGTTGGTCCACAGAGCCTTTTTATTTTTGAAGGGGAAAAAAAGTAATTATCCACACTGTTTTTATAATGCATCTAGGTGTTATCCGGCATTTGCAGCTGTCAAATCATTTGTTTTAAAACGCCTTTTTATAACTTAACTTTTGAGTTTTGCACATTATTTCTTAACCAATTATAGAGCCAAGGTGCCAAGATGTTAAAAAAAATAATAATCTCCAGAATCATAACACTGAAAAGGGAAGAAGAATATGGGGAGGGGGAAATAGAGGAAAATAAAAGAAGTGTCATTGTGACAATTGATTTCAGACAATTTGATGGTAATTTTGGAGTTGATGTGGTTTAGAGTCTTAAAATTGGAGATATAAAGAAAAGCCCCATTCTTATTAAACACCGTTGAGGATAGAGATTCTCTGGGTCCCACTGTTCAATTATGACGAATTTGTGGCATTTTTCAAGTCAGAATGAGTTATGCATTTGAAAATGAATGTTGTTGGCACCTTTGAGGGTCCTTTTGATGTACCTGTAGCTTATGACTACAATAATGTGAAATGAAACGCTAGTTTTGTCTGCATGATCTGAACTGTTCTTTTAAATTTCTGTAATTAGTGGATCTTTTAAAATCTGCAATCTCCCCTCTTCCCCCTCCCACCCCAAAAAAGAGGACCCTGCTGCAGAACGTTCTTAAGATTAGACAAAAATGGTCCATAGACATGTGTTTATCAGCCTAAGAGGCTTTTGGGGCTTGAAAAATCCCTGAAGTTGTTTTAACCCCTTTGTCCCTCCCATTAATGAGAAAGCAGCTGTACAAGTAATCGCCAAGGCAGGTGACCTTATGCCATCCCATCTTATAAACTGTGCTTCTTTTTTTAAAAAGAAAAACAACTTCTGGAAGGCACAGTAAAGAAGCAAATGCCTTTCTACAATGTGAAGACTTTTTAGTGTTAATTACTACCAAAAATAACCTGTCTCCCAGGTCCTAATGCCAGTTGAGTTACTGTCGGAATTATGGTTTGCAGATATTTGAATTTGGTTGTGTTATAAAAATTCAGAAGCGGAGAAAATATTGTACATGTACATAATCATGAATATGTGCAACGGTCATTATATTTATAACTGAACTGTTCAGCAGTGTTAATCGACAGGAAATTATACACGTGAGTATATAGAAGGTAGAGGTCAGCTCCTAGTGTGAAGTTGCCGTTTGTGTCTGACTAGGCTGGTCCTCTGGAGCCCTTCTGCCTCTTCCAATGCCGACTGACTGAAAGTTTGTTTCTGCTTGATGTATCAGAAGATAATTGAGCAATTATACTCAACACAAGGTGTGGTTATCACAGGATAATCACATTACTATCCCTTATGAGTTATTCATACAGGTGCTTAGAAGTGTTTATCTTCTATTCTTTAAAGTGATGCTTTATGCCATTCAGGATAAAGAACTTTCAATACTGTCATTTGAAACTCTATAATAGGTGCAATTAGTACATATTTTAAACTATGGGGTAATCACATTAATCCTTCCTTATCAATATGCGTGTTACCAGAAGCATTGAAAGTATGATTCTAATTTATGAATAACAGTTCTAAATTCACCTCATAATTCACAGGTGTGACCTCACTGAACATTGTAATTAATGGGTGTTATGTATCTCCAGCAGTTATGAGATTTTTCAAAGTTTTTAATTGCTTTTCAGTGGAAGCCATTTGAGCAATGCTGTGAATACAATTGTCTTCTGGGAGTTGTATAATCAGAATAGAGCCAGTCCTAGACATTTCCACCCAGAATCTTATGTAGTTTCTAACTAAGATCACAGTCGTGATGATCCATTTAATGAAATAACCTATGACCTGATGTATTTTTCTCAGTCCTGCCATTATGCCCTCTGTGTTCTGTATGCATGTATACTGTATAAACACTATGGAGTATCAAAAAAGAATGTGGAAGCATTTTCAAATTGTCAAAGGAGAAACAAAAGCATAATATAATAGGGTGTTTTTTCAAATGTTTACATGATACTCATGTACATAAGAATGGAGCAACAGTGATACTCAAAAAGAGCATCACTAAAGATGTGTTCAACTATACCTCAAGAATAAAATGTCTTAGCCAGTGGTGGGTTATGAGCCAGAACGCTAAATTGTGCTCGCCACCATGGCTCGTAAGTTCTTGCGGGGCCAGCGTGATTTTGCTGCTGCACCTGTGGAGGTAGCAAAATCGCACACGGAGCCACAGGTAAAACCTCGCCAAAACACGGGCACAATTTTGCTACCTCCACAGGTGCAGCAGCAAAATTGCGCTGGTCCCGCAAGAATTTATGGACAAGGTGGTGAGCGCAATTTAGCGTTCCGGCTCGTAGCTCATCGTTGGTCTTAGCTAAGAAAACTATTACTACAAACTAAATGGAAGAAGATGGTAAGAAATTCTTTAGCAAATTGCAAAAGGTAGTAGACAAAATTTCAAAACAGAGCATAGTATTAATAATATAGGTGATTCAATGCAAAGCTTGAAGAAACTGAAGAATTTGCGGTCACTAGAAGATTTATACATTGGTTAGTTTTATATCCCGCCGTTTCCCCAGAACTTGATACCTTAATGGCACTCCCACTTTGATTAATTGGTTTAATCAATATACAGTGATACCTCATCTTATGAACCCCTCGTCACACGAACTTTTTGTGCTTCTCTCTCAGCTGCTCAAAAAACAAGCACTTTTAAGTCTACAGGCTCTGATGTTTGCAAAGGAACTGGAGCCAGGCTTTGCCATACAGGGTCACCACCCCTTATCCCTTCTGCTACCGTCAGGGCAAAGCACAAAGGTGTTGGAGGGGAGAGAGAATGGCACATCAGAGGAGCTCTCCACAGCCGTCCCATCTCGCTGTCACTTTCCCCTCTTGCCTGTTGATTCCTCTGTTTGGAGGCAAGCCGAGGAAGCGGCGGGTAAGGGAATTTTCCCCATCTCACTGTCAAAATGTGTCTGTGGGAGACCCAGCCATCCATCGCCCACCGCCCCTCCTGCCAGAAGCCCGCAAAGGGCCAAAGCTGGGTGTGGGGAAAGGCAGAACTTTCAGCTCTTGGATGGACCAGAGAGCCTGGAGATGCCACCTTCCCGCCTGCTCGCCTTGCCAGTCACCCTCCCACCCTCCGCCAACAGCGCCTGTCCCACCCGCTCCAAGAGCTGCACCAAGGCCGCCCGGGAGCCACTGCTGCCAGGAGAGTTCCCCTCGCTAGCCTCCTCTAGATCTGCCATTAAAAGCTTCGGTTAACAGTAACTTTGGAGGATCCCTGCCCAGCACACACACGCTCTCCTGGCACAACTTGCCCAGAGGATTTTTTCCCCCACCTCTCCTGATCCCTCCAATGTTCTGGTGCACAAAAAGCTTGGGGAGAGCATGACTTGGTAAGGTGGGGAGGAGGAGGAAGACTTCGGAACATGAGCTCTGCAGCCGGGCTGGGAGGAGGAGGAGTGGGAGGAAGGGAAGATCTGCGCCCAACTCCCTTTGGGAACGCGCAAACCGAGGGTTCTCATCCAAGACTTCTGAAAGAGACCGAGCTTTATGCAATCTCTCTTGGGAGTAAAGGAGCGGGAGCCCGTAGCCAAAAAGAGGCAGAATCCCTTCGCTAGAAACACACGCTCAGTATCGGATCTTCTTTCCTGAGCCTGAGATGTCAGGGGAACGATTTGGAGGTGCGGGGGGGGGAGAGAAGGAGGTGTGTGTGAGAGAGAGAGAGAAAGGAGAAGGGTGCAGCAGTGCAAGCTTTCTCAGAGTTCACAGAGATCTATAGGCTGATCCTTCTTTTATAAAAGAATCTCAAGGGGGGGGGGACTGGCATAAAAGTGAAATCGGGCTGTTCAGAGGCACACTAGCGCAGTCCCTTCGCTAGAAGCAGGATCGGGGAAACCCGCTGACACATTTTGACAGCGAGATAGGGGCAATCCCCTTGCCCACCGTTTCCTCAGCTCGCCTGTCCCCACTCCATTCAGCTCCACTTCGTCCGCCCACCGCTTTTAAAAAAAACCTTAAAGTTTTGGATTTTCCTAATAGGCTTGCACGCATTATTCACTTTTCCATTGATTCCTATGGGAAACATTGTTTCATCTTACAAACCTTTCACCTTACGAACCTCGTCCCAGAACCAATTAAGTTCGTAAGATGAGGTATTACTGTACTTGGATGTCCAAGTTGCAGATTCTGACTCTGAGAAGCTAGTGAGATTAGAACAAAAAACATTAACAAACAAGACTATCCCATAGATGAATGTCCACGTTACCAGATTTCATAGGATGAATTACGGTAAATCTGATGGAGTTTATTCAGTTTTGTGTCATTTACAATTTTATCTCCACAACTAGGTAAGATTGGCAGATAAAAATTAGCAGAGTTAGTTTGTAAGGCTGACATGAATTTGAATTTGGATGTCTTTGGTCTTGGTTCATGCCTTTGTCCCTACTTCGGTTGAAGTAAACCAATAGATATGAATTGGAGAAAACAGAATTATGAAAGAAAAGTTACAGCACACTTAATATGTTTTTAAGAACAAGAAATGATGGAAAGAAATAGGAGAACTATAAAGTATTGATTACAACAAGCTTTATAACTGTGTCAATCATGTTGGACTGTACTCCATATTAAGGTTAATAGAAGTAACAGAATACCAGGTTCTTCTGATGAATTTTTACAAAGAATGAGAAGCAACTATCCCCCAATTGAGCTTATAATGCAAATGTTTTTTTATTTATATACTATAAAAAGACAGGATAGGAAGAGATGATAAATGGAATAGAAACTGGAAATAAAAACACTAAATTACCTGCCTTAACCTACTTTACCTGCCTTCTGCTATCACAGGCAGTTGGCCTACTCTTCCCCCCAATTCCTTACCTGCCTACTGCCATCACAGGCAGTTGTTCTACTCCTCCCCCATTCCTTACCTGCCTTCTGCTATCACAGGCAGTTGGCCTACTCCTCCCCCCAATTCCTTACTTGCCTTCTCCCATCACAGGCAATTGACTTACTCCCCCCACCCCCATTCCAGTTCTAGTGGCTGTAAGAGTGGAGTGGAGTGGAACAGCCAAGATTGTTGGCTGATCCTCCAAGCTGCCCTAAGCAACCTGATCAGGATCATATAACTGCAGGAATGTATGGGCAATGTGATGATTCTGAGCAAGGGTGAAATAAAGGCTCCCAGTTTGCTTGTGCCTGTCGGTCGTCAGACAGCCAATTGTGAAGAGAACGCAAGGTTCCACCCACCTGCCTGGATGGCGCCATTTGGGTTTTTCTACCCTCTGCGCATGTGCAAAGCATTTTGTGTATGTGCAGAGGGTAGAAGATCCCAAATGGCGGCATCCAGGCGGGTGGGCAGAACCTCGTACTCCTTTAATGACTGGCTCTCCAACGACCAACAGGCACGAGCCGACAACAGCAGATTAACACCTATTTTAAGGTTGAGCGGGATCTGCTGTCCACAACTTTAGCTCTGCCAGGTTTTGTGTGTATTACTGGTGCTTTCTGTGAGCTGCTGCAGTTTTGTCGGCGTAAAACGCCACCACTGGGCTAGCGGAGTAGAAAGAGGCAGAAGATGGCGGAAGGGGAGAACCAGGTGGCGTGAGAGACTGTTGGCTGATCCTCCGAGCTGCCCTATCTGGTCAAAGTCCAGTTTTCTGATCTACTGACACCAGTGGATGAGAGGGATTGACCAGCAATGTGTTGAGAAAACACCAGGCACTAGATGCAGGGGGGCTAAAATTGCAAATTGCTGCCCATAAATGCCTATATCCTCTTGAACAGATCATGCTCAGAAATAGTTGAGGAAGATTGTTTCTGCTTCAAATTCTAGATCTTAATTAAAAAAAACCACAACAGCTAAATTAATAAGACTGATATGAGCTTTCTGGATGTACATCTGAAGAAAATTGCATAGGATTTGAGGATTTGGAGAGCTGTGTATAAAAGAAATAAAATTAAAGCTGCTGATTCAGAAAATGTTAGGGTTTGTCAGACAACAAACAATTTTTCAAATGAATAATTTTAAACAGTTAACAACATAAATAGGCCATAAATTAATAAATAATCTCCACTATTTAAAAAAAGAGTTTATGTTTTAGTAGATATGGTAGAATGGTTATAGTAAAAGGCACAGATTACTTTCTGAAAAGAAATATTATAGTTTTAATAATTTAATAAGACTTGGTCAGGTGTTTATTTTTCACATTATAGTGCTTATTGCTCAGAAAACACATATTCCTGGCTAAATTGCAACCATATTGGGGCGATTGTGGAATTGCTGTCTCCCCTTTAAGTCATCTTTTATTATAACACTTCTCTTCTTCCCTTTGCAGGTGGGGGACACAAATAAAATATAGTATGTAAACCAATTATTCAACCAAATTACGTTGATCAGTGGGAACTGACAATTAGTGTTCCAGTATCTCAACAGTGAAATCCACACAATAGAGCAATCTGAAATTCTACACTGAGCATTAAATGAATGTAGTGAATTTATTTTACACAGCAAGCAGAGTGTGTGAGAGTGTGAGGGAGAGTGGAAGAATAAAATTAGCTTTGTTCAATTGTTTTCTTAATTCAGTTCAACATGTTGGAAGTTAATTGTCTCATTTTTTAAATTGATAGTTAATGTATTGTGACAGCTCTCTTGACAGAGCCATAGATGACTGAGAAAATATTCACAGGAGAACCTGCTGATTCGTTAATCGATGGCTATAGAAATTTGCCATTCCAACAGCTATTGTTTGGATGACCAGATCAGAAACATTCCAGGTAGTTCTGGTGTTGCTGGTTCTGCTCTAAGCTTTTGCATTTTCTGTCCCCCCTCAAAAACACACTGAAGAACCAAACTGTATGGCGCATACAAAGCAAAGCCACATGACTGGGTTTATTCCCCAAGCTTGTTCACATCATCACCACTTCCATGAAATAGCTGTGAAGTACAAGAGGATTCTGGGTATTGTCATGCAAATGAGAACACCAAGCACACCACTTTGCTTTGAAATTGCACTGCCATGACAATTAGCTTTTAAAAACAGAAATAGATTTGTCTAGCTTAAAGCTTGCGCACTACCTCAAGTTATCAGAGTCCGGGCTTTTATAAGAACAATAAGTGTCTGCGTGAAAGATATTTATTCTAAGGGCAATCTACAAATCATATCATATCAACATGCATTAGTTTTATCTCCGTCCAGCCTTGGAATTTCATGTTAAAAATCCAAATTGGAGAGGGCCACTTAGACCTCTGAGTTAACTTCCAGCTAACTGAAGGAACTGGAATAACGCTTTGCTGAGAAATGGCTATTCAGTGTCTCTTTGAATACACTCAATAAAGTGGATCCATTGTTTCTCTGAGCAATGTTGCTTATCATGAGACAGTTGTTTCCTCTAACATTTAATCAGAGTCTGCTCTGATTAATCTGCTCTCCTGTAGCTTATATATACTGTATTTATAACTATAACTAAGTCCATTCTAGCATATAAACAGCAAACAGATATTGGCCTTTCTTCAAGCTTTTTTGAACATTTTCAAGCTGAAGAAGTTGTAGCAGAATAATGGAGTTGGAAGGGACTATGGAGATCTTCTGGTCCAGTGATGGCGAACCTTTATTGGTTCATGTGCCAAAACTGTGTGTCTGTGTGTGTGTGTGTTCTCACATCCATTCCCTCCCCAACGCATGTGCATCCCCTTGTACTATCCCCTGCGCATACGCACAACACTCCTATCCCTCGTGTATGCGCACAGGTGTCACTTAATCCTGGGATGGTGAAAAAATGGCCAAACCAGAAGTTTGGAAAATCAGACTTCTGGTTTGCCCGTTGTGCTGTTTTTCACACTCCGGAGGCTTCAGAGAAACTTCATTGAATCCTCCTGTGGGTGAATTGCCCTTCCCCAAGGCTGAAAATCAATTGGCATAGGGCAGTGCACGTGAGACACTGCCCTATGTCAGCCAAGTTCAAGTAAACTTTTCTCTTTTGCTCTTAATCTCTCATGAAACCTTCCGGTTCAGTGAATAGCAATTTGAATAGCTGTTTTAAGATTCTTGGAGAGATTTATCATATCCCAGTGTTAGGGCAAACAATCCCATTGTATATATTTACCTAGGTCTTAATTTCTAAAAAAAACCATTGTCCTGTGAATTTGCTTCAGTTTGTCTGAAATGAATCCTTCTTTAGTGCCCCAAACCAGGCAAAATACAGTGATACCTTGTCTTATAAACTTAATTGGTTCCTGTACGAGGTTCTTAAGGTGAAAAGTTTGTAAGATGAAACAATGTTTCCCATAGGAATCAATGGAAAAGCGATTAATGCGTGGAAGCCCAAAAGCATCAGTGAAATCGCAGCATTGCAAAAACACCAAAGTCCTCGAAACCCCACCTCCGAACCTCTGTGTTTTTGTGATGCTGCGATTTCACTGAGGCTCCCCTCGCTGGGAAACCCCACCTCTGGACTTCTGTTGCCAGCGAAGCACCCGTTTTTGCACTGCTGGGATTCCCCTGCTGGGATTCCCCTGCTGGGATTCCCCTGCAGCATCACAAAAACACGAAAGTCCGGAGGTGGGGTTTCCCATGGAGGGGAGCCTCAGGGGAATCCCAGCAGTGCGAAAACAGGTGCTTCACTGGCAACGAAAGTCCCGAGGCAGGGAATCCCAGCAGCGGCGCTGGGTTTGTAAGGTGAAAATAGTTTGTAAGAAGAGGCAAAAAAATCTTAAACCCCGGGTTTGTATGTCGAAAAGGGTTTGTAAGATGAGGTATCACTGTACTCTAATTGGGAGTATGAGCAAGGCAAAACTAAAGTAGATGTAATAGTTTCTATGATTTTTTAAAAAAACTATATTTCCTTTAATGCAACCCAAACATGCATTTGTTTTTCTAACAGCCATTTAATACTATTGACTCATATTCCATTTACAATCAACTACTATTCATAGATATATTTTTTAAAACTGGTAACAATTGCCAAACCTGGTTTTTCTAGTCCCATAACTATGCATTGAGGGTTTTGTTTTGTTTTCTAAGTGCACAAATTTGCATTTTTCTCTGTAATTTCATTTTCTAACCTATCAAAATCATTTTGAATTTTATTTTTGTGTTCCGGAATATTAACTATCCTATCCAATTTTGTGTCATCTGCAAATTTCATAACCATTCCTTCTATCCTCTCATCCAAGTCATTAATCAAAATGTTGAAAAGTGCATGACTCAGGCCTGAACTTTGTTGGTACCATTGGAAAACCTCAATTTAGTTTGATGAGCAACTACTGATAAGCCCTCTCTGAGTATGATTACGTCTTCTGCCATCTTCCTTTTTGTCAGCTTTCTCGGTGGAATTGTTTATAAATTCAGGCTAAAGGAAGAGAAAATAAAAAGTATTGTGTATTAGCCAGAATATATGAATAGGAGGCACCAGAGATCTCAAAATGAAAACTGTGACATTTGAACCCACATGACTCCACTAGAACAGAATACTTGTTGGCTTTATCTCTGGTGCACTGCAGCAGTATCTTGTAATGACAAATGTCTCTATTGCAATTTTCATAACAGTAGAGTCACGTTACCCAAGGGAGCTGCTACAGCCCATGTAACTGTTGTAATCTGATTTCTCATTCTATGCAACCCTTCTCATAGTATCCATTTAGTTAAAAAGACTTGCTGGAAAATACTAGCTGAGCCTGCTGAAACTTTTAAAGCAGAAGTGTCTGACCCTGGCAACTTTAAAACTTGTAGACTTCAATTCCCAGAATTCCCCAGCCAGCCATGAGGAAATTTAACTTCAACTCCAGAAGTTCACAAGTCTTAAACTTGCCAAGGCTGGACACCCCTGCTTAAAACTGTTTTACATAAGGCCTAGCATTTGTCTCACATTGTCCTCAGTATTTTGAAGACACAAAATCCATTATATGCGCTACACTTTGGACATTTTGTTGATATCCTTTACCAACATTTTGACGTTCCTTGCGCCAAAGATTTCTGGTTTCAGAAACACTAAGCCCTTCTTTCTGGAGCTAATGCTTTTCTTCTTGCAGATCCTGTATCCTAAAGGAATGTTTGGCTGTACCTTTATGTATTAACATCTGACTTTAGGAAATGAACAGTCTGCTACCAAGAAATTTAGACCATTCCAAAGTCCACATAGTAGCTGACCTCTCCCTTGCCATTGTTTGCAACTATTTGTACTCTTGATTTTGTCCAAAGCAAGGACCTGTCTATTTGACTATGTAACTGCAAAATATTTATATGTACCATTATTGCTGGAAGATAAAATTTATGGATATAACCAAAAGGATTAGACACATAAGATCTCATCTTTTTAATTTTTTTTAATTATTATATACACATAAAACACATACATAAGCAAGATATATGGGTACAATTCCCCTATGTTTACAATAAGCATCTCTTTCTTTTTTCTTTCTTTCTTTCTTTCTTTCTTTCTTTCTTTCTTTCTTTCTTTCTTTCTTTGGATTTATACTAATACAGTGATCCCTCGATTTTCGCGATCTCGTTCTTCGCGAAACGCTATATCGCGATTTTTCCCACCCGATGACGTCACTCTCTTCCTTCCTTTCTCATCTTTCTTTCTCTCTCTCTTTCTCTATCTGTCCCCCTCTTGCTGGCGGGCGGGCGGGCGAGCGGGGGCATCAGCGAGGAAGACCCAGGGAAGGTTCCTTCGGCCGCCCAGCAGCTGATCTGCTCGGCAGCGCGGCAGCAGCGAGGAGCCGAATCGGGGTTTCCCCTTTGTGTGGGCGGCGGGGAAACCCCGATCTTCGTCTGCTCGCTGCTGCTGCGCTGCCGAGCAGATCAGCTGATGGGCGGCCGCAGCAGCAGCGAGCAGACGAAGATCGGTGTTTCCCCGCCGCCCACGCAAAGGGGAAACCCCGATCTTCATCTGCTCGCTGCTGCTGCGCTGCCGAGCAAATCAGCTGCTGGGCGGCCGAAGGAACCTTCCCTGGTTCTTCCCCGCCGCCCACGCAAACTCCACCATCTGCACATGCGCGGCCATGAAAAAGGGCACGCATGCGCAGATGGTGTTTTTACTTCCGCAACCCTACATCGCGAAAAATCGATTATCGCGAGGGGTCTTGGAACGGAACCCTCGCTATAATCGAGGGATCACTGTATATTTACATTTTTATAAATTACTTGTTCTTTCTTCTTCTACATTATTCTATATAATGATTCATAAAGATGATGTTATTCTTTCAGGTATTGACAGTTCTAGTTCATCTTTTATCCATTCTTTTTTTCTTTCAGCTATTCATATAATTTATTCCGTACTGAGTAGTGTTCAGTATCTTCTTTTTCTTTTCTATTTCTCATTAATTGTACCATTTCAGCGCAATCCAATATTTTTTTATTTATGTCCTCGTCTTTTGGTGTTTCCTTGTTTTTCCAAAATTGAGCATATGTTATTCTAGCCACAGTAGTGATGTTTATAATCAAATAGTTTATTTCCTTTTTATCAATTATATCCAATAAAAATAATTCAGGCTTCTTTTATTATCTTTATCAACCAGGGTCTGATTAAAGTCCAATGTTTTTTTGCCTTTAAGTAAGTCCACCATAAATGGTAGTAGGTTCCAGTTTCCTTCTTAGATTTCCAGCATATTGATGATGATTTCATTGTAGAAAATCCCCAACAAGCATTCCAGTTTCTCAACCTTGGTAACTTTAAGTTGTATGGATTTCAACTCCCAGAATTCCTCTACAGCAGCATTACATAATATTTGTGTGAAATGGGGGTGTTAAAGAAAGGAATACAAGTTCAGAAAAGCCAAATCAAGATATGTCCAAAACCAACTCACTGCTTTCATCTTAATCCTTACCTGGCCTCCAGTTTCTTTCACCCTGAATTTACCCATTTATCTTTAAAAGTGTAATTTATTTATTTATTATTTATTAATCGGATTTGTATGCCACCTCTCTCTGAGGACTCAGGGCAGCTCACAACATATCAAACAGTATACAGTGTACATATCTAAATATCCAATTAATATCACTAAAAATCTTTAAAAACTCTAATAACATTAAAAAACATTTATTCCCATTCACACAGCAAGACATACACACTTGTCAGCCAGGAGACTAGGGTCTAATGACCCCAAGCTTGGCGGCACAGATAGGTTTTTAAACTTTTATGAAAGGCGAAGAGGGTGCGAATCTCTGAGGAGAGCTGATTCCAGAGGGCTGGGGCCAATGTCCCCTCTAATTTTTTTCTGGTGTGGGCGGAAAAGTATAGTGTCTGAGCGACAGTCCCTTCGGGACTGGGCAGCACTCTTTCCCTCTCACTTTTTCCCTCTCAGCTTCTGGGCAGGTTTGAAAAACTCTGAGTTGATGATGATTTTTAAGTGAGCGATTGCTCACTGCTCAGCTTAGAGGGAACTATGGCTGGGGCCCTCACAGAAAAAGCTCTTCCCCTAGGTCCCACCAAACAAAATTGTCTAGTTGACGGGACCTGGAGATGGCCGACTTTGTGGGACCTAAACAGTCGCTGGGATTCGTGCGGCAGAAGGCAGTCCCGCAGGTAATGAGAGAGAAACCAGTATCAGGAAAGACTAGGAATAGCAGATATCAACTTTCATCTTGAAATTTCAAAAGAGGCTTGCTCACTTCTGGTAAATGCCCCTTATCGGCTTCCAAAATAATGCTTTTCCTTTTTTAAAAAAAACTTCACCATTTCTATATTTATAAAATTGTTGAGTTTGTGGGTGCACGTACAGATGGTAGAAATACAAGGAAATATACTGTCTGTGCTTGGATACCATAACTTGGCAGTCTGTTTAGTACTGGTATTTTATTTCAAAATTGTGTAAATTTGCCAAATTTATAAACGATGGAAAAGTATGATGGGAGACAGAAGAGTCTTATGTGAGAGAAAGTGCTAGATAAGTATTGAACACAGAGCCTCTTTTACCCTTTTTAAATTCAGCAGTATTTAAACCAGGGATGGGCTTCAAAAATTTCAGCAATGTATTCTCTGTCCAGTTGCTGGGTGGGTGTGGCCATGGTGGCCGTGGCCTAGTCGGCCTCCTGCGGGGGGGTGTTCACCTTCCCGAGGCTCCGGAGGCTTTCCTAGAGCCTCTATGAGGGCAAAACCTGCTTCCCCTGAGCTCCAGAGGGCCTCCAAAGCTTCCAGAAGACCAGTTTTTCCTCCTCTCTGAGTCGCCGCATCCAAAATTAGCTAGGTGAAAAATCCTGGGAGGAACCAGGCAGAATGGGAGGGACCAGGCAGAGATGGAATTTGAAGGTTCTCTGAAACGACCATAATGTTAGGTATGGGTTCTCCCAAACCCAAACGAATCTGTAACAGTCCATCCCTGATATAAAGTGAGCATTTTTAGTGGATCTTAAAATTAAATTGTACGGCTGTTTCCTTCTGTTGCAACTACTGGATACTTGAGATTTGCAAAAAATAACCTGAACTACTACTTTCTGAACTGAAGGACTGAACTGAACTGAATGCTTATCTATAGAAAGATTTCACTTCAGTCAGCTAATTTTCCTCTATGCTTCTGAAGATTACATAATGTGAATTATAATTTTAAGCCCTTAGGATTGGATAGGGTAAAAAATCCAGATAGAAACATAGAAACATAGAAGTCTGACGGCAGAAAAAGACCTCATGGTCCATCTAGTCTGCCCTTATACTATTTTCTGTATTTTATCTTAGGATGGATATATGTTTATCCCAGGCATGTTTAAATTCAGTTACTGTGGATTTATCTACCACATCTGCTGGAAGTTTGTTCCAAGGATCTACTACTCTTTCAGTAAAATAATATTTTCTCATGTTGCTTTTGATCTTTCCCCCAACTAACTTCAGATTGTGTCCCCTTGTTCTTGTGTTCACTTTCCTATTAAAAACACTTCCGTCCTGGACCTTATTTAACCCTTTAATATATTTAAATGTTTCGATCATGTCCCCCCTTTTCCTTCTGTCCTCCAGACTATACAGATTGAGTTCATTAAGTCTTTCCTGATACGTTTTATGCTTAAGACCTTCCACCATTCTTGTAGCCCGTCTTTGGACCCGTTCAATTTTGTCAATATCTTTTTGTAGGTGAGGTCTCCAGAACTGAACACAGTATTCCAAATGTGGTCTCACCAGCATTCTATATAGTGGGATCATAATCTCCCTCTTCCTGCTTGTTATACCTCTAGCTATGCAGCCAAGCATCCTACTTGCTTTCCCTACCGCCTGACTGCACTGTTCACCCATTTTGAGACTGTCAGAAATCACTACCCCTAAATCCTTTTCTTTTGAAGTATTTGCCAACACTGAACTGCCAATACAATACTCAGATTGAGGATTCCTTTTCCACAAGTGCATTATTTTACATTTGGAAACATTAAACTGCAGTTTCCATTGCTTAGACCATTTATCTAGTAAAGCTAAATCATTTACCATATTACAGACGCCTCCAGGAATATCAACCCTATTGCACACTTTAGAGTCATCGGCAAATAGGCAAACCTTCCCTACCAAACCTTCCCCTATGTCACTCACAAATATATTAAAAAGAATAGGACCCAGAACAGATCCTTGTGGCACACCGCTTGTAACCTGACTCTGCTCAGAATACTCGCCATTAACAATAACTCTCTGATGTCTACGCTTCAGCCAGCTGCAAATCCATTGAACTATCCAGGGATTAAGTCCAATCTTCACTAATTTATCTATCAGCTCTTTATGTGGAACCGTATCAAAGGCTTTGCTGAAGTCCAGGTAGGCAATATCCACGGCACCACCTTCATCCAACACCTTTGTGACATAGTCAAAGAAATCAATGAGATTAGTCTGACATGATTTGCCTTCAGTAAAGCCATGCTGATTTGGGTCTAATAAGTTATTGTTTTTTAGGTGCTGATTTATCCTCTTTTTGAGTAGAGTCTCCATCATTTTAACTACAACTGATGTCAAGCTAACTGGCCTGTAGTTACCAGCTTCTTCTCTACTGCCCTTCTTGTGAATAGGCACAACACTGGCCATTCTCCAATCCTCAGGAACTTCTCCTGTTAACAAGGATTGGTTAAACAAATCAGTCAGGGGGGTAGCAATGACAGATCTGAGTTCTTTAAGAACTCTGGGGTGGATGCCATCTGGACCCATTGCCTTATTTATCTTTAATCGTTCAAGTTCTTCTAAGACATCGGCTTCTAAGATCACAGATAGGAATAGGATGCTAATGACAATTGATCAACTAATATTAGCTCTTCTATGAAAAATTTTCCAGGATAGGCCATTGATCTCATTCAAGAAAAATGGGGTTCATATATTTGTTTACAGCTTAAATGTATCAGTTTCATTTACATACAGCCAAAAACTTTTTTCCATATGTTAAAAGAAGGGGGATTCATTTCATTTAGTTTGCACATTGCCAAGAAAGAGTGCAGCTATATCTAGAAAATGATATTTTTTGCTGCAGGCTTTTATTATTATTAATTTAATTTATAGGCCACCCAACTCCTGAAGGACTTTGGGTGGCTTTTGTGCTACTTACAATGTCATCGAATTTAAAATGAAAATGTATGAATGGAATTAAAGGACAAGTGAAATCTATATAGCATAGTGGTTAACTAGAATTCTAGTTGACCACTATCAAATGGAACATACTAAAAATTGGGGTATTTTTAGACCTATTTGCCCTCTTCACACTTCAGCCTGTAGCTTCCTTTGTCTATAAGCATGATCTCAAGTGACAGTAGCCAAGGTTTCCTAAAAAGGAAGCATACAGTATGACAGACCCATCTGTGGCTGGCTGCTTTCCGAAACACACACAAAAAAATGTCCAATTCTGTCATTACAGCCTTTTGTTCCTGCACAATGCTTTCTGTGTGACTATTTTGTGAAGGCTTGCTGGTAGCATCCATAAGCTACAATTTGTCTCACTTCTTGCCTTATTGTGTCCCTTGTCCCCAGTTGTCATACTGGCTTCTTTCCCAATTCATGCCATTTCTTGTTTTCTGTTAGACCTCCAAATGTTTCTAGCAGTCTTTCAAGTTACAGGACTGATGATCTGAATGTGCTATATGCATTTCATCAAAAACAGATTGTACTGAAACATCTCATCTGCTAAAATCACATAAGGGGTTGAGGGGGGGGGGACTTGGCTTATGTTGACTTCAGGAATCCATAAACCTGTAATCGTGTTATTACTTTGGTGTCACTTCCCATCATTTTCATGAGTGGTTGATATTCTCTGTTTAATGTGCAGTGTTTGCATTTGATGATATAACAGGTTTAAATAGTGTTTATTTAAACACGTTAGAAATCGGCTATTTAAATTCAGCAGAAATAAGATGATTTGAAATCACAGAGAACTAAGTGCATTTACAGTAAATTTGGAGTTGAAGTACCTAAGTTCATCCCAAGGATCTGCCACAATTTTTTTGGTGAGTTTTTAAAGGAGACAAAAGGCAATAATATTGTTTTTCATTCCCAGGCTGCTCTGGACATAGCAAAGGACCAGCCCTCGGTGCCTCTGCTAGTGAATACAGAGCTTGGAAAAGCCATGAGCAGTCTTCACAAGATCCATTTTTAGCCATGATAGCCTTCTGCAGCCCTCTTCCAACAGCTCATCCGAGCTCCATTTTTGCTGGCCGAGGGCTGCAGGAGGTCGTTGCAGCCAAAAATGGGGCGCAAGAACCCATTTTAGCTGGCAGAATGCATGGGCCACTGCAAGCACCCTCAACATGAGCTATATTCTGCCTACCCCCACCCCATGCATGCTCAACCCCCCCCCCCCCCCCCCCCCACACACACACACACCGGCCTTCTAAAGTCTAACACAACTCTGGCATGGCCTTCAATGAAATTGAGTTTGACATCCCTGCTCTAAAAGTATTTCTGAAAAAGGAAAGTCATCTTTCTTAATTTATGGTTTAAAGTTAGGAACCTACAATTCTGTCTGGGTGTTTACCTGTTGGCTAGCTCAGCTGTCTCCATTTCACAGTGAAGTTCAGCATTTGTGATATTTGGTGTTATTTATAGTGGCAGTGATACTAATCTACCTCAAGATCTTCACCTTAAAGTAATCGTAGAGAGAAAAGCGACTTATAAAGAAAGATGAGATGAGAAAAACTTTTCTCAGCATGCAACACCTTTGATTTCTGTTTTTTGAAGGTTTCTGTTAGTGATTAGTGTATATGCTATCCTTTCAAGAGCAATTTGAATGTCCAGTATAGGGTCTAAAATCACAAGCAGTGTTTATGTACATATATAAGCTAGAAACAATTGGCAACTACTGAATAACATCTGCTGAATAATATCCATAGAACAGAAATTAAAAAATCAGCTTTGTTCGATCAATTGTATCATTTGTGAAGTATTAATTTCCATTAGAAGGTATGCTTAAGGATTGAAATGGATATGGTGGAGAAAGTGATTTCAGTTTATGTGATTACAATCCCAATCATAGGGAAGTGAAAAAACATTTTTCCCCAAAGCAAAACAATACAATGCAATGCAGTTTGCTAATTAATATCCATGAATATAAGAAGCAGAGAGTGTATTAGAGCTCTTGTTTCTGGACATAAAAAAGGACTAGATGGGCACTGATATATTGATGTTTGATTGCGAGAATATACATCTCCGGGTCCCGTCAACTAAACAATGTCAGTTGGCGGGCCCCAGGGGAAGAGCCTTCTCTGTGGCGGCATCGGCTCTCTGGAACCAACTCCCCCCAGATATTAGAACTGCCCCTACTCTTCCTGCCTTCCGTAAACTCCTTAAAACCCACCTTTGCCATCAGGCATGGGGGAATTGAAACACCTCCCCCGGGCATGCTCAATTTATACATGGTATGCTTGTGTGTGTGTCTGTTAGTATATGGGGTTATTTTAAATCTTTAAATATTTTAAAGTTATTTGGATTATTTATGATTTGTTCTATCTTGTTGTGAGCCGCCCCGAGTCTTCGGAGAGGGGCGGCATACAAATCTAAATAATAAATAAATAAATAAATAAATAAATAAATAAATAAATAAATAAATAAATAAATAAATCTATGGACAATGTACTGAAAAGTGCAGTCATAAAAAATAAATATTTCATCAACTACAGATAAAGGATGTATTAAATACATTCTAAATTATACTTGAGAAATAGAAGCAAAGCATCACACTTTCACTTCTAGCCTATCAAATAGATAGAATATTTATATTACCTTTGTTCTCTGCTTCTGCATTTGATCCATTTTTAAAGGATCGATAAATTTAAGAACAGTGGGAATGTTAGGAGTTAATTTTGACGTTTTTGAAAAGAGCATCATTTGGCATCCATGTGTCTTTCATCAGCAACATTGTTAGATGTTTTATCTCAATTGCTGGCAGAAGCTCTTATATGTTCATGAAATTCTTCCCCAGCCACTTTTTCAGAGTTCAAGCATGAATAGAATAAAGAGAACCATCACAGAGAAATCAAAATAACTTTAAACACCCAATAGCATACTGCAAACGACAACACATTTAAAAAACTGTTTGAGATAAGATATCTGTTTTTAGTTGTGTTCAACTGGAAACCCTGCTATCCCCAGTTAAAATTTCTAAAACGAAACAAATTGCTAAATAGTGTTGAGCATATGTCAGTATTAATGAAATGTGTTTAAGCACATTTCATAGATTGGCAGTGAAAAGATGTGACAAATTGGATATCTTTTTTTTTCCCATTTGATTGGCAACTATTCCTAATGCTTTGTCAGAGAGCAAAACACTGCACCAAAGCTTGTGTTGTTGGACAACTTAGTTCAAAACACAATGTTGACAAAAATTAAGAATCGGGCCATTGCAGTAAACGTATGCTGTTTTTCCAGGATGAAGTCAGGTAACAATTGGCTTTTTCAAGTTGCTTTACAAATGCATGGTAGATTTTCAAATATTGATTTATTTGTGGAAGTTTGCATACCTCTATCAAAACTGTTCTTATTCTGTTTACACAATCAGATAAAACATATCATTACAACCATAAACACAATTGGTATTCCAATTCTAGTATTTTTTGTTTAGAAAAATCAAGGACGCTTCCAACAACCTGGCAGTTACTTTCTTTACATTTGAGTCATCTTTAAAAACAGCTGTATGTACGCTGTTGCAGTAGTGTAAGTACCAATAGAAAAGAACATTTGTAGCTCAGTATTGAAATAAGGGGTCCTTGGTACTCTCTTGATATTAGCAATAGCATTTAGACTTATATACTGCTTCACAGTGCTTTACAACCATCTCTAATCGGTTTACAGAGAGTAAGCATATTGCCCCCAACAATCTGGATCCTCATTTTACTGACCTTGAAAGGATGGAAGGCTCAGTCAACCTTGAGCGGACTGAGATTCGATCTGCCAAACTGCCAGCAGACGGTTATCAGCAGAAGTAGCTTGCAGTACTGCACTCTAACCACTGCGCCATCAAAAATATTAACCATTCAAAAATATGTGTGAGAATTGCAAGGATAATAAAGATTATAAATATTAAAAATGTATTGGATTTGGCCCTCAACATTATTCTCTTTGGTGTCATTTGGAAGTGCAGTAATCAGAACCGATATTTTGTGAGGATTTAGATTCTAAGCATTTTCATAGTTAAATAACCCCTGTAAGTATGTTCAATTTATGGTTTCAAGAATTTCTGCTCTCTTCGGCTCAAATTCTTCTGAAGGGAGTTCTTTCTGAATTTACTAGAAGCAAGAAAGAGTTTTAGATGCCCCATAGACATGACAGTCCTAATAAGAGTGTTGTGGCAACATATACACCACATACAGTATATTTTAATATTTATAGACAAAAATTCACGTTGTTTCATGTGTACACAAACAGCTGCTGTCTTTTGGCTGTGAGCAGATGTTAGACCTCCAAAAGCCTTGCTGATAATTAAAATACTAACAGTGTTTTACCCCAGCTGCAGGTTCTGTTTACTGTAAATCTGATTTTAATGGTGCCTCTGTGCAGTTGGTGAATACTGGTTTGTTTTCTACCAAACATAAGAATGTGTCTGCAATGAAGATAAATGGTTATTTCCTATAATTTGCTCTGGAAAGATATGACAGTATACTGTACCATGCTTCCATTTATAAACAAAGCATAGATATGAAAAGCAAGTTATGACAGTAATAGTTTTAGCGCACTAACAAGAAAACATAAGGAGCAAGTTAAACACAGAACCCCAAATTCTCGGGGGAATTAACCAAGACAATACAATACTATCGTGTAAACTATCTGCTAGTTGTCATTGTTTCTGATAGTATAAATTATTTTTGTAGCAATGTGTAAGCATATGATTTTTCACGGAGTAACATAGGCTTAAAAATAGCTGGCAAAGATAATATGGGTACAGTGGTACCTCTACTTAAGAATGCCTCTACTTAAGAACTTTTCTAGATAAGAACCGGGTGTTCAAGATTTGTTTGCCTCTTCTTAAGAACCATTTTCTACTTAAGAACCTGAGTCCGGAAAATTTTCACAGGAAACTTGGGAGTGGCACAAAGTCCTGGCCAGTTTCCTGCCATTCCACCTGCATTTCTCTCTCTGGCGCAGTGTATGGGAGGCAACCTCGTGCCAGGTATACGGGAGGCATGTGCTCCTCCTCACCACCTCAGAGTCCCTCTTTTTTTTCCAGCCTTAAAGTTTTGGATTTTTTTGATTCCCCTCCCCTCACTCCTTCCTTCAGCAGCGACTGTTCTCCTCCTCTTCTTCCTCCTCCTCCCCAATATTCCGAGCTTTTATTTCTTTCCTAATGGGTTTGCACTCATTATTTGCTTTTACATTGATTCCTATGGAGAAAATTGCTTCTACTTACAAATTTTCTACTTAAGAACCTGGTCACAGGACGAATTAAGTTCTTAAGTAGAGGTATCACTGTATACTGTAGAGCAGTGGTTCTCAACCTTTCTAATGCTGCAACCCCTTAATATAGTTTCTCATGTTGTTGTGCCAATTCTCCCAACAGAGCTTTAAGCTGATTGGCAGAAAGGTCAGAGGGACACCTCCACTGTGACAACGCCTGATTAGTCGGATTGTAAAAATGGGTTCCAAAGCGCCATAATAGAAGCTTTAGTTCCTAACACCATGGGAAATTTGTGTTTTGCCATGGTTTTAGGCGACCCCTGTGAAATGATTACCGGTATTTGACTCCCCAGGTTGGGAACCACTGCTGTAGAGGAATTTATAGAAGTCTCATTAGAAATGTTTTCTTGCTTGCTTGACCTTATAAAAGTGTTGATATGATGTCTGCAAGCATAGAGTCAAAGTCCCGAGCCTCTTCGTAAGTGCATTGTGTGCCTGATACATGTAAAAAAGGGATTGCATGGTCATGGCTGCCATTTTGACATCACCATGTCAAAAGAATGGTGGAAGGTCTTAAGCATAAAACGTATCAGGAAAGACTTAATGAACTCAATCTGTATAGTCTGGAGGACAGAAGGAAAAGGGGGGACATGATTGAAACATTTAAATATATTAAAGGGTTAAATAAGGTCCAGGAGGGAAGTGTTTTTAATAGGAAAGTGAACACAAGAACAAGGGGACACAATCTGAAGTTAGTTGGGGGAAAGATCAAAAGCAACATGAGAAAATATTATTTTACTGAAAGAGTAGTAGTAGATAAATCCACAGTAACTGAATTTAAACATGCCTGGGATAAACATATATCCATCCTAAGATAAAATACAGAAAATAGTATAAGGGCAGACTAGATGGACCATGAGGTCTGTTTCTGCAGTCAGACTTCTATGTTTCTATGTTTCTACCATTACTCCCCATCCTGAGCACAGGCATATGGCAGCTAAAGCATAGCATTTTAGCATATTCACAATAGCTATCCCACCTGTTCTCGGGCAATGTTACTTATCAATTGCTAATGTTATCAAGGGAAATCATTTTGAAAACTCTGTGCCCATCCTGTCCTCGGGTTGCTAGAATATGTGAGTTGTAATGGAATTGTGCTAGCAGTGCTATCAAGAACTTTAAAGCAGGGCGATCCAATCCTGGCAATTTTTAAGACTTGTGGACTTCAATTCCCAGAATTCCCCAGCAAACTTAACAACTCCAATTCTGGGAGCCGCCAAGTTGGGCACCCCTGGTTTAAAGTCTATTTCTAATATGACTTGTCCCTTTGAAGGGGACAAATCATGTTATGCCAGGATTAAAAACCTCAGTAATCGTAATGTAATTTTGTGTACTCTGTCTAGATTTGCTTGGAAACTGAGGCGGCTTATAAGTAAAAAAAAGCAACTAAGTAAATAATAGCATGGTAATAGCTTTGTAGAATCACTTAAAAAAACCCTTCAGGTGGCTGCACACTTGCATTAAGACAGGCAAAATAATACAGCTAGTTTTGCTTGACTTCCTCTCACAATTTCCTCAGAGTGAAATAAACACCTGCTGGCTAAAAGAGTTATCATAGGACACTGGAAAGAGAAATCTATAACAGAGTTGCAGCCATGAATTGTTGATATATCTCGTCTGCCAATACAGGAATTAATTGCTTTTTCAACAAAGGGACAAGGAAGAAGACTTTTAATTGACATGGTTCAGTTTTTAGAGTGGTTTTGTTGGTTATGTTATTTTCCTACCTCCCCTTTTTACTCTTTTCCTTGTTTTTATTATTTTATATTTGAATATGTTATCCTGTTAATTAACTTGCATTATAAAACAAAAAAGGATTTTTCCATGTTTGTTCTTTGGTTAAATAGCAATAGCAGTAGCAATAGGGTTACCATATTTTTCTGAATATAAATGCACTTCCCTCCCCAAAAGAGAGTGTAAATTTCAATGCATCTTATACACAAATACAGTCATTTTTGCTGTCCCAAAGCCCCGCCCCTCACCTGCAGCCCCACCTCTCTTGGCTGCTGAGGGATGGCAAAAATGCCCATTTTTTCAAGCAATGGGATGTTTCTCACCCATTTTTTCACAAAAATGGGGTGGGCAAAGGATCTGGGGAGCCTGCAGAGAGCTCCTGAGGACTGGGGGAAGGCAAAAATGCCTCCATTTTTGTGAAAAAAACAGTAGAAAAAAAGCAAAATTGGGCTATTTTTGCCTTCTAATTACCCCATCTAGCATGACTGGAAGAGGAATTCTGGGAGTTGAAGTCTACAAGTCTTAAAGTTGTCAAGTTTGAAGTTGGTAAAAAGTGTACATGGTTGTAAAAAGTATACATATTTGTAAAAGGTATTAAATATTAAATAATATATTATTATATATTAAATAATATATTACTATATATATATTACTATAATATATAATATATACTATAATATATTACTATATATCTGTTCCGCCAGGCTTGGGGCCATAGACCCTAGCCCTCTGGCCAATGAGTGTGCGAATGGAGATGAGTTATTTTAAATGATATTTTAGCTATATTAATTGAATTTTTAGATATGTATACTATATATTGTTTTGATATGTTGTGAGCCGCCCCAAGTCCTTGGAGAGGAGTGGCATATAAATGCATACATACATACATACATACATACATACATACATACATACATACATACACACACACACACACACACACACACACACACACACACATACATACATACTGCACCATTTGGTTCAGAATACTTTTTCCTTCTTTTCCACCTCTAAAATCTAGTTGCACTCTGGTGAATCTTATGCTCCAAAAAATATGGTATATATCGCTTCAGAGGGATTTATAGCCCTCTCTAAGTGGTTTACAGAGAGTAAGCATATTGCCCCCAACAATCTGTGTCCTCATTTTACCGACCTTGGAAGGATGGGAGGCTGAGTCAACCTTGATCCTACTGAGATTCAATCTGCCAAACTACTGGCAGCCAGTGATCAGCAGAAGGAGCTTGCAGTACTGCACTCTAACCACTGCACCACCAAGGGTAAAAAAAAACCCTGACGAGTTAGCTCAGATTGTAGTTTGCTTTAGCGCCATAAATACGATGTCTTATTCCTACTCTTGTTTTATGAACAGTTAGACAAAAACCATGATTACTTTCGTACAGGTTGCTTTGGGAGACATTTGCGGGCATTGGGAAGCATAGCAAGAATAGTTCTAGCAATAGGACCTTTGGAATAAAACTTCTAACCATTTCTATTCATTGCATAGTATATGCTCAGTAAGTGGTTTAGGCACAAGAAACCAGGAACAGGAGTAGAGCTCAGAGCATTAGAACTTTATTTCATTCTACTTGTACACAAGAATCTGATCTACTAATGGTCAAACCTAATTGGTTCTAGATAAGGATCAACAGAATTTATGGACTTAGATCTCTTGTGGGAACGTAAGGATTCCAAACTGATGAAGTATATGACCCCACCCTCAGAGTCCACCTAGTCGTCTCCTACAATAACTTCCCATAAAAATGGGCATAACTGAAAATGACTTTTAAAAATAACACATTGAGTGCTTTGGCATTCCTTTGGCATTCTTTTCACTCTTCATCCAGCTACAGGGCAGGATTTCTTTTTCATTACCCCAATGGAGGTAGCCAACATATTAACTACCATTTGTGTCTGGAACTCCACTTTGATACCACCTATGGACTAATCGATAAAGCTAGACTACCAATTTTAGTCCCCCGGTTTTCTTTTGACTAAAGGCTAAGTGAAAGAAAGGGAGCAAAGGAAGGTAACTAGAATACTGGAATTGGGTTTTGAGAAACTTTTCATTGAAACTCGATATTAACACTGTAACGTCAGTTGGTCAATATATACTGCCTAAAGATTGTCTTTAATTTAATGTTATCTAAAATATTCAATTGTAATAATTATAATGAGCATTATATAGGGAAATAACCAGCAGGAGTAATGTCACAGTGCCCAGTAGATAAAACACACACACACATGATAAAGTCTTCAATACATATTGTTAAAAATATGCATACATCACTCAATGTTCTTTAGTCCATTTCCTTGATTTTATCTTGATCGGCAAGGTACACTTCGCCCAAATGGATGCCTGTTAAAGTATAAAAATGAAGCCAAAGTGGAGGTTTACATGCAATATTGCGTTAACCCAAATTTTCCTGATACGTTATGCATTACTTTTGGAGACAAGTCTTTTTAATGCCATCTTTATCTGCTACACGATGCATGAAATCTACTTTCTGTTTTAGAACTGCAAATAACCCTTGACCCCTTTAGTGGAGACACAATGTGACCTTTCTATTGTCATCAGCTTTCATTCTCTTGAAAATTCTATGAATTTTTATTACAAGGGTTTTTTTTAAGCCAAGCTGAGGCTTCAACAAATTACTTGACACAGATGAGATGAAGTTGTTGAAGTAGTGTTAGATAAGTTTTACAGCCAGCATGTGTGCTGCTGAACAGTACAAAGCCAGTGTCCTACAATGTCATACACCAGTAACTGCTGAGCCTACTATTGGATAAATACATCATTTTATGGAACATTGATTGTTCTATAAACCCAATGGAGTATTATGCTCTATGATCAAACCATTTAGATTGTGTGTAGAGCACAGAAAATGCCATATTCAGGATGGTACTAAAAGTGCCATTTGTGTATTTTATGGATGTCATTACAGAGGAAACTTCCCTCTGTAGGCCCTGTTTACTGCAAAAAATTTTAGACTGTAATGACATTTTTCATTCACAACGTATGCCTTCAAGAGAGGGGGGCCCTTGTTTTATTTGTTTCATTCAAGTTCGCTGCACAAATCCTGTACATTTTAATTAAATGTGAGCTTAACAAAAGAATAAGGTATTTATTCTATAAGGGTGGAGGCCAGGGAAATGAGGACTGTAACAAAAATAATATAGACGTACAACAGCAAACTACTCGGTTCTTGATTTCAAAAACACAGCTGGGGTAAATCTTATTTGTGCTCTTCATTAATCACATTAAATAAAGCATATCTTGTCCTGTTTTGCTGAGAAGGTGGCCTATAAACATGAATAGAGTAATGATATAATATCCCACAATATTTGAGATTTTTCATTTCTTAAATAATTGCTCCAAGTGTCAGCTGATAAATAAAGGCTTTGTTGAAAATACAGAATATTTGGAAAATAACCAATTCTGTGATCTTGATATCCATAGATATGAAACACATCCATAGGATCTTTTATCCCTAGATAGCAATCTTATGTTATTGTATTTCATCAATTTAAGATGTAATTCTGTTCATTTATACTTTGTAATGACGATCAACAGCAAGTCCAACCATCTTTGCATTTTACTTCTATGATTATGTCCAACAAAAAATGTATTCCTTTGTATCAGCATTTGTTTAAAATGCATTTCTAAAAGATTTATTTGATACAGTTTGATAGGAAAAAAAATGAATAGAAAAGTAGGGGAGAAGCAAGTTTTGCCATAACTACTTCTTAAAACATATCTCTAGAATTACATTTTTTCCCTGTTAACTTCTATGCTCTCAAAACAAAGGGAATCCATTCAGCTGCACATATTACATTTACCATCAAGATCACTAAAATTGAACTTGATGTTCCCAATAAATTTTTGGCCCAGTTAAAATTTAAGCCTACACCACAGATTCACATTAGTTTAACTGACACTTGAACTTCTACACAGCTCAACATTAATTCATTATAGTTGAAAATGGGAGAATCTTCCGTGGGTGAATCTTTTACAATCTGATTGAGGCTGTTACATTTTATAGGATCCATTTTTCAAAGCACTACTGACAGCACTCGAAGTTATTAAATTGCTGAATCAAAAGATGGACCTGCAATCGCATTTATGAACTATGATGGAATAGCTTGGGTTGCACTGAGCCGAAGTTAAGATGTTGGTGTAGTTAAGCTTCATCACACTCCTTTAGTGACAGCAGTATTTACCCATGTAGTTTACTTTAATGGTCAGGAAGTGGCCTAACTCACCTCTGGATTCAAATAGATTAAGCAAGCAGTCAGAATGGCATAATTATCTGTGCTGCAAGGAATTTGCAGGATAACTCAAGCCCCAAGAGACTTCCCATTCAATTGCTGAGCAAAGACTGGACATGCATAAAATCACAGATGCAGCATTTACCTCTGAAGTCAGGGGAGGGGACATATTCCTTTATCTTCTTCTGTTCCTATTCTGCTCTGATGCACTGCTGTCACTTCATGCCTGTTCACTCTTAAGACTTTATCTGTGAAATAGCCCAGCGGATAATATTGGAGCAGCATTGTGTTTTGATTTAAGACCATATCATTACAACTCTGAGCCTACATCTTGACGACGAAAGCAAGACACACGTGGAAAATTAATTACACTGTTCTCTTGCAAAATATGAGTCAGTTTTGATTTTTAATTGTCTCTTTGTGTTATGTTCTCCCTTCCATTCTTTTTTTTCAAGCTGAGAATCTTGAGTATGATTTCTGTAGAGAAAGAGCATAAGGTTAATGATACAAAGAACCATTTTGCTCTTCCCTAACAGAATTTCCTTGCCAGAATTTAATCCATCAGTGGGTGCCAAATCAATCATGCTGTTTTACTTGGACAAATAATTTCAATCACTTAATTTTTTTTTTTTAAATCCCTTTTCTCTAAATGACATAAAGGCTCCCTTCTGTCTTGCCATCTAAAATTAGGATGGTATAATGTAATTTTGTTTTGATAATGGGTACATTCTAGTCCTTCACATTAACAACTGGCATAGAGATATTCTGAAACTGGAACAATGTTTTTAAACCTAAAATCCTGATACATCTATGAGTTCAGTAATGTCATCAGAAATGGTATTGAGATATATATGAAATGTTAGGGATGATATAATAGCTGATTCATTTTACATGCACATTGAATTTGCTACTTCCTTTGGGCAAGACAGTAAGGTGACATAGGTTCTACTTAGTGACCAGGTTATTTTTAATACTAATACATGAGTTTAACTCTTATAAATTATTATGTCTAGGTACAGGAACCAGGTTGCTCTCAGAGGAGCAAATAATTTGAAATAGTTGCCAAATGCTCTTGACTGCTATAGTAACGATATTTAGCAATCTTATGTAACCAGTTGTATATCTTCTTTGATTGTAAATTCAGCAGATTCATTCTTATTGCATTATGCTACAGAGTTTGTGACAGTCACTCCAAGTACAGTGTTGTACATCCACAGTAAATTATAGCAAACTAGTTTTTCAAGTTTAAGTGATAGCCAAATGGAACCTAGAATCAAGCCCAATCCTGAGGGCTTCTTCTTCAACTGTAAACAGATTTGTTTCCAGACAAATGGTGGCGCTTTTGTGACCCGAAAAAAGTTCAGCTGGTAAGGAGGGCACAGGAGATCAATGATTATTTAGCAAATAACAACTGAGAACATGCATAGATTGTCTATATGTTGAGGGTTTTTGTTACAAATATGATGTAACTGCAGCCTTTATTAAACAGCTTGTGGTTCTTGTTTAAACTTCATCCTCAAAGTGTAAATCTACTTTTCTATTAAGATTTTCTTACAATACATAAGCTGCCCATTATGTACCTTCATAACTACACTGTTGGTAATTCTGATTGGACAAAGAATTTATAGTTATTTTTTTAAAAAATACAGACTATATGGTATAGTCTGTAGTCAATTTATCAGTGCTATTGTTAACCGAAATGGATAACTGCAAATTAAAGAATCAACTGATTTTACTATTAGAAATTCAAATTTAGTGTCTGCTGCATAGATTCACACAACTTTAGATACCTTCTCTACAACTTTATTAGGATTCAAAACTCATTGAATTCATTGCTTATAAATAAATTGGTTAGGATTAAATTGGACAATATTTTCATTAATTTACCTTCAGATCTAGGGAAAAGATTGTCTATCAAGATGAAGCTGCAGTTGCCCCTTTCCAATCTGTCATACTTCAGGTTTTGTGTCTGCTTTTGATACTTCTATACTGAACTTCTAGCTCTATGGGTCAGCAATACATTGATTTGTCAGCAGCATTTTCACTTACAGTATTTCCAGTTTGAAAATCTCAGAAACCTGTTAGTTGGAAAACCAGAATTTAAGTGAAGAGATTCCATGTTTCCTCCACATTTTTGGAAAACATCTGGGTAATTCACAACATGGTAATCATGTTGGTATTAATTAATTATATTTCAAGCCTGGCCAACTGAAATTCTCTAATAAATTTGCTATTAAACTTTCACCCTGGTCAACAGCAATAAATATCTTTGTAGAAACTAAACCAGAATATAAGAGCTCGAAGTGGAACACTCAAAAGGATAAGACTTGGATAGATATGTTGCTTGTATTGCAGAAAATGGAGTGCTAATACTGAGGATTTCATATTATTGAATCAGGTAATCTGTCTTATTTTACATAAAATCCAGGGCTTAATTGGTAAACGAGCCTTATGTAGTGTCTGGCTGCTTGTATCTCAGTTTTAGAAATGGATACCTTTAGATACCTGCGCCATTTCTGGTGTCAGCTTCTTTGCTTCTAGGACTAACAATTTCAGCCTTACAGCTGAGAAAGATAATAAAACATTTTTTAAAAAACCAGCAAAACAACAAAACAATAAGAAAATGTATAAAACATACATAGCAGAGGTGGGTTTCAGAAAACTCTGACCAGTTCTGGAGAAACACTAGCGGAAATTTTGAGTAGTTTGGAAATCTGTTAAATACCACCTCTGACTGGTCCCCCTCCCTTTATTTTCTACCTCCTGAGTCCCAGCTGATTGGGAGAAAATGGGGGAGAGAATTGAGATTTTACGGTATCCTTCCACTACCATGCCCATCGCCATGCCACATCCACCAAGCCATGCCCACAGAACTGGTAGTAAAAAAAATTTTGAATTCTACTACTGATAAATAGTCTAGTATCCCAGTGTGGGCAATTTCATCTGCAGCTTTAGACAACCTTCAGGAATCTTACAATTGTAATTCTTATAGCTGTAGCTGCAGATCATTTCCTTCAACAAAAAAAAATCAACAAATATAATATTTTTGGCTAATTTGTTCAGTGGAGTTATCTTCATCCAATTATGTGTGTGAAAAACAGATGAATGAAAGTATATAAAAACATGTAGGCCCAGCAAGAAAGAAATAGGATTCGTAAATTCCTTCTGCTGCACGAATCCCAGCGACCGATTAGGTCCCACAGAGTGGGCCTTCTCCGGGTCCCGTCAACTAAACAATGTCGGTTGACGGGCTCCAGGGGAAGAGCCTTCTCTGTGGCGGCCCCGACTCTCTGGAACCAGCTCCCCCCAGAGATTGGAACTGCCCCTACCCTCCTCGCCTTTCGCAAACTCCTTAAAACCCACCTTTGTCGTCAGGCATGGATAAATATTTTAAATATTTTGTATTGTAAATTATTAGATTTGTTATAAACTGTTTTTATTGTGTTGTGAGCCGCCCCGAGTCTACGGAAAGGGGCGGCATACAAATCAAATAAATAAATAAATAAATAAATAAATAAATAAATAAATAAATAAATAAATAAATAAATAAATAAATAAATAAATAAATAAATAAATAAATAAATAAATAAATAAATAAATTCCTCTTATGTGAACTATCTTGCATATACAAGTATTCCCTTCCCTACTATTGATACAGAATTTATCACATTAGTTAACCTGTATTTGAAAGGAGAATTGCATCCACATATCATACCTGTATTTTGTGAAACTTATTTTTTGACATTAAAGAAACATATTCTTTCTTTCTTTTTTTAGGTATAGTTTCTAAGTCTTATGAATGTCGACTGAAGGGTCAAGGAGCTACATTTGTTGAAACCATCAGCCCCTTTACTTCATCAGCTCTGGATGAAATTTCTCCAATCAGTGATAAGATGCTTCATGCTATGAGGAGGCATCCACAATCCAGTGAACAAGTGCAACAAGTGATCATTATTCAGGGATACGACAGTGATTTCACAATTGACGCGTCCGTGGAGGAAACAGCAGCAGCTACCCTTCAGACTTTGGCAATGGCGGGCCAAGTGGCAAGGGTGGTACATATAACTGAGGATGGACAACTGATAGCTACAAATCAAAATGGCTCTCATGTAAGTAGTATACTTCCAGAACAAATACTTAATGAACAATTGTCAGATGGGAAAACACAACTTGTTGTCGTTGAAGGCTCTGTAGGAGAAACTACTCTTGAAGATGCAGTTTCCATAGGGATGGCTTCATCCCCAAATAATGCAGTAGTGCAACAGATAATGAGACAAGACTCTTTGGATACGTCAAGGGTACACCCACCTGAGTCTGTCTCAGCATTAGATGCTTTGCTTTGTGCTGTAACAGAACTTGGTGAAGTGGAGAACAAAGCAGAACTCTTGGATAGAGCACAGCTTTGTCACAAAGAAGCATTGCAAATGTCAAATCCAGAAGCAGACACCAGTTCTATGGATGACATAACACAGGAAACACAAATGTTCCACGGTGTTCAGGAAATTGAAGAAGAACAGCCCATGGAGGTAGTAACACAAGTTGTACATCCATCTACCATAATTTCATCTCAGGAAAATGCTCAAGTCGCCTTCAAGAAAATGGTTGAAGGAGTCCTCCAGTTCGCTGTATGCGATACAGCTGCAGCTGATCAGCTGATGAAAGAAGGTGTCACTCAGGTTATTTTGAATGAGGAAGGAACTGTGCATATGGTATCTAGAGAAGGATCTCAAATAATAATGCAAGAGGCTGATAGTCATACCCTAAGCATCCAAAGTCAACACATGGATTTTGTTGAAGCAGATGGAGAGATTTCACAGATCATTGTCACAGAGGAGATTGCTCAAGCGATGGTACAGGAGTCTAACAATAACTTTGCCAGTGGTGCAACTCATTACATAGTAACACAATTGCCACAGGAAATTGAGAATGACTCTAGAGTATATTCACATACTGTGATAGAGAAAGAGGAAACCCAAGAACTTTTGCAGGCTGGCACAGTTATAAATTCTGATCAAAATCCTTGTGATGGAAGTGTTGAACAACTAAATGGCATGCTCATTTACACAGAAGATGGTTCACAAACAGCTATTATCCAGGGCCAAAGAGATAACAGTGAACTATAAAAGATATGAAAATACCCTACCTATTAAGTTAAAAAAGAAAGAATTAAACATCAAATATATTATGTTTTATTGTTAACTTATAAAGCATTTCTAAATGCTATTTGCTGTTCAATGCATTTATACGGTATTAGCATCACCATTCTGGGAATGTTACATACAAAAGGGAATTCTCATTGTTTTTGCATGAGCATTGATCAGACTGTCACTGGTTATAGACACTGAAAAATTTACAAAATAAAACCAGAACTTACACAGATGCAACTACCGGGATATTAATTTAATTATCTCCATTAGATAGTTTGGGGTTTTTTTGCTTACCACCTCTTCATTATATTTTGACATCTGATATTTTTATCTTTCTTGCGATTAATTATGGAATTTAACTTATCTGACTTTCTGTAGGGAAAGCAAATTAAATATGCAGGTACTGTACTTATATCACCCAATTGACATAGACATAAACAATGTATAGATTAAGGCATTCTGTGTATGCAATAATTTTACATTCCAAACCTGTTTAAATACGCCCCAGTTATTTCTACTCAAAATGCAGTATTCACAATGAAAGAAATTTATGGCGTGGTTCAAAAAGGCTTTTTTTTTTTTTACAAAATACATTTTATTGTGATTGAACTTCCCACTAGATATCATGAGATATCTTTGAAATCAATCTCTGTGGAGGTATAGGCAAAAGAATGTTGCTGATGCCTATTACATAATTAATCATTGCTGGGATTTCTTCTTTTTTTTAAAAAAGAAAAAATAGTATCATTCAAATATAGCATTTTGCAATTGGTTTGCAAACATTTGAGGACCCTTTTCCATGTTAAATTCTTCCATTAAGCTTAAGTGAAAAAAGTTGGCTTTGATCTATTTCTTGTTGGATCAGAATGTTGATTTAGTTGTGGATGAGTTCTGATTGTTTAAAGTAAGTTCTTGCTTTAAAAGAATATTTTTCTGCTATGAAAACTTCTGTTTTTCCTTAAGTGATGTAACTATCATATATAGGGGGACAGTTGATTCTTTACAATAAAAAAACAGCATTAAAATGTGTATTCTCATTTTTAATGTTAACCTTACCTGGAAATAGAATCCACTGAGAGATGTTACAGACATACACTGTTGATCAACACAGAGATGGCATTACATAGACTTTATTATTATAGGCCTGCAAATTTGTGACCTACAAATTGTATCTGGGGACCTGAATGTCTTTCTTTTATATTTAGAAGCAAGCTGGAAAAGTGTCATAGATTTACAGAACTTCCACTAGGCATCATGATTACTCTCCCAGTCTGATATGAGAAAGGAGCAGGGGAGGGGGAACATTTTCTGTTCGCATTTGGACTCACGACTTTCTGGCCAGGAGAAGAGGAAGTAACTGGATTAGTTTAATGTAATATCTTAATTATCTAATTTTTATGATTCAGAAGTATCAGGCAGAAGATGCGTAAACGATACATCCGATTATCAAAAAGTCAGAGCACAATTGTCCCTTCTAAAATTAGCTGCAAGGGACATGTGCTTGTCAGAGAAGGATGTTGTTGTTTTTATTTTCCAGGTTGGAAGTGTCAGATCATCCCCCAAAATAAAAAAGGGGAATTAAAATTTAAAAAAAAAAGAGGGAGAAAGAGAGACTGAAAGTCACAATTAGCCAAGTTTAACTTGTCCATTCTTCTTAAAAGTGACAGTCCGCTCTCTACTTATTATATACTGTCTTCAGCGAACAATGACAGGATCAACTCCCGTTTGTTATCAGGATAAAAGTGACCTTTACAAAATGATGGCCTTCTGCAAGATTCTCGTAGGTACTCAACGGAATGTTTTTCATTGAAAAGATTTCTTCTTGATCATTTTGCCTGTTAACTGGAGCCCTCTGGTCTTATGGCTTGGATGCTAATTTTTAGCTATGCTCAGTCCTGTATGGCTAACCTTTCCGCAGCTGTACAGGGTGTTGACACTGACATGCTGCAGTTTACCATTTGTGATTTATTTAGGATAAATATGTCTCAGGTGGCATTTAATCCTTCATAAAACCAGTGTAGCCTGCAGTGTCAAACCAGCAATCACATTGTATGCACAATGAAAAGAGCAGACCTTTGCATAAATAAATAAAATATATATATAAAGAAGTGTTCATTGGCTTGGAAGTGCTGAGAAAGATTCTCCAGAAACCCAGATTATGTGCTTCTACCTTTTGTTTTTCAGTTTAGCCCATTTGCTATCACCAATCTCGAAAGATCTTTTCTTCAGCCAACACGCCTCTATTGAATATACAAGTCTGAGAAATTAGATTCTCATTACTTTAATATCAGCCAATTAAAACTTTCTGAATTTGTTAAGTGCAAAATTCCCCAACAAACATATTTAGGAAGGATGCCAGGTTTGGACACCAGGATACTGTTAGTAGTTTATAAACCATCAAATTGCGCTTCTTTACTTCCAAACAAAATATTTGATCTCGTGCTTATACTTGACACATTACTAAGCTTCATGCCTTAGTTATGTCTTTCCTTCCTTTGTAATTCTCTTTTGGGGTCAACATCAATGCTGAAGATTAACTCAGCCTTCCATCCTTCTGAAGTCAGTAAAATGAGGACTCAGATTTTGGGGAGCTGGCTATAAACCACCTAGAGAGGGCTGTGAAGCCCTGTGAAGCAATATAGAAGTCTAAGGACTAGTGCTAGTGCTATCTGCCAGTCAAGGCTTTCCTTTGAAGGGCAGAAATACATTTGTCTTCAACATGGCAGAGAAATCTGGATTTATTTGAAATCTGGGATTCTGGACTATTTGATAAGCAGAATGGCTCATGCTCCTCGGGCTATGCAACATTACTACTTCCTGGCATCAAATTCTATATGTAACATGAAACCTCTGAGGTCCCAGCCTTGATATGATTTTATAGATTGGTTTTCTAGGAATCTAGACATATCAAGCATCTCATTCAATAATTCACAAAACGAATGGAAGGGCAGTTTCCTACAATCCTGATGCAGGTGCATCTATGCTAAAAATAATGGATTTAAAATTTAAAATTATTTTAAAGCATGTCTTTCTCAAAAGCATTTCAACCCAGTTATACGGTGATGTGAAGAAAGCAAGATGCTCATTTAGAGAAGTGGTCATGCTTATTCTGTATAAGTAGGAAAAGCAAGTCGGATGCTTGGCTGCAGTAGGAAAAGCAAGTAGGATGCTTGGCTGCATAGCTAGAGGTATAACAAGCAGGAAGAGGGAGATTGTGATCCCCTTATATAGAGCGCTGGTGAGACCACATTTGGAATACTGTGTTCAGTTCTGGAGACCTCACCTACAAAAAGATATTGACAAAATTTAACGGGTCCAAAGACGGGCTACAAGAATGGTGGAAGGTCTTAAGCATAAAACGTATCAGGAAAGACTTAATGAACTCAATCTGTATAGTCTGGAGAACAGAAGGAAAAGGGGGGACATGATCGAAACATTTAAATATGTTAAAGGGTTAAATAAGGTTCAGGAGGGAAGTGTTTTTAATAGGAAAGTGAACACAAGAACAAGGGGACACAGTCTGAAGTTAGTTGGGGGAAAGATCAAAAGCAACGTGAGGAAATATTATTTCACTGAAAGAGTAGTAGATCCTTGGAACAAACTTCCAGCAGATGTGGTTGGTAAATCCACAGTAACTGAATTTAAACATGCCTGGGATAAACATATATCCATCCTAAGATAAAACACAGGAAATAGTATAAGGGCAAACTAGATGGACCATGAGGTCTTTTTCTGCCATCAGTCTTCTATGTTTCTATATCTTGATTTTCTCTGAGTTATCACCAGGGCCTACATCAAATGGCAATAAGTAATTTTAGAAAAAGTGAGATAATGAATTATAGGGATAGTTGTATTTTGGACTGCAAATTCCATCAGCCCTAGCCAATGTGTCTAGTAATCATTGATTATGGTGATCCAAACTAACTGGAAGATCCCACATTGCCTATTTATCAAATAGTTAACTATGTACATAACAGTGGAATTTTTGTTCATCATAGTCAGCCAGTCTCAATAAATGTAATCCTTGGTTGACTTACATGACTAGCATCCTTTCCCCCAGTAGACAGAAAAAACAGGAAGCCCTGTCAAGTATCTGCAGCCATTCCCCATAACATTTATAGCTTCCAGCACAATGTTTTCTGCCATGTTTTCAAGAAATGTCTCTTGAAAGTTAATTCAGAGATATAAAATGTTAACCAAAACAAAAGCTTCAAGCTAAATGATATTCTGTCTCTCATCAGCAATAGTTCACCATGGAAGTTAGTTGAACTGGCACAAAAAGCCAACATACCAAGAAATAGGAACACGGGGAATTATGAACAGTGCTGTGAGCACTGTTGTCATGTATAAATGCTGCCTTCAAAACATCCAGATTGATAGAAAGCTTCCTCAAGAGAGAGATTTGTTATGTTTGCAGACACCGTTGGCTCAAGATGTTCTTCGCGATGAGCTTTCTTACCCCAGGCTGCCCAAAACTTGTATCTGAACTATCCTGTTTTGAAAAACATTGGGGACCGTCAGCTGGCAGCCTGAGCCATTGGCAAGTTAGTGAAGGGAAACACAAGAGAGACCCCCCAACAACATCAACTTTTTCCTGTGCATTCTCTATTTTGTATGTTTTCAGAGAAAAATACCGCAAAGAACCCAGAGGGCAAAAGCATATCCTGAGCCTTAAAACAGGCTCACTTCTAGTGAATAGCTTATGTAACAGGAAAGAGTAATTCATTTGGTAAGATGAAAGAAAGAAGAACGAAAAGTGGAATTTTCACCCCTTCTTATACTTTACAATATTAGCTCATAATTTCCAATCGCACGGCTCACTTTGAACAGCTTACCTCTGTTCCATCTTGTTGAACAGAACAATTCGTTTTCTGCTCCTCTAGGGTGATATCATTTTATATGAAGAAAAAAATTAGCTCCGATGGCAGTTATACGTTTCGGAAGCACCTTCTAATCAGGGATTGGTGATTCATTATTAGCTTCAGCAGGCGATCTATCTGACATGTTAGGGGGGGAAATTAGCAGCTGTCACTGCATGATGAGTTAATTTCCTGATAGGTCTGACACTGAAAAGCCATTTGAAGACACGGAGATGGCTGATGAGGAAACCTAGCGCCGCTTTATAATTGGACAGAAAGAAAGGGCATCAAGACGGTACAATTTGCAAGGGAGGGGCCTAGGCTAATGTACAAGTGGCGACAGCTGTTTGTTAGAAGCATGGGCTTTGCAATAATGCATCAGGCAGAGGGGACGCCCAACCACAGATAATTCTTTGAATCCTTTGAAATGGATGCCAGTGATTTCCTTATTACAGTGCGGTGTTGTTTTCAGTGGTCTGCAATTAAGGTAGCCCAGTCATCTTATTGGCCCGAGGTACAAGCTTGAAGTTGGCTTTGTGTGGGTGACACGGAATCTGACATTTTGGTGAGAGGAAGAGGTAATTAGACGTTCCTTGTAGCTTCGGTTGCCGCCTTTAATTAGATCAGTGGGTATCAGTCACTGACATGAATCCAGGGATCAAAAACAAAACAGAAATGGGGGGGGGGAGTCCAGTTCTGTGTGTACTTAGCTGAAAATTACACCACCCTGAGAAGAGACTTCCTTCTGAGTAAATATGATTTCACCTGCAATATAACTGTTGAAGAGATCACATACCTGTAAGCTGTGATAACTTGAGAAATGAAAGTGCTCCAGATTATAACATGGATTTAAGAAGAACTGCCTGTTCTCTGGAACATCTTAGCATGGCAAACCCTGAACTTGTTAGCCTTCCAAAGGCATTCAAAATATGGGTGTTTCTCTATCACGGGCATCATAAAGTTAGTGAAACCCAGGAAGGTTAAAATTGTATTACCGTACTTTTCGGAGTATAAGACGAAGCTAAATATAAGACGCACCTTAGTTTTTGGGGAGGAAAATAGGGAAATGAATCTGCTTATCAGGTATTTAACTGGCTAGCATCCTCAGTCTGGTTAGCTTCAGCTAATTATTTTATCTCCTGGTTAAGGGCTTTAAGAAAATTTTATTCTGAGACAGTAACAATGAAAGAGCTTGCAAGCCAGTAAGAGCTGGGAATATCATTAGCACCTGGAAAGAAACAGTCGGAGCAAGTAGAGCAATGGAAAAACCCTGCAGACTTAGGGCTTGGAAAACATTCTTTGCAGAGAGTAACAATGAAAGAGCTTGTAAATGGGTAAGAGCTGGGAACATCATTAGCACCTGGTTAGGGCTGGAAAAAAGCTATATTCAGAGTATAAGATGCACCCTAATTATCAGCCTCTTTTAGGGAGGGAAAGGGTGCGTCTTATACACCGAAAATACGGTATATGCTGTATTGCTTTTTTACTCTCCAGTATAATTGTGTGTTTCTACTGTATATTTTAAAGTGTTACATTATGGGGTTCTTTTTAAAAAAAATCATTCACCACTGTGAGTAATAATTTCATGAGAGGCTGCCATATAAATCAAATTAAATAAATAAGTCATATATCCCTAATAGGAAATTTTGAACAAAACAGACCTTTAGTGCAATTCTGTGCATACTTTCCTGGAAGTAATTCTACAGAGTTCAGTGAAGATTTATTTCTTTTTAGGTTTATGTAAGACTGCTAAGTCTGTGTGTGGCCGGAACTTGCACAAAGAATACCCAGTGATTATTAATTATACTTTTTTAAAAGTGTGGCTCTTGGTTTTCTTTTTGCCTGCTACTAAAATCTGGTGTCCAAAAAAGGTTTTTGCCCACTCCAGGTGTAAAGACATAATCGACTGGTGATTAGGGCACGGGTAAATAATTTTGCAGAGGTAACTGTCAACCAATGATCTATAACCTTAACTCTAACCTATTGGACAGAGGAAAAGACAGCCAAAATAAGTGCAATCAATTGGTTCACAAAGTAACGAGTGGGCAAAAAAATAGAGAACAAGAGATAAATTTATTTTATTGACTTTTATGTTTTTGTTGTTGATCTAATAACCTGCCCAGAGTATACCAAAATCAGGGCAGGATATAAATACTGTACAAAAAAAAAAGGCACCGATAAGACACTCCACTCACACAAATGAACCTACACATTTGCACACACTGTTCATAAAGCATTTATAGCCATTTCGCCCAATGCCAGAGTGTTGCTGCTTGTTCTTAAGACTTTTCTGGTCTTTTTTTTTAATTGCCAGGATTGTTTTCCATTGAAAAACAGCAAAAGCCAAGACAACAGTACCACTTCCTCATGTTATAACTTTTCTCTTCTTCTTCCAATGTAATCAGGACAATGTTAAGAGTTGACACCGTGTTGAGAAGTGTATGTATTTCTTGGATATTCTTCAAAGACATTTTAAAGAATGTCCACAGAATGTATCATAAAAGTGCCCCTGAAATATCAGCCCTGTCCCTCTCTCCCAACTAAAATTTTTAGTCCTTCTGACGGACTTGTTTCCTACAAGTTCCTCTTTCTACAAGCCCAGTCCTTTCTCCTCTTTACCAATGCTGAATCCACAGCATAACCCTGAACAAGGGCAACTTTTGAACCAAATCTATGCATGTTAATAAAATAATGATTCAATATAGCACTGCTGGCTGAGGAATTCTGGGAGTTGAAGTCCACAAGTCTTAAAGTTGCCAAGCTTGGAGACCCCTTCAATAGAGTTCAGGAAGCTTAATACATAGAAATCAGCCTTACGTATCCTTTAAGATATAATTGAATTACTATTCATTGATTACTTTCTAGCATAGCCCTGTTGTTACTTATAGGTACAAGTACAGATTGGGCGAAAACTGGCTCAAAAACAGTAATTGTGAGATGGACATTGAAGTCCTAGTGGATGATTTAAGCAGTGTGCGGCAGCAGCAAAATTCTAATACAATCCTTGGTTGTATAAACAGACGCATAGAATCAAAATCACGTAAAGTATTAGTATCATTTTATAAAGTCTTAGTAAGACCACACCTGAAATACTGCCTCAAATTTTGGTCACCACAGAAAGAAAGAAGGAAAGAAAGAAAGAAAGAAAGAAAGAAAGAAAGAAAGAAAAAGAGAAAAATGTTGAGACTTTGGAAAAAGTGCAAAGAAGAGCAATTATGATGATTAAAAGCCTGGAGAAAAAAACATGAAGAACAGTTGCATGAACTGGGTATGACAAGACTAGAAAAAAGAATGACTAAGGGGGACATGTTAGCAGTATGCCGGCATTTGAGAGGCTACAAAAGGAGGAGTTAATTTATTTTACAAAGTGCCAGAGGGCAGGACAAGAAACAATGGATGGAACCTAATTAAGGAGAGACGTAACCTGGAATATAGGAGAAACTTCCAACAGTGGAACAATGCTCTCTACATGGGGCTATCTCTGAAGAGTGTTCGGAAACTTCAGATCGTGCAGAATGCGGCCGCGAGAGCAGTCATGGGCTTTCCCAGATACACCCATGTTTCGTCAACACTCTACGGCCTGCACTGGCTGCCGATTAGTTTCCGGACTCAATTAAAATGTGTTGGTAATGATCTATAAAGCCCTACATGGCATCAGATCAGAATACCTACAGGACCGCCTTCTGCCGCATGAATCCCAGCGGCCGATTAGGTCCCACAGAGTTGGCCTTCTCCGGGTCCCATCAACGAAGTAATGTCGCATGGTGGGACCCAGGGGAAGAGCCTTCTCAGTGGCGGCCCCGGCCCTCTGGAATCAACTCCCTCCGGACATTCAAACTGCCTCCACCCTCCTCGCCTTCTGCAAGACCTTGAAGACTTATCCGTGGCGCCAGGCATGGGGATATTAATGCATCCCCCTTAGGCTAGTAAGATTTATGTGTGGTTGTGATTGGGTAGTATTGACTGTTTTTAATGACATTGGGTTTTTAGTTATAGGTTTTTTTAATCATTGGATTTGTATCGCATTGTTTATTGTTGTTATGAGTTGTCCTGAGTCTTCGGAGAGGGGCAGCATACAAATCTTATAAAGTATTATTAATTATTATTAACTTGCCTTCAGAAGCTGTGGATATGTCATCACTAGAAGTTTTTAAGAGACTGAACAGCCAATGTGGAGGGGCGGCATACAAATCCAATAAAATAAATAGATAGATGGATGGATGGATGGATGGATAGATGATAGATAGATAGATAGATAGATAGATAGATAGATAGATAGATAGATAGATAGATAGATATAGATAGTGGAAACCACAGGGAGGATGGAGGCCCTGTTTCCTCCCAGGAGATTCCTAGAGAGGCCCCACAGAGGCTTCTCCCCACCTTTTCCGGCCCTGTTTCCTCTCAGGAGATTTCTAGAGAGGCCCCATGGAGGCTTCTCCCTGCCTTTTCCAGTTACAATTTCAGAGGCTCAGGTTTATAAGTGGAAAATGGTTCTTAAGAAGAGGCAAAAAAATCTTGAACACCCGGTTCTTACCTAGAAAAATTCATAAGTAGAGGCATTCTTAGGTAGAGGTACCACTATACTTGTCAATGGAGCTATGCAACACGTTTGCATTTTCTGTTCTGCAAATGACTGCTGGTATTTCAGCAGCTCTGGAATTTAGGAATCCAACACCAGGACGACTTGATCCACTCTGGTTAGGAACCTTTCGGCATCACACCCAACTTTGTCACTTGATTCACTTCTCCTATGCTAAATATTTTCTTCCGGTGAGACCAGTCTATCAAATGTCTGGTCTATCCAAATATAGGACGGAGCATACTGCTTCCATTTTCATCTTTCAGCTTTTGCGGCAAACTATTTTTGGTGTTTAGCATGCCCGGTTCAGCAAAGGAGGAAAAAGTCATGATACATCCCTGAGCTAGCTATACCCTTCTGAGATTCAAACCCATGCTATTCTCCTATGCTCCTGTTAATGCTGCCTGCATTTATCAGACTTACCTGTGGTACTTTGAAAAGATTCTGCTGCTGGTTGGTTTTTCAGCTGATAAGACCCCCCCCCCAAAAAACCCCCCTCATTTTTATTATGGAAAGTGTCCTGTGAAAATTTCTCTGGTGTGCAGTAAAACGTATGACATTTCTACCAGAAACATAAAATATTAGGATCCCCTCCAGGGTCGATTTTTATTTTTGGTGAGTTTACTGAAATGCTACAGTACAAAACACGAACACTGCACACATCCTTATTTAGAGCTGAACAAGATTTCAACAAGCTTATCATCCTTACTGATGAATTCCAAAAGGAAAAGCTACTTGCTGTCAAATGAACACCTTGAACCAAGGTTAGAACTGTTTTATTTAAATGAATAATTTTGTCTCTCCTGATTTTGTTAGATTCCGCAATACTCTCCCATCACTTTCCTAAGATAGGAGTTAAAATGGAAGCTACAATCCTACAACTCAGGGATGGATTCTGATTCTGATTCTGTGTTGGCTGCCAGTTTGCCATGCGCGCCCACATACGTGTGTACATGTTTATTTTTTTTTAATTTATTTATTTTTATTTATTTTGTCCAATACACAATACATATTGAAGAGGATAGATATGAAGTATTATATATAAAGAAAAGATATAAAAGTGTTCTGTCTGGGTCACTCCGGAAGCTATGACCAACCCAAAAGGATAAGCCAGACACACCGGTTGAATCCAAACACAGTTTTATAATGGTAAAGAGAAAAGAAGCCAACAGAAAATGTCCTTACAAGTCAGGAAAACACTGGAACTCCAAATAGATACACGAAGGCAATTGTTCATACAAAAACACAGGATCCTTGATGACAAACGAGGCTGTTGCTAACAGGCACAAACGTCCCACGGGTCTTCAAGACTGCTGGGCCACGAGCCAGGAACAAAACGCTGAGAGAAAAGGCAGATAACTCCAACTCCACTGTGATAACACTCCACGCTGCTGGAATGGTTCTCATGCCTTATAAACCCTTCCCTGCTAATGAGGACCACACCCAAACCCTGGTGTTCCTCATTCAACGCTGATAATACCTATTCAGTTGCTGCCTCCTTTGATCTATGCGTCTCTATCGCATACTAATGATAGCTTGTGCCTCATCATCCAATGACTCCAGAGACTCCAAGCTACTGGCTTGAGAGAGCCCCTCCCCAGGGCTCCCAGGCCCCTCTTCCTCGTCACTTTCCAGATTGTTATCTCCCCTGTCTGGCTGCCAAGAACTCTCCTCTTCGCTCTCAGCCTCCCCCGGGCATGAAGCCAGCAGAGACGCAGCTGGTCTTTGATCTTGCTCAGGCTGAACCACAACAAAAAGTAGAGGAGAAGATATATGAAAGGATGAAAAGATATATGAGATATGAGATAAGGATAGACAATTGGACAGGGGACAAAAGACAGGCTAGTGCACTTATGTACGCCCTTTACTGACCTCTTAGGAACCTGGAGAGGTCAATCATGGATAGTCTGAGGGAGAAATGTTGGGGATTAGGGGTTGACACTACTGAGTCCAGTAATGAGTTCCACGCTTCGACAACTTGCTTGCTAAAGTCATATTTTTTACAGTCAAGCTTGGAGCGATTAATATTAAGTTTGAATTTGTTGCGTGCTCTTGTGTTGTTGCGGTTGAAGCTGAAGTAGTCGCCGACAGGCAGGACGTTGCAGCATATGATTTTGTGGGCAATGCTTAGATTGTGTTTTAGGTGTCGTAGTTCTAAGCTTTCTAGACCTAGGATTGATAGTATGCTTTCGTAGGGCATTCTGTTTCCAGTGGAGGAGTGAAGGGCTCTTCTGGTGAAGTATCTTTGGACATTTTCTAGGGTGTTGATGTTCGAGATGTGGTAAGGGTTCCAGACAGATGAACTGTATTCAAGGATTGGTCTGGAAAAGCTTTTGTAGGCTCTGGTGTGTAGTGTGATATTACCGGAGCAGAAGCTGCATAGGACATGTGTAGTACTAATAACCCAGTTTCTGCACATGTGCAGAAGTGAAAAACAGCTGCGCATGCACAGAAGCAAAAAAAAGAGCCTAGGGCGCTGCCAAGAGAGATGGTTCAGGTGTGTGGGAGGCCTGGGTCACTGCCAGTTTCAGCCACCCAGGCCACCAAGTTACTATCAGTTCTATAGAATCAGTCCATACCAGGAGGAACCCATCACTGCTACAACTATACCCAATTTAATCCATGGTTTAATCCAATGTGAAACCATTGTATTTTTCTCTTAGGTCTCATAGATTCTGAATAAACTTCAAAATATAGACATTCTTTATATGTCAAGGTAGTCACTCTGAAATAAAAACAAATGTTTTCTCATCACTTGGAGGAAAGAAACCAAGCTGGTGACAAAATGGTTTTGACATGATCGTCTTAAATTGCCTACCCCATAAGCTTTTCAAGATGGCTGATAGTCATGGTTATGTCTCGCCAGGGGTATTATATAGTCAGTTCAGTCTGATTCACAGGAACCTCTTGTTATGTTGCTTTACATTGCATTATTTCATATTTCTTTGGCAGCGTCAACTGATATTAATAGAATAAGAGCAGAGTACTTCAGATTTTCTTTCCTTCTGTTAATGGGTTTACATAATGGAGACTTTGCATAATGGAGCCCTTTACAATTGTACACTTATATTTCACTAGGACTCATCTTGGCTGGCTATATGGCATATCTGGTTGGCAGAATCATAGCCTGAGCTGCTTTAAAATTAGCATTCAGATAGAACTGCATCCTACATCAAAAAAGAAAATGCAAAACAAAAAGCACAGGTGAAAGAAAAAGGGCTTAATAAAGTGTTCTGTCGGGCTCTCTGGTAGAATTCGCCCAAAAATTCACAGGTACAAATTTCAGACACACACACGTTTGAAATTTCAAAACAATGTTCTTTATAATGAAAATTCACTTAAACTAAGCCCTCTTTTGGTATAGCAAAGAGCATTGGTCTCCAAACAAACTGGTAATTTGTACAAATCCCTTATCAGTTCTGTGATACTTAGCTTGCAGCTGTGAGGCAATTCACAGTCCTTCTTTCACAAAGTGAAACATACTTTGCCCTGGCTTAGTTTCAAAGTGGGGGAAAATCAGCACACAAAAAGTCAAAGTCAGTAAAGCAGTCACAAAACACAACGATCAGATAATCCTCCACAATGGCCAAACCCACAGGCTGCTATTTATAGCAGCCTCACTAATTACCACAGCCCCACCACAGCCCCACAGGTGGCCTCACTAATTACCACAGCCCCACCACAGCCCCACAGGTGGCCTCATTTTCTTTGATAATAATCTCTCAGTTGTTGTTGTTGCCTATGCATCGCTCTCCGCATGCGTGGCTGTATCATTAACTCTTGTTCTGAATCAAAGGAGGAGCTAGATAATTGATCTCCTTCTGAGCTGTCTGCCACACTCTCCTCCTCCCTGTCACTCATGTCTTCTTGATCAGAGGAGCCTTCATCAGCAGATTCCACCGGGGGCAAAACAGGCCTGCAGCATGTGGATGTCTCCCCCACATCCACAGTCCTTGGGGCAGGAGCTGGGCCAGAGCTAACCACGACAATAAAGTTAGTAGCCTGCATTAAAATTAAGGCCAATCAACCAACTTCTATTTTCACTGAAGAAGCTAGTTGATTTCATTTGAGAGATAAAAAAAATATGATTTTGAAAGGGGGGAAGCTGAGCATTGGATGAAGAAAGAGAGTAAAGCAGTTTCCAGAGATTGATTTCTTTCACTTTGCTGCAGTGGAGAATAGAAAGCCATCTTCCTTTGACTTCTAAGAATATGGATGCTGTTCTGCCGGCGTGTTTCAACCACCCGTAATTACAGGGTAATTAGTCCAGGAAGACACACACCACACGATAAAAGGAAAACCCAAAAGTTTTTATAAACAGAAAAACAGAAACAGCTCCCTTTTTAAATGTCAAAGGGATTTTCTGGTACACACAAGGCACAGGTTAAATGCAATCCAATTGCTCACCCAATAACTGGGAAATTGAGTCCAATTGTAAAGTCCAGAGAGTCCACACACAATCTTGAACAGCACAAAAACCATGATCTTGACAAAACAATGAATCAGATAAACTGCCACAAGGCTAAACCAGCACGCCGTTCTTTTTATCTGTAGCACTAATTACAGCAGCCCCACCCAACCACAGGTGGCCTCATTTTCTCTTGTAATAATCCTTCAGTTGTTGTCTCCATTGCATCACTCTACGCATGCGTGGATGTGTCATTAATTCTTGTTCAGAATCCAAGGATGATACAGATGATTAATCTCTTCCTGGGCTGTCTGCCAAACTCCCCTCTTCCCTGTCACTCACACTTCCTTGGTCAGGGGAGGCTTCGTCGGCAGATTCTACCGGGAGCAAAACAGGCCTGCGGTATGTGGATGTTTCCCCCACATCCACCTGCACATTCCTTGGGGCAGGAGCTGGGCCAGAGCTAACCACAATAGATGCCATTATCATGCTTGCCATAAAAACTCTTACTAGCCTACCAGTAGAGTCAATGGTGAAAGTAAGATCAAAATACATCGAACAATGAGACTAAGTAATAGCTATGACCAGCGAAAGGCTGCAAAAAAGTTTGCTACCACACTGTGGGCATGGCTTATTGTGTGGGTGTGGCTTGATGGTCATGTGACCGGGTAGGAGTGGCTTGCCGGCCATGTGATCAGGTAGGAGTGGCTTGACAATCATGTGACCGGGAGTGGCTTAAAGATCATGTGATTAGACGGGAGTGGCTTACCGAGCAAGATAGGTTTTCAAATAGGTGCTTGGACACTTTTTCAGTTCATTAAGTCACATTATTTGAATAGTCACAAAAAGGACAAATGATAGACAACATTATTTGTTGAGGAGCACAGTAACATTTTAAGGTTTCGTACTGATCCCACAAGATTCAGTAGGATAACAGATTAGGCAAGTAGCTCAATTTTCTTTAATTGCTATAAAAGTTCACTTCTAGATAATGATTAAAATGATTAAAGTGCTTATGGGTAAAAACATACTATTTAATCATTTCCTATTTTAAAGGTAATTAAGGATCATACTAAGGTACTTGAGAAGGAAGGACAATAAGAAAACCTATTAAATATTCAATAAATAGTGCATAAACTTACTACCCCAACTATGTCTCCTCCCCCCCATGGGGGCAGCAGCCCATTACTAGTTATGACACTAACAATGCTAATATCAGCAATAGAAAAATAAGAGTAAGAAAAGCAATAATATCCTTACTCCCTGCCCAATTGCCCCACTCCAGACATCTTGGCACATAATCAACTATTCAAACTGCCTGGAATCTACTGTGCCAATAGCATCATTGCCTCATTAAATATAGGATCTTTTGTGATAATCAAAAACTGTTATACATTCCATATGAATAACCAACACAACATAATGGCAGGCCCAGGTTCAAATCCACAATCATCCAGCTTGCAAGATAACCTAGGCCACTACTTTTTTCCTCCCTTAGCTGTGCTTGTTATTAGAATACAATAATGACATACAACTATATATGCACTTAGATAAAAGACAGAACATAAATATAATAAAATCACTCTACTGTAATGGCTGTATCGTGTTTCATTAAATGACAATCTCAAAAGGCTATTTCCCAGAGACAGACTGTGGGCAGAGCCTGGAAAACATGCATGAGGTCAGCAAGTTTGCTGAAGAGCAGGACCAGGCCTATAATCAAGCTGAAACACACTACGAAGATAGAAGACAAGATGACCTCTAAGTTTATAGGGATCAGAATAGTTCAGAAAGAAATCATTTTCTCTCTTCATATGCAGATGAAACTCAAAAAATTAGAATATCATGCAAATGTTCAGTTATTTCAGTAACATAACTTAAAACGTGAAACTGAATATATGAGAGCTATTCATAAGGCAAGCTATTCATAAGGCAAGCTAATTCAAGCGATGATTTGTCATAATTGTGATGATTATGGGGTACAGCTCATGAAAACCCCAAAACCCCATCTCCGAAAATTAGAATATTACATGCAATCAATTAAAAAAGGATTGTACATAGAACAATATTGGACTTCTGAAAAGTATAAGCATGCATATGTACTCATTACTTTGTTTGGGCCCCTTTTGCAGCAATTATTGCATCAATGCGACGTGGCATGGATGCTATTAGCCTGTGGCACTGCTGAGGTGTTATGGAAGACCATGATGCTTCAATAGCGGCCTTCAGCTCTTCTGCATTGTTCCGTGTCATGTCTCTCATCTTTCTCTTGGAAATGTCCCATAGATTCTCTATGGGGTTCAGGTCAGGTGAGTTTGCTGGCCAATCAAGGACAGTAATCTCATCGTCATTGAAGTAGGTTTTGGCGCTTTAGGCAGTGTGGGCAGGTGACAAGTCCTGCTGGAAAATTTAAGTCACGATCCCCATAAAGCTCCTATATGGATTAAAGCATGGAGCGCTGCATTGACCCTGGACTTAATAAAGCATAGTGGACGAATACCAGCAGATGACATGGCTCCCCAAATCAATGCAGACTGTGGAAACATTTGCATCTCATTTGGAAACCAAGGACCCAGAGTATGGAGGAAGAATAGAGAGGTACATATTGCAAGATGCTTAACGTCCAGTGTAACATTTCCACAGTCCGTGTTGATTCGAGACAGTAATTGTTTGCACTGATCAACATTGTTGTTGTCTTACACATGTGCAGAATGGCAGACTATTCCTCAGGGGTAAAGTATAAAGTTTCTTTATGGTTTAATTATTCATGATTTCATCACCTGTAGTTGCGAGGTTGGAACTCAGTCCTTGTCAATAACAGGGACTACCTCTAGTTGCCTTAAAATAAAATTCTGTTTACTCCTTCTTTGATCTGAAAATATATCCATATTTTTTTTTCTCCAAGCAAATAATTATGTTGAGATCTCACTGACAGTGAAACAAACATCTTTGGACTGTATTGTAGAAAACATTTACATCATGTGTATTCTGTTTCTTCCATATTAGAAATACATTGCACTAGGGCAGTGCTTCTCAATGATTTTCTGTTACGTCCCCCTTAGGAAGAAGTAAACATTTTGTGCCCCCCCACCCCGCAACTCTCTGCCGGGATAATTGTTTGCAATATTCGGCACATTTTCGCTGAAAAACCTCAAGCAGCTTATCAGCCTGATCGGGGTGTAATGTGTTTAAGTAACACCTTAATTTATTTGGCTTCATGCTGTCCGCTGCCAACATTTTTAGACTCAGTAAACATACAGATCTTTCCTCGTCTCCCACCATAGTCACAGTGAAGCCAAGTGCTACATATGCTTCATCATATTTCCTCGTCTTAGCTTTCGGGACACTTACATTTGTCTCATTATCTCTGTCTCTCTCCTCCTTTCTTTTCATCCCTGTTAAGTATTTTTCCATGGTGTTTCTTAAAAGGTTTGTTATTTGCACTTCATATCTCCTGCTCTGTGCTGTGTGCTATTGTTTGTCGCAAAAAACTCATACTCCCAGTGGCAAAAAAAATTCCCCCAGGGTCACACGCTCCCCTGGCATCACTTCATGCCCCGCAGGGGCCCTGCCCCACTATTTATGAAGCACTGCATCAGGGTGAAATTTTCTATATCTTTCTGTTACTTTAACTTGGCCAGTTTCTAGTGTGTGTGGCATATTGCAAGAAATGCAATCAGATTGTTTGTCCACAAGGTTTTGCTTTTGTTTTATTGGTGACATTACCCATTATTTTCATAATTTGATGAGATAAAGGCCACCATCAAAATCTTTGGGCTGCAGAATTTATGATACCACTTGAATTGAATCTTTTCACAAAAAAGATGTTGGCAAGAAAAAACACATTTCTAAAAGAAAAAAAGAGAGAGAAAAATACAACTTTTCCCTATCTTGTTTGTTTGTTTGTTTGTTTGTTTATTTATTTATTTATTAGATTTGTATGTTGCCCCTCTCCGTAGACTCATTGATTTTAAAATGGTGTTTCTTAAACAAAGATGTAAAAGAATACATAGAAAATTCATTAAAAAAAATTAAAAAATAACATACTAGGAATTTTATAAGGGCTTATGCTGCATCTACATATATATGGGGTGTCAAATTCATGGCCCATGGGCCACATGCATTGCATGCTGTCTACGCCCACCCGTTTTAGCAAAAGTTGTGATTCGTCATGTGATGTTTGAAACTACTGTCTTGGAAGGATTGGGAACTCTTCCCAATATATTTATCTTATGATGAGTTGTTTGCATTTGGGATTCATGAATATCTAATTTTCATACATCATGAAACCACCATGGTAAGACAAAGTTATAAAGGTCTTAAATATCAAATATATATTGCATAAAACTGTATTTCTCTGACATTTATTTACTAATGTAAGGGAAATGTAGGAATGGAGTGCTTTAAAGTGTAATCTGGAGAAAAAATAGTAAAGCACAAAAATGGAGTGAAACATACTTTAAGCTGATGTTTTACATTAACAAAGATCCCATTGGTTCCCAATTACATTGGAATCTATAAATTCACATAGGAAAATGTTTGTGAAAATTATGAAACTTGCAGAGATGGCCAAATTATCTTCTTTGATCAGAGAAAAAGCAACGTCTACATTTATGGCTGATTGGAGACCACCAACTCCCATTTAATATTTTTGCATGAAATGAAAAAAGGGTACTTATGATTTCTTGTTTTCATTATTTAATTTTTTTTAATAACAGACAAAGGTGAGCTGTTTTTTAAATCCTATGGTAAGAGGTAATTTTGCAAATGTATCTATATTTGCTGCATAATTTTTTCCATTTGTTTTTATTCTTTCTTTCCATTATTTTGCCCTTCCTTCCTTCTTCCTTCCTTCCCTCCCTTCCTCCCTCCTTCCCTCCCTCCCTTCTTACTTCCTCCTTCCTAATTTGTGTTAGTTTGTTGTTTGTAAAAAATTTAATAAAAAAGTATTTTGAAAAGAAAAATGTGTAGCAAAGGACATTTGTGTCTTGCTTTAACTGACCTAAAAACAAAGATTTGATTACACTGAATACCTTATTGTCCACAACATATTATACCACAAGACTTCTTCAAAAATGTGTCACAAACTTGATAAGCCAAAAACATCTAACAATCCTATAGTTGGAACAGAGCTGGTGAGAATTCCACAAAGGATTGCCTTTCCATAGTCAATGTGATTATTTTTTACTTCAGAGAACAGATTTTTAACTTTTAGGTGATCCTATATCAACCATACCTTATGAAACTGGCTATAAGTGTTTGCATTGTCACTGGCACAAGAGAAGGGTCAATGCCAGCAATCTTGGCTCAGCCAGATCTCCCTCCCTCCTTCTCTCTCCCCCTCCTCCCCCCCCTCTCTCTCACACACACACACAACTTCACACTATGTATTTTACTTCCATAGATATAGACTTATTTTTTCCCTAGGTGTCTATTACTGGATGCGCCCACAAAACAGAGGATTCACAGAACAGGTACATGTGTGCCCACATTACGATAGCTATCTGATATTTTTTTTCTAATACATACATATCAAAATAAAATTTTCTTTTGAAGACAGCTGCTTTGGTTTGTCGTAGCTCTGAACCCGGCAGGATTTTCCTTAGCTGTTGCAGTGATTAGAATGTCCCTTTTCAAATGATTCACACATTACATTAACCACTCTAGAGTAAAGGAATCGAAGATGGTTCAGGTTAATTGCTTTAAAGTGGCATTGTGGGAACCAATCTGTACAACGATGCCAACAATATTTTCCATGAAAGCAAATCAGATGTCACTGAACTAATACTGTGTTGCTAATACAGATGCTTCACAGAGCAAGTTATATACAGTATTTCCTCCCGGCTGGTCTCTCTTCTTTTCCCAGACACTCTGTTCTTATAATCTTTTATAATCTTCTTATAATCTGTTGTGGTTAGCTCTGGCCCAGCTCCTGCCCCAAGGACTGTGGATGTGGGGAAGACATCCACATGCTGCAGGCCTGTTTTGCCCCTGGTGGAATCTGCTGATGAAGGCTCTTCTGACCAAGAAGACATGAGTGACAGGGAGGAGAAGAGTGTGGCAGACAGCTCAGAAGGAGATCAATTATCTAGCTCCTCCTTGGATTCAGAACAAGAGTTAATGATACAGCCACGCATACGGAGAGCGATGCATAGGCAACAACAACTGAGAGATTATTATCAAAGAAAATGAGGCCACCTGTGGTTGGGTGGGGCTGTGGTCATTAGTGAGGCTGCTATAAATAGCAGCCTGTGGGTTTGGCCATTGTGGAGGATTATCTGATCGTTGTGTTTCATGACTGCTTTACTGACTTTGACCTTTTGTGTGCTGATTTTTCCCCGCTTTGAAACTAAACCAGAGCAAAGTGTTTCACTTTGTGAAAGAAGGACTGTGAATTATCTCACAGCTGCAAGCTAAGTATCACAGAACTGATAAGGGACTTGAATAAATTATCAGTTTGTTTGGAGACGAGTGCTCTTTGCTATACAAAAAGAGGGCTTAGTTTAAGTGAATTTTCATTATAAAGAACATTGTTTTGAATTTTCAAACGTGTGTGTGTGTCTGAAATTTGTACCTGTGAATTTTTGGGAGGAGTGTACCAGAGAGCCCGACAGAACATAATCTTTTAAATATCTTGCTGTTTAGTCTTAATAGTTTTGCTTCTTTATATTAAGGAGGCTGACCTCGCAGTCTTCTGCACCCTGATTTCAGTCTGTTTCGTTCCTCTTTTTTCAAATTTGGTTTTGTCACAAAGCCGGCTTCCATTTGTTGAATATTTCACTCAGAATAATAGAGTTGGAAGGGACATTGGAGGTCTTCTAGTCCAACCTCCTGGACTAGTTGACCTCTTTTCTTTCGTGTCAGAACCTTAGAATGTAATTCAAAGAAATCCTTCAAGAAATATGAGACTCCAAGCCTGCAAATATTGGCTTCATCCTGGGCACAGAGCCATTGACGTGTGTTTATGTTATATTTATACCACAAGACAATCGTCTGGAAAAGTTTGGCTAACAGTGAAACAAGCATCTGACCATGCTGGGTCAACCCATTCTTCAAATATCATCAGACAGTTCAATGCATCAGAATTGTGCTTCCCAATGGGGCAGCACTGATTGATGAAAGGCCATTTTGAACTTCAACAAAGCAATTTTAGCTAAAGGGATAATGGGAGTCACTAAGAAATATGTGATCCCATTTGGTGTCAAGGTTAGGTGAACAGGCTTTCCTAGATTTTTGTGTTTTTTCCTCTTTGCAACTATAAATTTGGCATGCCTAATTTATAAATCAGAACATTTAAAGAGGGGATAAAGACTGTAGAGATTCGTGAAAATGTTTGTACATTTGTGCATGTTTGTACATAAAAGAGCCGCTGTGTGTTCTGTCTGGGTCCCCCCAGACGCCAACCCCAACCAAAAAGAGTAACCAGACACACTGGTAAAAAGCAAAGGCAGTTTATATACTTCAAAGCAAACACAGGTAACAAAAACTGTTCTTACAGACAGGAACACTATGAAGCTTCACAGAGGTTTCATGAAGGCCAGGCAATAAAACAGGATTCTTGCTGGCAAAAACAACGCTGGAGAGAATAAAATCCACACCTCCCCCAAGTCTTCCAGACTTCTAGGCCACAAGCCAAGATCAGAGACGCCGAGAATCGAAGCAAGGTCACAGGACTCCTAGTTGATAACTCTCCACAAGACTGTAAGGGCAGGCCTGCCTTTTCAACCCTGCTGAGGAGAACCACACCCAAACCCAGCTGTTGCCAATTCAGGGATGGAAATACCTTTCTAATTGGCCCCGTCTTTGAGCTGCACGTCGCTGCCTCATGTCTATTATAGCCTGTGCGTCTTCATCCAATGAATCCAGGCTACTAGCTGGGGAGAGGCCCCCCCTGGGGGTCTCAGGCTGCTCTCCCTCCTCCTCTTCCTGACGTTCCTCTCCCCCGTCTGCCTGGTCCTCCCCCTTCTGTTCACTGTCCTCCTCCTCTGGGCATGGATCCGGCAGAGATCCAGCCGGTCCCTGAGGAGCCTCAGGCTGAATCACAACACTGTGGTGCAGTGGTTAGAGTGCAGTATTGCAGACTATTTCTGCTGCCTGCTGGCTGCGTGCAATTTGGCATTCGAATCTCACCAGGCTCGAGGTTGAGTCAGCCTTCCATCCTTCCGAGGTGGGTTAAATGGGGCCCCAGATTGTTGGGGAAATATGCTGACTCTGTAAACTGCTTAGAGAGGACTATAAAACCCTGTGAAGTGCAATATAAATCTAAGTGCTATTGCTATTACTACATGATTGTCTGTTGACCAATACAGAGAAAAGATTTGGATCAGATACATTTTTTGCCTGTTTGGGAGTTTTTCACAGTGATAGGATATTTGTTGCTCTTTGGTTAAAAACTTCACTTGCAACAAAATGCAAAATTGGTACCGGTACATGGTGGATCACATTCAATTTGAGATTCTGGATAAAAGGATAAATTTGGTTAATGAAACTGATTTGCGACAACTGATGGGACAATGGAACAAAGTAAGATGATATATGGTGAGTAGAATCCGAGACCAAGCTACAAGAAACAAATTGGAATCACTTTATAATATGTAAATAAATACTTTGCTCTTGGGTTAAAATGGTTTATACAAGAAACACCCCTGATTTGGTGGAGGGATATGAATGTTTGTATGGTGGTGGGCACAATTCACAAAGCAATTGTTTTATGTGTGTTAATATTGTAAAACAAAATCAATAAAATATTTTTTTTAAAAAAACACCTGTACTGCTGTGGGTGAGAGTTACCAAAGCTGCATAAAGAGGCATTAAAATGCATGACTTCCATGTAAAGCGGCCTTCAACTGCAACTTTAAGGGTCCCTGCTACCGTCCCTCTGAGATAGACTCTATGGTAAGACCATCTTGGAAGCACTAAAATTAACAATACCTGGAAATTCCTGCTCTGCAACTGCAAGGTTGTACAGTATTCTGTTGTTTGTTTGCTTGCTCGTTTGTTTTATCAATTAAGTATTGGTGGAATACAAAGATTTATATACATGATACTAGTAAAAGTGAAACATTAGGACAGGGGACAGAAGGCACACTGGTGCACTTATGCACATCCTTTACTGTCCTCTTAGGAATCGGGAGAGATCAACAGTAGATAGTTCAAAGGTAAAGGATTGCAGGTGAGGTGATCATACTACAGAGTCAGAGTTCCCCTAACAGCTGTCCGTCCTAGTCTAGAACTAGAAAATGACAAGCAACGTGAGCTTTCCATTTTTCACACGTTTCCCTCAGTCTCCAAGGGCCCAGCCCTGCTTGTGCGGTCTCTTAAAATGGCAAATTAAGATCAAGCATCCGAGGGAAACTTTTGAGCATCCAGGTTGTCAGATCAAACCCAATTTGCCAGCACGAAATAAGTTGTTTAAGAACAAGATTTGGGGGAGAGGAGGCGGGAGGGGAGAGAGAGGAAGCCTTTTGCTTTGAAAACAGTTAACATTTTTCCTTCGATGTGCCCTAAAACTGATTCCCATTTATTTTAAATTCCCAATTCCCTGGGTGTTGCGGAGACATCCAATAATGAAAGAATACTGACAACCCGGGCCTTTCTGCCAGGCTGCCTTCGGAAGTTTGCTTAAGTGGCCTTAAGTAAGGTAATAAGCAAGGAGTGTGAAAAGAGGCGACTTTGTCTTTTCACATTAGCGCCAGCCCCGCTCAAGTGCCAGCGTCTATGGAAATGCTGCTCAGCCTTTAATGAGAGTACAGTGTGTTAGTGTACCAGTCTAATTAATCCCATATTTTCACACAGCATAATTACTGCACTGGGGCTGAATTATTTGGCTACCGGAGGTGGAGGTGGAGCAGTGCCGGCACTATCCGCTGTCTCTGCTCCTGACAATTTATTATGCTATACAAAGGCGACACCATCGAAACCTTCCTAGTATGGAGCTATCTGTCATCGCTTTACATTATCAGTAAAATACACCACCTTCCATACTGTGCTGCAAGGGTTTAGCAAATTGCTATTTTTATGGGATATGATAAAGGAAATGCTACCTTATGTTCAAATTTTTAACTGTCTGTTGCATGGGATGTGCAGTTTAGCTTTACAGGCGCCGTCTCGGCTAAGTCTAATTTACATAGCTAATTTCAGCATTATTTCCAACATCTCAGCTCGTTCTCTTAGATCTGTTTCTCAAAACTGACGTAAGGAAATAATGAAATGATGGTGTCGGCACCTAGTCTTCTGCACGGTGTTCATTTTGCTGCCTGTGTTTGTTTTGGAGGTATTTGGTGGTTGTCTTAAAATCTCTAGAGAGAGGGTCATCTTTATGTTCTCTGTGATTTCTGTCATTATTACCTGTTCCCAAATTCTTCTTTTCCTCCTCCCTTTTTAAAAACTTCACTGCAGCGGATTTTTGCATTTTGCTTTTCACTTCTAATATACATTCTTATCACCTTGGCACTGGTAAACACCAGTGCTGAATTTCCACAAAAATTCAGTAGCTTAGACATTTCTTAAGTTTCTGGACCTGATATAATAATATTTCTCTGTCTCTTTTATTGAAAGTCAAGTATTGCATTAAGTACGTGGAAGAAGGAAGGAGGGAAGGAGAGAAAGAAAGAGAGAGAGAGAATAAGAAGGAAAGAGGGAAAGAGGGACAACAAGGAAAGAAGAAGAAAAGGAAATGAAAGAATGAAGAAAAAGAAGAGGAAGGAAGGGAGGGAGAGAAGGAAGGAAGGAGAGAAAGAAAAAGAGAGGGAGAATAAGAAGGAAAGAGGGAAAACAAGGAAAGAATAAGAAAAGGAAAGGAAAGAATGAAGAAAAAGAAGAGGAAGGAAGGGAGAGAAGGAAGGAAATAAATAAATAAATCCAATCAGTTACTTCAATCTACTCCTAACAGACTCAAAGCCTGTTTTGATATATATTTGAAAGGTTTCTATAGCAGATATATGGAGGAAGGTCTTTAGAATAAAGAAAACCACATGCTTAATGGCATGAGGTAGAAAATTGCTACTGGTGCTTTTTAGCTAAATAGTAGCTTAAATACTAGGGACCTGCCTCAAACGATAATATATTCAGAGCAATGAATTTTATTAAAGGTTCCTTGAGATATCAGTACAGTATTGCATCTGACACTTGGAAGCTTTTCCATATGTGTAAAATGGGAAACCAAAGCGATTTTTATGCCCTGAAGATTAGAACTCTGGCCTCTGGTCCTCATTTGGGGCCACCTGAAAGCACCTCAAGGGCAAAGGTTAAGCAAGGTTAAATGTTTACAAACTTTGGTTTGTCAGACTTGGCAAACCTGGCCAATTTAGCAAGTTGCAGGTGTCATCAGTTGACAATACAGTGTCTTAGGTTCAATATTGGAGGGGACGGGGAGACTAAGCACACACAAACACACAAAACATGTACTAGGTCATAAGAGAGAAACCGGGAGCATACCAGTAAGCGAATAGAATGTGCACACACAACAAACTTATTTCTGCAACCTGATTCTTTCCCAGTTTACCAAAGAACAGTTCTCATCTATTCTAATCTATATGTCTATAAATTGTACTGGATTGTGGATTGTGAAAGATGTAAGCCAACTCGCTTAAAGAAGGCTGTTATTTACTTCTACATATTACGTTCAATTTATTTGTAAGCCCTTTAGGAAGAAAACCCTACCCAAGAAGGCGTAGCAAAAATAAAATCATATATACAGTGGTACCTCCTCTTACGAACGCCTCTTCTAACGAACTTTTCAAGATATGAACCCGGTGTTTAAGATTTTTTGGCCTCTTCTTCCGAACTATTTTCACCTTACGAACCCAAGCAGCTGCTGCTGGGATGAAGGGGTTTCTTTTTTTCTCCTTTTTTGAAGAAAGAAAAGGGAGGGGCTGCTTGGAGTAGGAAACATTTTGCAGAGAACAATGTGCTTGCAAAGGAACTGAAAGGGTGTCTTTTTAAGAAAGAAAAGGGAGGAGGGAGGGGCAGCTTGGGGGAGGGAAAAATTTGCAGAGAACAACGTGCTTGCAAAGGAACTGAAAGGGTGTCTTTTTAAGAAAGAAAAGGGAGGAGGGAGGGGCAGCTTGGGGGAGGGAAAAATTTGCAGAGAACAACGTGCTTGCAAAGGAACTGAAAGGGTGTCTTTTTAAGAAAGAAAAGGGAGGAGGGAGGGGCAGCTTGGGGGAGGGAAAAATTTGCAGAGAACAACGTGCTTGCAAAGGAACTGAAAGGGTGTCTTTTGAAGAAAGAAAAGGGAGGGGTGCCCCCCTTGCCTTTCTTCCTTCCCACTCACCCTTTAGCCTAGCCTTGCTTCTTCCACCCGCCCCCTTTAGCTGCTCCTCCCTGCCCTCTGTTCACCTCCCTTCTAAAGTTTGGGATTTTCCTGAAGGATTTGCACGCACTATGGGAAACATTGTTTCATCTTACAAACTTTTCACCTTACGAACCTCCTCCTGGAACCAATTAAGTTTGTATGATGATGTACCACTGTATTAGGAAAAGAATGATACTAAAACAAGCAATTGATAATAAGGAACAGAAAATGAAGGTGTATATACGGAACAGTAGGAAAATAAAAAAATTTATATGTATTAGATCGATGTATAAATAATATTTATATGAATATTAATGAACCAATCTTCAACTGTAACAAATGACAATAATATATGTTTGTATGTTGTATTATGTTTTAATGCAATAAAAAAAAAGCAATTGTGATAAAACGGAGATCGGGATTTTTTGCTCTTCCTTATGTTTTGAGGATATGATTTCCAACAACTTCAGCCAGGGAGTGTTAGTTCAACAACTTCTAACAGAAGTTCCATTTTTGAATATATCTACCCAACGGACACTACAAACACTAAAATATGATGGGATGCCTTTGGTATGTGTACCTTTAAACAAAGCTCTGAGCTTAATAAATCCAGGTAAGGAATTATTCTCAAAATACAGGGCTTCTACAGAAAAGGTCCTCATTAGGGCTTCCAATTATAACCAGGATGTCTTCAAATGCTTTATTAGACATCATTAGATTAGATTAGATTTATTGGATTTATATGCCGCCCCTCTCCGCAGACTCGGGGCGGCTCACAACAATGGCAAAAACGGTACATAGTGACAAATCTAATATTTACCAATCTAATTACAGTTTTAGATTAAAAAATTCATAAAAGCAACCCCAATACAGTATATATAAACAAGCACACAATCAATCATACACCAAAACTACATGGGCAAGGGGGAGATGTTTCAATTCCCCCATGCCTGATGGCAGAGGTGGGTTTTAAGGAGTTTACGAAAGGCAAGGAGGGTAGGGGCAATCCTAATCTCGGGGGAGCTGGTTCCAGAGGGTCAGAGCCACCACAGAGAAGGCTCTTCCCCTGGGTCCTGCCAGATGACATTGTTTAGTCGACGGGACCCGGAGAAGACCCACTCTGTGGGACTTAACCGGTTGCTGGGATTCGTGCGGCAGAAGACGGTCCCTGAGAAATTCTGGTCCGGTGCCATGAAGGGCTTTATAGGTCATAACCAACACTTTGAATTGTGACCGGAAACTGATCGGCAACCAATGCAGACTGCGGAGTATTGGAGTAACATGGGCATAGTTAGGGAAGCCAATGATTGCTCTCGCAGCTGCATTCTGCACGATCTGAAGTTTCTGAACACTTTTCAAAAGTAGCCCCATGTAGAGAGCGTTGCAGTAGTCGAGCCTCGAGGTGATGAGGGCATGAGTGACTGTGAGCTAGGATAACTCAAGTTTCTGTAATTTTAGAGAACTTTTTCATGGAATGGGTTTAGAGAGAATTAAACCACAGGCCTACACAATAGTGCATTATTGCTAAAAGCCTCTGCCAGTTCTTGTAAATTCCTCAAAAAAAAAAATCCTCACCATAAGAAGTCATAGGATTTTCTCCCGAGGAACCTGCTGGATAAAGAATGCTCTTCTGCCATTTGGGAATAAACATAATCCTCAATTTATGACCACAATGGAGCCCAGATTTTCTGTTGATAAATAAGACAGTGAAGTGATTATTTTCCCCATTTTACAACCTTTCCTGCCACTGTTGTTAAGTGAATCACTGCAGTTGTTAAGTTAGCAACATGCTTGTTGAGTAACTCTGACTTCCCCCATTGACTTTCTTTGTCTTTCTTATGCAATCGTCATAAATATGAGCCACTTGCCAAGCAATTTTGAATTTTGATTATGTGACCATAGGGATGAGGCAATAGTTGTAAGTGTGAAAAATGGTCATAAGTCACTTTTGTCTGTAACTTCGAACAGTCACTAAAGGAACTGATGTAACTGAAGGACTTCCTGTTTAAAGATTACTTGGTTTCTCCCACATGATCTATCTCAGCATCACCACTTTTCTCTTTTGCAGAACCCTGCATGCCTATCCAAACTATAGATTTACAATTCACATTTTCCCTCCCCAAGCTGTATTTCTTTCTACAGGACAAGTGAGCAACATACATTTCTGGTCCTTATTTGGGGCTCAATAGTGAACAGCCATTCTTTTGTCATCTCATTATGGCAGTGTTTCCCAACCTTGGCAACTTGAAGATATTTGGACTTCAACTCCCAGAATTCCCCAGCCAGCATTCACGGAACCCACCGCTGTATGGAAGCCCAATATTTTATTTTTATACATGACTTAAAATAATCTGTGTATTTTTATATAGTAGCTAGAAGTTGAGATGGATTGGATATACAGTCGGTGAATTGTACATGTCTGTCTACCCACTCCTATCTCTCTGATTACTCATACTTCCCCCACTTAATATAAGCTAGTCTTTTCATCTAAGTATGTGCCCCTGTAAAGTCAGAAAAAAAGAAACTAGCAAAAATCCTAGGGCAAAGTTTTGTGCCTCTATAAAATGAGTTAATTTTTTTACTGTCATCTTTCCGCTTCCTTTTTCCCTACGGTCTTTCAGTCTTGCCCATATTTTCAACGTATATTGCATTCTCAAAGCTAGCAGAAAATATCACTTTTAACAACAAATGGACACCCAGGACCACACATGAAGATTTGATAACTAGACCACGCATTGTCCTCTGAGTTGTTCAGTGATTGTTGGATTCTGATGAAGTTTCACAGAATGGTGTTAATTATGCGAGTTGTCTAGCAATGGAAGCACTTTTCCTCTAAGGTCAAAAAATGAAGCTTCTGGTTTATTTCTTTACTGCAGAGGACAGCAAGCTGTCATCAAATGGTCATTTCAAACAGTGTCCCTCAAGGTGAGAGTAACAATTAGATTTGCAAAACAGAAATAGAAGGAAGAGAATGTTGTGAGGTTCTCACATTGGATTCTGATACTTTTCTTGTCCAATATTTTGTGATATTCTTGTTTCCAGACCAAGCCTAATATGAGTTAGAGCAACAACACAAGAGCACGCAACAAATTCAAACTTAATATTAATCGTTCCAAGCTTGACTGTAAAAAATATGACTTTAGCAATTGAGTTGTCGAAGCGTGGAACTCATTACCGGACTCAGTAGTGTCAACCCCTAACCCCCAACATTTCTCCCTTAGACTATCCACGACTGACCTCTCCAGGTTCCTAAGAGGCCAGTAAGGGGCGTACATAAGTGCACTAGTACGGTATGCCTTTCGTCCCCTGTCCAATTGTCTCTCCTTATCTCATCTATCATATATCTTTACTTCCTTTCATATATCTTCTCCTCTACTTTTATATCTTTTCTTTATATATAATACAGTACTTCATGTCTATCCTCTTCAATATGTATTGTGTATTGGACAAAATAAATAAATAAAATAAATAAAATAAAATTTAGCCTGAGCTAAATCTGAGTTAAATATCCCTTTAGTCTGTCAGCTCTCTCAGTTTGGTTGTTTTCTTGCAGATGTTTCATTACCCAGACTAGGTAACATCCTCATTACTAGTTTCCTCTCTGCTACAGACATTGTCATGGTGTGAAATATCCTTCACTGACTTATTGAACCCCAATCATCTCAGCTGCTCCAACCCATCTTCATCCCTTTATTATCTTTTCCATCTTATCTGTGTCTCCCAGAATCTTTTCCTATGTTGGTATTCAAATTTTGTCTCTTGCATATGTTCAATATAAGATTCCATTGAATGAGAGTTCTCCTGCTTTGGGGCAAAAAAGAGGCAGGGCTACAATTTCACACATATCCCATTTTAAATAAATGCAATGCAGCCTAGCTACCTAAGCAAGTGGCTCATTACTTTCTTGGGAATTGTGCTTGGATTTCAACCCCTGTTCATTGCAGAGAGGATGATTGGAAGAAATTGATCTGGACCTTCTGTTTGAACACAAGGAGACCCTGGCAAAATCATAAAACTGCATTTCATTTATTTTGGCCATGTCACGTGAGGGAATTCATTGGAGAAAGCAATTATGTTTGGAAGAGTTATCAATAACTGGAACTGGAATCTTACTGGAAGCCGCCCAGGGTCCTTTGGGAGTTTGATGGTATATAAGTTAAATAAATAAATAAATAAATAAATAAATAAATAAATAAATAAATAAATAAATAAATAAATAAATAAATAAATAAATAAATAAATAAATAAATAAATAAATAAATAAATAAATAAATAAATAAATAAATAAAATACCTCCTGTAATAATCCTTCAGTTGTTGTCTCCTATGCATCACTCCACACATGCGTGGATGTGTCATAAATTCTTATTCCGAATCTAGGGATGATAAGGATGATTGATCTCCTCCTGGGCTGTCTACCAAACTCCCCTCTTCCAAGTCACCCCCACCTTCTTCTTCTTCCAAGGAAACTTTACTACCTGCCTCTGCCGGCAATAAAACAGGCCTCTGACATGTTGATGTTTCCCCTGCATCCACCTCCACATTCCTTGGGGCAGGAACTGGGCCAGAGCCAACCACAACAGGGCAGAAGAGGGAAATGATAAAATATATCAAGTTCCATTATTAAGTATATTTTGTTACTTTTAATTTTGTCTGTTTTCTTTCATTTACAATTGAATCTAATTAAAAGTTTATTCTATTTTTTTAATGAAAAAAATACTTTATTTAAACATTTAAAATTACACAGTTAAACAAGTGATTGATATTCAATTGACAGACGTATTGAGTGTTTGCATTGACAGATGTATTGATATTCAATTGACAGACGTATTGAGGCATACATTTTGTCAGTTTATCATTTTTTTCTTTTGTGTAGATTTATATCTACTAAGTATATTTACAATGGTTTATTCTTATTTGGTTGCATAATTGTCTTCCTCTGTATATTTATGTCAATTCAATTTACCATAGGGGGAAAAAGGAAAGAAAGAGTAAAACAAAGAGAAAGAAAGAAGAAAGGGAAAGGAAAGACTTTATGTATTTAAGCAATCTTTCATCTGAGAGTATTTGTCTGACTTAAGGGTTCTCAATTTGTATATAAATATTTTATTTCCATTAAGATATATTTATAGTGATTCATATACTGTATATAAGTGCAAGAGTGATATATATATATACAGTATATTGTTTGATAGTCTACTAATTGATAATGTAGTATCCATCAACTTCCAGATATATAATTCCACTAGCCTTCAAGCTATCTTTTCAAGATCGTTCAGCCAAGATAGCCAAATCAGAGGTTTTCTTTAGCAATGTTTTGAGCAAAAGGACAAATCAAATGTGTTAAATTAATGTATGATTAGTCTGATTCAGATTGAGCTACGTCAGAATGTAAAAATATGAAATGCTACCCCTTATCTGTTGTGATTCCGTCTGAGGCCCCTCAGGGAACGGCTGATCCTCTGCCGGCTTCCTGCTCAGAGGGGGAGGATGAGGAACAGGAGGTTCAGGCAGACGGGGAGGAGGAATCTCAGGCTGAGGGAGAGAGAGGACAGCCAGAGTCCCCCGAGAGGGAGCTCTCCCCAGCAAGCAGCCTGGATTCCTTAGATGAAAATGCACAAGCAATAATCGATCTCCGGCAGAGAAGAGCAACACAACGAAGGGGACAATTAGCCAGGTACTTTCAGCACTAAAGAGGCAACAGCTGGGTTTGGGTGTGGTGCTCTCTGGAAAGGCTGAAAAGGCAGACCCACCCTTCCTGGCTTGTGGAGTATTATCTTTGGGAGTCCTGGGACCTGGCTGTGATCTTTGGCGTCTTGGAATTCTGGTTTGTGACTTTGAATACTGAAACCTTGAGGGGAAAAGGTGTGGGTCTTATTCTCTACAGTGGTGGGTGTGCCAGCAAGAAGTCTGCTGTATTGTCTGGCCATCAGGACTCTGCTGTGAAGTCTCATAGCCTGCCTGTTGGGAAGAACAGGTTTTTCTCTGTGTTTATTTTTCAAACTATAAAGTGCTTTTGCTTTTACCAGCGTGTCTGGCTGCTTTTTCCAGTTGGTGTTGAAGTCTGGGGGCACCCAGACAGAACATTATCTAGAAAACAAATATGTGATGAAAAATTCTAAATTATCTTCAGACTTTCCTCATATATCTTCCTAATATATGTGTCTTCACATTAAAATAAGATCAGTAACAAACTATAAAACTGATGACAAGATATAAAGGCTTGTGTTTTTAGTTATTATGCTCTAACTCATAACTGCTTCTGAAATTATTTTATAAAATAAACAACAGTGAAAAAGAACAAAGGAATGTGTGCTGCCCCCAAAAATCTATTGGCATTCCAGGTGTCTGTTTGTCTTGCAGACCTAAGGGTGTGTTTTTTTAATATTAGCCCCCCAACACAATCAAAATGAACACTTAGTTTTTAATATCATCCCCATCAAACTTATCATGACATATTCAACCTTTTAAACAAAATGAATGATTTCTTTAAAAGGTTGGATGTCTCATTCAAGCATCTAAAACCGCTATTGGAGAGGAAAAAAATCAGAGATCACAGAGGCTAAGAAATGAAGAGAGAAATGAGAAACAACAGCAGAGTGTTAAAATTATGAGAAGAAAATCAATCACAGGAAAACTTGCTCTAAATGAGACATTACGGACAGTGTGAAGAGTGAAAAGAGGAGTTTGACATGGGGAAATATTTTAACATTTGGGTTGTATTTACCATTTGCTGGTGGGTTTTTTTGCCCCTTTCCCCATTCTCCCAAACTGAATTGTCCCCCTGTGATTTATATCAGATAATCTTCTTTCTAATTTTCCACATTCAAGAAATTGCCATGTCAGGTAGCATTGAAAGGGTTTAAAAAATTGTTTGGTTTTGTAAATTAATTCATGCTACTTGAAAAGAGGGGGAAATGACAGCTGAGGTAGAAATGGATTTTGCTCTTCCCTTTCACTCCAAGATTTTATTATCGATTTAACTATATGAATTGTTCCATCAAAATATATCTCTCATTCGCATCCTGTATCAGCAATGAGGAGACTGGCTTGTTGGTGATAAATCTACCATTCAGTTCTCTTCTCTTACATGCAAATAGAATTGGTCTTCATCTGGAAAAGAAAGTTTTTCAGCTCAGCAGGTAATTTATATCACCTGCATTCCTAAGGGGACAAAAAGTTTGCTCCTGTTTTGGTGCTTTGGATTTTAACTCTACCCTTACGCCTGGTTCTGGAAGGCCTGTTAGAAGGAATACAGCCATTTACAAATTGACATCTGTTCCCTGTAGCCTGTTTCAGTTAATAATGTGGCAGTGGCATTTTGAACTCAGGCAATAGTTTTTAAGAATCGTTTTCAAGAATGGCTTCATATAGAGTGCATTTAAATCACGTAAATCCAGATGTGACCAAGGAAGGAATAATTGTGACTTCTATATAGTATCAATGCTGTCAACTTGAGTCTATCCTGTCTATGTTATTATACAGATGCACTTAAGTAGAAATGCTGCCTCCGAATCTTGAACCTGATACATGCCAGTCTTACAGTCCAGAGGGAATTATTCAACTCCGTCCAAATTATAGATGAATGAAATGTCCATGAAACACAAAGACGGCACTATTTATGTTTTACACATTTGTGTATAAGTGGGTACTCATTGAATTTCTGCTGCATCTTGTAGTGATCTGTCTCCGTACTGTGATTAATATGCATCACTGATCTGTACTAATCCATTATGCTGTGCTCTCTAATTACTCTATTATGCACAGGAAAGATAAAATATTTATTTTGTTATGTAATGACATTAAAAATACAGCTCTGTTTGTAGTGTTATGAGATATTCTCCAATGCCAACAGATTGCACAGTACATGACAGATTATTTAGAAAGTGTACTAAAAATCCCACTCAATCCCATGTTATATTTGTGTTATATTTCGGAACAAATTCTTGCAGTCTTGTTAGGCCATTATGAACAATACTATTCCAACAACCCTAACGTGCAGTTGCAGACTTGTATAGGAAACCAATAAACAAGGAAAATGATTTTAAAAGAAATATATATATATAAGAGCATTATCCAAAGAAAAATAGGAGAAATAAAAAAGAAACAAAAATGTGCAGGGCATATGCTCATAAATAAACTTAAAACAATAAATTTAAAAAATAGGCCAGGTCTCAACCTCTGGATTTCTAAGAGGATTCTCAACTCTGATCTACCCAATTATGCCATGCATTTTGGAGAACAGACCTTTAACTTTTGGGAAGAGGAATTGTATATCAAGTTTCCCACTTCAAAATGGAGTCCAACCTCAGGAAAGGAATTCAACTGCATACAAGAACCACCAGAATGTGTGGCTTTAACATTTGAGGCAGGTATGAAATTCAGCAGGTTCTGACAGGTTCTGCAGAACCAGTAGCAGAAACTTTGAGTAGTTCAGAGAACCAACAAATGCTACCTCTGACTGGTCCCAGAGGAGTGGGGTGGAATGGGAATTTTGCAGTATCCTTCCCCTGCCACACCCACCAAGCCACTTTCACAGAACTGGTAGGGAAAAATTTTGAATTTCCCCCCTGATTTGAAGTGTTACCATATTGCAGTTCCTGAGGGAAAGCCTCATGATTTGCATAAGATCATGCTATCTTGCAACTAGCAAACGCGTAACAGAAACTTTGCTGGAATTTTGTGACCTCGTCTCAGATAAGAATAATTGGGGCAGAGTGTGAACTTTAGGGAAAGCCTCTTTATAGTTTATAGCGTATAAAAAAAATTCTCAGTCTTCCATATGTGCATATATGAATAATCAAAAAAATACGTGGTAGTGATGAACAGATTTTGATATTTTTATGAACTTTGAGCATTTGCTTCAGATTCCAAATTACCAAAACACATCTGAAAATTTGTTTTAAAATCAAGTTTGGCCTTAAAAACTCTCTTATGTATTAAATTGCACACCCACATCAAACCATTATTGATAATGTTCATCACAAATGTTGGGCTGACTATCACTATGCTTGCATGAGGAAAACTAGAAAAATGTATAAGCTTAAAATTTAAATATTTTTTTTTAAAAGAATCAACCTAAATCCAACCATAAATCAGAGTAAATTATCTGATAAACCTGAGCAAATTACTTAGCCCAGTACAGACTGCCCTGTTGACAGTAGCTTGTTGAATATAGAGTTTGTTAGAAAACTTACCTTGGTGGAAACAATTTCTTTGAATGTGTACAACAGACCATCAATAATCTCCCAGGATTATTTAGCTGAGTTCTCTGTATCACACATAAGACAAAGTTAAGGAATTTGTGGAATAGAAGCATATGCCATTCTCTGGCTGATATTTAAAACCTAATTGTACCACAAAATATTTTACCTAATAAACTCACTGATGACTCTTAGAGCTTTCTTACATTTCTGGAGTCTTTTTGAACTTGTAAGTGGAACACTTCAGTAGTTTTAACCTACATCAGAAATAAAATCCTTAAATTACCCTATTAATCTAAGAGATATATTACATAGGTTTAATAAAATATATCCAAGTTGTGAAACTTACGCATGTGTAATTTTTGTCACTCCCCATTGTGATTTTGCAAGACCTTTATGAACAATTCAAAATACTGTTTTTTCCCAACTTTTGTCTGAGCCTTACTCAGTCTACTAAGACTAAAATATCACATTCATTTACATGTTTTAAATGTAAAGTAAAACTATATGTCACAATAAAGGACCCCTAATTTGATTTCCACTATTAAAATGTATTTATTAAGAGGTGGAGGGGTAAATCCTGAGTAAGAGATTTAAAACTCACTCACTTTCAACATTACCTCAGTGAGCATAGTCTCATGTGACTATGGACAAACACAAATCTATATTTTTAAACATGCAGTATTTTCAATAGAGTAGAGTAGAGTAGAGTAGAGTAGAGTTGGGTAGAGTAGGGTGGGTAGGGTAGAGTAGAGTAGTGTAGAGTAGAATTCTTTATTGGTCAAGTGTGATTGGACACACAAGAAATTTGTCATTGGTGCAAATGCTCTCAATGTATATAAAAGAAAATGTACATTTGTCAATGTATCTTTTAATAGAAAATTGATGTAAGGCAAAAGGTGAAATCTACTTCCTTAAAATATTGTTTTTAAGTTGAACTAATCCTCCACTTTATGCTTTAAACAACAGTGAAATATTTGACTATCAATCTTCTGTTTTACTAAGAAGACAAGTATAGCAATCTATTGTAATATCATATAATTTCTGGCTAATTATGATTATTAATTATTATGGAACATAGTTCAGTAAGCTTTCAAATTTCCATATCATTATTTTAAACTAACAACACCCAAACTTTGTGACATATGGATCATGCATGCTTTCCATCATGCCAAATCTTGTACAGCCTTTATGTTACAGACTCAGTAATTAAAAAAATCAAATGGGTTATCACTCAGTGCTCCCCTGTTAGAAAGAGGAAATAATATCCAAAAATTCAAAAATATGTCAGTCCATTTGGCTTTTTTGTTGTAAAATGTTTTGTTGTTGTTGTTGTAAAATGTAAGTTTTGTTTTTATTTTCTGTTTCCATTATCATGATATCAGTTGGCTTGCACTGATTTAACGGATAGAAACAAAAATCTGATTTTTTTAAAAAAAATGTTCCACAAAAAAGTGCTCAAGAGTTTATTGAAAATGCTGATTTCTCAAGCTCGCTCTGATATTCTGCCCAATGATCTCTGAATTGGCTCTTAAACTTCATTACACTTTAATTTTATTTTTGCAAACAACTTATTTATTACGCACTTAAACTTTTGTGAGTTGTTTCTGTGGAACAATTATTGGTTGAATTATTGGCTTTTTTTCTGAAAAGCCTTTCTACAGTGAATACATCCTGGTAGTTCTGATATGGCAGGCTGTAATTTCACTTTGTTCCAGCCAAATCCCTTGCAACAAAATGGACAAACTGTGTCCTGCAGATTCCTGGATTACAGTTTACTGCAGATTCATACTTATTTAGAAATGGAAGGCAACAGTGAAAAAACAAGAAGTAACTAAATAACAATGAAATAATGGAGCTTGGACTGAAGAAATGGGCCATCAACAGGAGAAAAACAGTAAAAAAAATGATAGAAGCAAGATTTGCTGTGAAAGTAACATGAAGAATCTGAATGAAGAAGATCACTGCAAATATTTGATGTCAGTATGAAGCACATTGAAGTGAAGAAGGAGTCTAGAAGTGAATACATCTTGAAAGTAAAGAAGATATAAAGTCTAAACTCAGTGGAGAAAATACTGTCAAGGCAATTAAAACCTGGGCAATTCCGATAATTAAATATACTGTTGGAATAGGGAACTGCAGGGGTGGGCAGCAGGCAGGACGGGGTGGAACACAGTTCCACCAGCGGAAATGAAGATGCGTGCACAGTTCCAGCTGATTGGCAGCTGTCACTTCCTGGATTACTGGTCTCGGCTCAGCTGTCCTTTTTTCCCCTGCTGCTGCTGCTGTATCTGCACTATTTGCTTTTTTCCACTTTCCTCCTTCCTGGCCTTGGACGAGCTTCCCTCTCTCCTGCCTGGCTCCCCTTCATTTATTTAATATTTGTAGATATTTAATATCTACATGAAACCGCTGGATGAGATCATCCAAGGGCATGGGGTGAGGTATCATCAGTATGCTGATGGTACCCAATTGTACATCTCCACCCCATGTCCAGTCAACAAAGCAGTGGAAGTGATGTGCCGGTGCCTGGAGGCTGTTGGGGTCTTGATGGGTGTCAACAGACTCAAACTCAACCCTGATAAAACGGAGTGGCTGTGGGTTTTGCCTCCCAAGGACAATTCCATCTGTCCATCCATTACCCTGGGGGGGGGATTATTGCCCCCCTCAGAGAGGGTTTGTAACTTAGGTGTCCTCCTCGATCCACAGCTTACATTGGAACATAATCTTTTGGCTGTGGAGGGGAGGGTGTTCGCACAGATTCGCCTGGTGCATCAGTTGCGGCCCTATTTGGACAGGGAGTCATTGCTCACAGTCGCTCATGCCCTCATCACCTCGAGGTTCGACTACTGTAATGCTCTCTACATGGGTCTACCTCTGAAAAGTGTTCGAAAACTTCAGATCGTGCAAAATGCGGCCGCGAGGGCTATTGTGGGCTTACCTAGGTTTGCCCACGTTTCTCCAACACTCCGTGGCTTGCATTGGCTGCCGATCAGTTTCCAGTCATAATTCAAATGTTGGTAATGACCTATAAAGCCCTACATGGCATCGGACCAGAATAACTCCGAGACCACCTTCTGCCGCACGAATCCCAGCAGCCCATAAGGTCCCACAGAGTTGGTCTTCTCCAGGTCCCATCGACTAAACAATTTCGTCTGGCAGGCCCCAGGGGAAGAGCCTTCTCTGTGACAGCCCCAGCCGTCTGGAATCAACTCCCCCCCAGAGATTAGAACTGCCCCCACCCTCCTTGTCTTTTGTAAATTGCTTAAGCCCCCCCTATACCACGAGGCATGGGAGAATTGAAACATTTCCCCCTGGCTTATATAGTTTTATGTATGGTACGCTTGTGTTGTATGGTTTTATATAATGGGTTTTTTAGATATCTCTTTTTAAATATTAGATTTGTTTACTGTAGACTGTTTATTATTGTTGTGAGCCGTCCCGAGTCTTCGGAGAGGGGTGGCATACAAATCTAATAAATAATAATAATAATAATAATAATAATAATAATAATAATAATTATTATTATTATTATTATGCTTCTGGCAGCACCCTTTCACCTAGCTACCTAGCCTGAGGTGGGGAGGGTGACCCAAGCAGGAGAGCGCGGGAAACGCGAAGCAAATTGTCACCCCAGCGAGCGACACTCGTAAGGTGGCAAGTCGAGGACTTAACAGTTCACTTGAACGATGATGATTGTTCAAGCCACTTCCACCTGCTGACATGACCATTAAGCCACACCTACAAAATAAGCCACACCCACAGTGTGGCAGTAAAAATTTTGGCTGCCCATTACTGGGGAACTGGATTCAAGCAGAACTAAAAACCCTGGATCGGAGATTCAGAAATATAATGTCAATGAACTAGGCTCTTCATCCATACAGAGATATTGATAGACTCTACATATCAAGGAAAATAAGTGGGCATGGAATGTTGCAAGTCCTCCAGACCATAGGTCACCAACCTGTGGTCTGTGGACCACTGGTAGTCTGCAAGAAACGTTTGGTACTTTGTGAAGAAATCTTGGCCCCTTATACTACCTTTAATAATTTTGTTACAATTAAACAACCTTGAAAGATTTTGTTATAGTTCAATAAGCATTTACAATTTTGTTATATTAAATAAGCATTTATAATTTTGTTATGTTAATTAGGTGCATTCCATATTAATGAAATGGAAGTTCTCTTATTATTTTATTTTACAAATGTATTTATCTTTTTTAAAAAAAAGTCATATTAGTGGTCTGCATGACGTAAAATTATGAATTATTATTATTATTATTATTATTATTAATTAGATTTGTATGCCGCCCCTCTCCGTAGACTTAGGGTCCATGGGATTTAAAATTATGAATTTGGTGGTCCACAGGATTTAAAATTATGACCTTGATTGTCCCTGAGGTCCAGAAGGTTGGGGACCCCGACTCCAGACAATTGAAGAAGAAGAAAGAGGAACATCGGAAGATTAATTGAAGGACAGCAAAGAAGCTAGAGAAGGCTTGCTGAATACTAGAGAGACCAAAGTGGTCTACAAGAAAGACCAAATGAAGAGTAGAAATGAGAGATGGCAAGACAATGTTACATTACATTAAAAAAAGTAGACAAATCAGATAACAAGATCTGGCACAGCAGAGAGGTTAATTCTGGTTGCACAAGACCAGGTCTTAAGAACCAAATGTATATAAAGTTGGAACTGAGAAAATAGTAAATGCTGCCTTAGCAAAGAAATTGAAGAAACAATGGATTATCTATTTAGCTGCTGCAAAACAACACTTTACAAATAGACTACCAATGAATGAAGGCATAGCAAAGTAGCAACAATATTGTACTGGAATATCTGCAAGAAATACCATTTCTCTGCAAGCTAGGTTTCATCACAAAGTAGACAAAGTAAGAAAAAAATTAAGAAACTAAACTGCCCTGAGACTTTAGAATTCAAGTCCACAAGTATCTACCACACCACAGCCCAGAGTTTACAATTGAACATATCTGGATAGCATACATTGCAATACCTGGAGATAGCAGAAGAGAAGAGAAAGAATTGGGGGGGGGGATATATAAAACACAAATAGAAGTAGAACGACTGGCAGAAGAAAACAAATATTCTACCAAGAGTGACTTGTCTGCAATCCCTATGGAGCATCACTTGAACACCACTGACACCGGCAGTCAATTGCAAAAGGCAGCTTTACTTAGATCAGCTTACATCTTGTGACAATATCTTTAACATAATCAAATAATAATATCTACCTATCCTAGGTCCCTGGGAAGAACATGATATGTGGATAAAAATGCCAAATCCACTCTAAACATCGATCTGACTATGTGACCAGCCCTAATGATAATATCAATCTTCCTAAAAATTATCTCCTCCTTAAATAACCTATCATCTGGTCAAGGAAACGTATTCCATTTGTAATAAAACAAATCAGATGTAAAATAATATGGAAGAACAAGGAAATTGTTTGCAAATATTGTTTGCCATTATTTTTTTTCTTTTTCTTTTTTTTTAATTGGGGAAGGATAACTCAAAATATTGCCCTTCTTTTCTTTGCTATGTGTTCCTGAGTATACTCCTACTTTAAATCAGACTGATTATGTCCTTTCTTCCCCACCCTGCCCCATAGCAAAAGGGAAATAGTATGACCCCCCCCCCCCCAAATGAGATGCAAAAAATTGATTCATTGAAAATAACGGAGTGGAGAAACAGGCTGAAAGAAAAGGGGCTGTTTAATGCAGGCTATGTACTACAGACCAATATTAAATGACCTCTTATTAATGCAAACAGGTTGCTAATTAAAGCTAACACTGGAGATGTAGGTGACTTTCCCTTTCCCTCTATCACCCCCCCTCCCTCCCCCCTCCCGGTCCTTCCTCCTCCCCCCCAGCATGGATCCAGGCTGGAACTTCAGTGTCTTCCCTCCCTCCCTTCAATCTATCTAGCCAGAGACTTCACCCCTGTTGACAGCCACGGCAAGCCGAAACTGACAGCTCTTCAAAACCTGCTGAAGAAACCCAGCATTAATTAAGTCATTGCTGGACTGTAATTTCCTTGAGAAGTAAAAAATTCTAACACAAGAAAAGGTTACAGAGACCTTTTCTGTGTCAAAATTACCATGCCACATGAATATTAATGCTCTTAATGAAGACAACCTTTGCTTCATCAAGAAGGTTCTGGAGCAGGTGCCAAGACTGAAGCCTCATTCTGTGGATTTCTCTCTTTCTCTCTCTCTCTCTCTCTCTCTCTCTCTCCCCTCTCCCTCCCTCCCTCCCTTCCTTCTCTCCTTCTTCCCCCTTTCTCCTTCTCCCTCTCCCCTACTCTCTCAGCAGTCTGGGTATCCTCCCCCCACTTAAAATCAACATTCTCTCCAGGACTCCTTCCTCCCCTCCTTCTGTTTTTTACAGATAGGGAGGGAATCTTTACCATCTACTTGAAAATCAAACATGAAAAGATTCCCTTTAAGACATTAGTCAGAGTTCATGGAGGTGGGGAAAAAGGGGAGAAGGACAGAAAGGCTTATTCATGCAAACCTCTCAGCCAACCTCTAAGTAGGCCAGAACAGGTTTCCATGTTTAAAATTGACCCGAGCAGCTTCCAGACACATTTTGTCTTCCAAAAGGTGTTGGATAACAGTAACCACTGAAGATTCAAGGGCCACATCCTCCTTTAAGCGAAGAGTGTTTCCTTGATTACGGCTGAGGAGAAGCAGGAGCTTTATCTATTTATTATGTGCTTAGAGCTCATGCGATCAGACAGAAAGGGTTTTTTGTGAATAGCCCCTTTATGAAGTCTGAAATCTGTTTACTGTGAGTTGCTTGTATTGAGCTGACATCTGCATAGCCGACATGCAGTGATGGGCTGCCAAAAATGTTACTGCCACACTGCGGGCGTGGCTTGTTTTGTGGGTGTGACTTGGTGGTCATGTGACTGGGTAGGAGTGGCTTGTCGGCCATGTGACCAGGTGGGAGTGGCTTGACAATCATGTGACTGGGGTGGCTTAAAGGTCATGTGACCAGGTGGGAGTGGATTACCAACCAAGATAAGTTTTCAAATAAGTGCTTGGACTCTTTTTCAGTTGATTAAGTCATATTATTTAATTGAATAGCCACAAAAAGGACAAATGATAGACAGCATTACTTGTTGAGAAGCACAGTGACATTTTAAGGTTTTGTACTGAACGCGCAATGTTCAGTATGATAACAGATTATGCAAGTAGTCCAATTTTCTTTAATTGCTATAAAAGTTCAGTTCTAGATAATGATTAAATTGATTAAAGCGTTTATGGGTAAAAACCTACTATTTAATTATTTTCTATTTTAAAAATACAGTGGAACCCCGACATAAGAGCTGCTCTACTTAAGAGCAACTCGAGATAAGAGCTGGGAGGGGAGAGATATTTTTGTTCTACTTACAAGCCCAAATTCGAGATACAAGCGCCAAGGAGCTGTCTCCTGAAGCCAAACGCTAACTTCCGCGTTCGGCTTCAGGAGACAGCTGCGAAGCGGCGCGTGTGTTTTAAAAGGTTGCAGCCGGCCTGGGGGGCTCGGGGGGGTGCTTGCAGCTTTCTTTCTTGCTCTTTTTCTTTCTCTCTTTTACCTTCCCTTCCTCTATTTCTTCTTTTCTTTCTCCTTCCCACCTTCTTCCCTCCCTCCCTCCCTTCACTCATTCCTCTCTTACTCTCCCCTTTCATAAGTTTCCTTGCTTCCTTCCTCTGTTCCTGTCCCTTCCCTCTTTCCTTCCTTCCTTCCCACCCTCCGTCCATTCATTCACCCATTCCTCTCTTGATCGCTTAAAGCCGGTCCCTGGTGCAAAAAGGGTTGGGGACCTCTGTCCTACAGGATTGGGTGGCAGAGAAGTTGAACATATGTAAATTTAAAAGTTTAAGAAAGTTTACAAGTTAAGTGAAAGAAACTTCATTATTCATTTATATGTACATGTACATTTCTTCATTAAAAACATGTATTTCTGCATAATTTAGACTAACTTTGTGAGTTTTTTGAGGGCTGGAACCAATTAAAATTATTTACATTAATTCCTATGGGGAAAAGTCGTTCGAGATAAGAGCTGCTCGACTTAAGAGCCCAGGTCCGGAACGAATTAAACTCGTATCTCGAGGTACCACTGTAATTAAGGATCATACTAAGGTACTAGAGAAGGAAAGACAATAAAAAAACTATTAAGTATTCAATAAATAGTGCATAAACTTACTACCCCCACTGTGTCCCCACCCCATGGGGGCAGCACCCCATTACTGCCAACAGGACAGGCACAGGATCAGTATGGATATTCTTGTGTAATTCCATTTCCTTGAGAAATCTGGGCTATGTTCACACAACATAGATGACCCAGTCACCCCTTCTAGCATTGCAAAATATCCCAAACTAATGGAGAGCAGCCTTTTTCAATGTCACAGCAAGAGAAGCTGGGAAACTGTTGTTTTTTAAAAAAAACCCACCTTATAGAAAATAATTAACAAAGGCTAGCAACACCATAGACGTTTGCCTTCCAACTTCCATTTGGAAGACAAAGTGAAATGGGAGTCCTTATGCTGTCTGGCTATTTGGTGCTAAACCTAAACCTAGACCTATAGTGCCTGGTTTGCATGAATCTAACCCTTTTCCAAAACATGTCACAGGAACAAAGCCATCACTTCCTTCTTACTGTGTATTAGAACATCCGTCACAGACTCTGAAAATATATTTGTTTGTACTCAATAAAGCATCAGGATTTTATAGTATATAAGTTTAGAAAGCATGGGATGCACAACAAAGAAACACATGACATTTTCCCTTGAGAATTATGTTATCTGATGGGGTCTAGTGCTTATGTTTAACAAAACTATCATGTTTTTGAAAGCATGATGACAGCCATAATGAAAACCTGGTGTTCTAGGCTTATAATAAATTAGGCTTAAAATATTAAATGCACAACAAAGCAGCTACTTCATTGGGGTTGTTGAAGCTATTATATTCTATGTGAGGCCAATTCTAGTATGTTTTTGTTCTTTTTAAGTCTGAGCGAAACGGAAAGAACTTTGCAAATCAAGTGCAAGTATGTTTAATGTTTAAGCTTCTTTTTTATATAGGTTTGGGTCTGGTTTGGGACCTCATCGTTATATAAACAGTGTGTGTGTACGTGTGTGTGTGTAACTTTATAATCTCTGCGGGAGTTGGATGGTTAGGCAATATGAAAAACAAACAAACACACCTTTGCACACAAAAAAACCCAAAACAGATAACTGCATACTGCACACTTGAAGTCCAAAATCCTTTTGTTTCCATAGGAGTTTCATAAATTGCAAGAACAACCTTTGGTGGGAAAAAAGTTATTATCTAAAAATCAGTATTGGCTTATATTCTTGTTAGGAACATTCTCTCATGAACAAACTCTATAAATTATAGGAAACTGAAATAAAATGTAATTTAAAAGAAAGAGTTTATGAAGCACTTGTATGGGGATATGAATATATGTGAACTGAAAACGTAGGATTTGAACATTGACTTGAAAAATTAAACAACCCTCCTATAGTATTTTAATGTTTGATAAGTATAGTCCATTTTGGGACAGTGATGGATTTTTTAAAATTAGTATATCTTGTCCCACACAGAATTTATGAAATCTGTTGGCTTTTCCACCCTAATTTTTTCCCCATGCCACGTGGATGAGTGTTGAAATCAAAACAGCAAAAATCAACTATTCCAGACTAAATTGAACCACATGCCTTGGTGCCATTTAAATCACAGGGGCATGTATGTCATGATTAACTTAAGAACCATTGATTTCAGCCAGATTTAAATCCCACCCAATATTCAGGTATGTTAACATTATTAAAGCCACACGTATTTTAAAGCTGAAAAACTAGACTGAAATATTTGTCAGTTCTGCTCTGTTTGCAAGTGCTAATAAGTTTGCAAAGCTTATCTTATGTTAATTAACTCATGTTAATTATGTCATGTTAATACATTTGCAGAAAAATTAAGCTCGTGCAAGCAGCTTCTTTACACCCACTGTTTTGTATCATGAGCTTGGGAAAAGCCACAGCGTTTTGGATGTTTAAAATATGAAGATGTTTATGAATAAAACAGAATGAATGAGGCTACCCATATAACACCATGCTGCAATTTATACCCCCCCCCATCAAATGTCAGTCCCTTTAGGTAAGTCCAGAAATGGTAAACAGACACCAATAATGCCACTCTGTAGTCACACTAGAAAGACTTTTAAGATTGAGAGGTTGGATAATGGGGAAGAGGATGCTGCCCTCCAGGTGGGGATTGCTGCTACCGCTGTTATTGGTGCGCTGCGCATGCATCTTCGAGTCTCTGGCATTCATGCATGTGTCCGGCCGAGATTTTGATTCTGCGCATGTGGACGAAGCAAAACCTCACAAGGGGATGTGTGTGCACACAAGATTTTGGCAAAAAAAATTCTTCCGCGCATGCACAGAAGCAAAAAAATCACCAGAATTTATCTCTCACACGCATCCCCTCACAAGATGTTCCTTCCTGCGTATGTGCATGTTCTGTCTGGGTCACTCCGGAAGCTATGACCAACCCAACAAGATAAGCCAGACACACCGGTTGAATCCAAACACAGTTTTATAATAGTAAAGAGAAAAGAAGCCAACAGAAAATGTCCTTACAGATCAGGAAAACAGTGGAACTCCAAATAGATACACAAAGGCAATTGTTCATACAGAAACACAGGATCCTTAATGCCAGACGAGGCTGTTGTTAATAGACACCAACCTCCCACGGGTCTTCAAGGCTGCTGGGCCACGAGCCAGGAACAAAAACGCTGAGAGAAAATGCAGATAACTCCAACTCCCCTTTGATAACACTCCACGCTGCCGGAATGGTTCTCATGCCTTATAAACCCTTCCCTGCTAATGAGGACCACACCCAACCCCCTGGTGTTTCTCATTCAATGCTGATAATATCTACGCAGCTGATTTCTCCTTTGAGCTATGCGTCTCTGTCGCATACTAATGATAGCTTGTGCGTCATCATCGAGGGACTCCAATGAATCACAGCTACTTGCTGGAGATAGCCCTTCCCCAGGACTCCCAGGCCTTGCATCACCTTCACTTTCGTGACTGCTGCCTGCACTGTCTGATTGTGAAGAACTCTCCTCTCCGCTCTCAGCTTCCCCTGGGCATGGAGCCAGCAGAGATGCAGCTGGTCTTTGATCTGACTCAGGCTGAACCACAACAGTGCAGAAGCAAAATCTCGCTGGGACGCACACATACACCCATCAGAGAACCAAAGCTGTGCACACAGCTCAACTTTTACTAACAGTGCAGCATCGTCCATACCAGCTACTGCTGCCCTCCATATGTACATATAGTGAGAAGCACTCCTTGTAATTTCTTGTTACTATTGCATGCAAATAACTGTGAAACTCCCCGATCTCAAGGTTTTGAGATGTCACTGTTCAGCCTACAGGCTAAACAACTATTGTATCTCTTTCACAGTGTCTAATTCAATTAGTGACATGATCTATTGTTCCTACAGCGCCATGGGACATCCGAGGGTCTGTTTTAGAGGGACTGATTCCAGCTTTGCTGCTTCTCCAGAAAAAAGCTTGCAAATATAGTTTTGCTGCGGCTGCGGAATTATTTTGTAAGCAATATGTTTTTCCCTAATTGTCTGAATATCAATTTTCATTTTGTTACAATGATTATTGCAATTATATCTTTTAAAGAAATCTATGGGCTATATTGGTTGTCTAAGTTTTCATTCTCTGTCTACCAGTAGGGAATGTGTGTGTCAAGTGATTTTGGATTCTATCTTAAATGGACAGTTCAAACAATTTTTCTAGTAATGGAGAATTAAGTAAAGCTTCCTTGCATTTAAATTACTGAGACTGAAATGAGAATAGCCCAGCTGCTTATCTTTTCAGATATTCACGTTCAGCTAATCTGTCACTTGATATGATAGTCCTTTGCAAGCCAGCAACAGAGCTTTATATGAACTCTTGCAAGGTCCACAAAATCATGCAATCAGAGGGCAGCAAGTATTTACTTTGGGGAATTATCTGGACTTAAGCAGAAATTTCTAGCTATAGCATTGATTGTACTACTCTTTTGCCGAAATTCTTAACTTCCAAGCTTAGTGTTAAAATGACTGAAGAATTCTTGGAAAAATATTTTAAATATGAAAATATTTAAACTACTATAAAATAAGAATAAAATAGTGGATAAAAAGTTGGTCAAATTAGAATTAATAATACTTTCCATCTTTACCTTCAATTAACTCGTGATCTAACTTTAGTCAAAGTTAATATGTACAAATAATTCTGGATATTTACTGTTGAAAGATATAGTGCCTTATTTATATTTAACAGCGAATGTCAATGATATATCTTTATGGATGATAATGTAATAGGTGTTAGATTTATAATGTAAGGAAGAAACATAATTTTATTAGAAAGAGCAATAATTCACAATCCAATTATTGTTTAATGCTGACATCATGATTGAAATATAATAATTGCATTCAATAAAACAAATCTTTTTTAGCATTTGCACACAAATTGATCTTTTAAAAACAAATTGTTGAACGTTAAATTGTGGCTTGGAATTTACTCCAGAAATCTTGGCAGGATTCTTGCTGATAACTGTTCTGCTGGGCTCTCTGGTAGGAACCTCCTGAAAATTCAAGGGTACAAATTTCAGACACACACACACACACACACATTTGAAAATTCAAAACAATGTTCTTTATCACAAAATTCAAAATAAACTAAGCACTCTTTTTGTATTGCAAAGAGCACTTGTCCCAAAACAACCGGGTAGTCTGTACAATTTCCGTTAAGCAGTCATTAAGTACTTAGCTAGCAGCTGTGAAGAAACTTCACACCCCTTCTTCTTCCAACGAAGTGAGACACACACACACGTTGCTCTGCTTTGGTTTCAAAAGCATGAAAAATCAACAAACAAAGTCCAGAAAACAGCAACACAGGATTCCTGAAGAACTGCGATCAGATACTCTTTCACAACGGCCAAACCCACATGCTGCTATTTATAGCAGCAGCCCTAATTACTGGAGCCCCACCCAACCACAGGTGGCCTCATTTTCTCATGTAATAATCCTTCAGTTGTTGTCTCCCATGCATCACTCTACACAAGCGTGGATGTGTCATTAATTCTTGTTCAGAATCCAAGGATGATACAGATGATTGATCTCCTCCTGGGCTGTCTGCCAAACTCCCCTCTTCCCTGTCACTCATGCTTCCTTGGTCAGTGGAGGCTTGATTGGCAGATTCCATCAGGAGCAAAACAAGCCTGTGGCATGTGGATGTCTCCCCCACATCCACCTGCACATTCCTTGGGGCAGGAGCTGGGCCAGAGCTAACCACAACACCAACCAGGTTTAGAACTTACAGCTTGAAGCTTTATTGCATGTTGCATATCTTTAAGGGCAATGTTCTACCAAGAAAGCTACTAATGAAAGAGTAACTTTTTTAAATAAAAGAGACTGATTGTATTTAATTGTATGTCATTTGGATTTAATTTTAAAAAGTTGCTTTATGTCCAAGAAAGATTCTTTTTGACATCATTTTGAATTCTTTTAAGATTACAAATTAGAAAATATACCCTAAAATAGACTGCTTTGCTATTTTGAAACTGTTTTCAGCAGAATGCCCTCTTGTGTATAGGACTATAATGCCTGGAATTCACAGTGAAAGCACTTCTTTTGGTTATTTTTGTTTCTGAAGTTCACCACAGCTTGGGTAAATTGGCAGCTCTGGAACAACCTTTTGCAGAGGAGGGAGGGAGAGAGAGAAAGAGAAAGAGAAAGGAAGAGAGAGGGGGAGAGAGAAAGGGAGAAAGATATTTATCTTGTGGCTAGAAACTGGGTGAGTTTGCAAGTTTGTTGCAAGGATCTACTACTCTTTCGGTAAAATAATATTTTCTCACATTGCTTTTGATCTTCCCCCCAACTAACTTCAGATTGTGTCCCCTTGTTCTTGTGTTCACTTTCCTATTAAAAACACTTCCCTCCTGGACCTTATTTAACCCTTTAACATATTTAAATGTTTTGATCATGTCTCCCCTTTTCCTTCTGTTTTTTAGACTATACAGATTGAGTTCATTAAGTCTTTCTTGATACGTTTTATGCTTAAGACCTTCCACCATTCTTGTAGCCCGTCTTTGGACCCGTTCAATTTTGTCAATATCTTTTTGTAGGTGAGGTCTCCAGAACTGAACACAGTATTCCAAATGTGGTCTCACCAGCATTCTATATAGCAGGATCACCATCTCCCTCTTCCTGCTTGTTATACCTCTAGCTATGCAGCCAAGCATCCTACTTGCTTTCCCTACCGCCTGACTGCACTGTTCACCCATTTTGATGCACCTTTAAACAATGGGTCTTGGACTGGTATAACATTTTACTATTGCTGAACAAATCCTTGTGACACCTCTGGTTCACTAAATGGAAACAGGGCTTGGTTGGTGTTGTTTTGAAGAAATGTACTATTCAGGTATTCTATGTTCTATCAAATGAATATTCTACCAAAACCCATATCACAGGTGCTTATTCTTGCACCATTCTACCTGGACAGAGCTTTACTGAATACAATGGGATCTAATATTGAGTAAACATATACAAATGTGCCTGAGCAATTACTTTTGTAAAACTTTAATTTCTTTCCTGTCATTGCTAAAATATTTTTCAGTTGTGACTGTACTGAATTGAGATAGTTCCGATAGACCCTTTAGAATCTATTCATTAACCTAAGCTATACTTAGGTACAATGTGATAGATTTCCTATTAAAGGTTTTAACACTGTAGATTAGTGTTAAATGTTTGTAAATTTATTTTAATTACATTTAAATTTAACATAAGAAACAATGTGGTGTAGCAGTTGAGGTGTTAGTTATGAACAGAGAGACCTGGGTTCTCGACCACCATTGGTCACAGAGGTTCCCTAAGTGAAAGAATACAACTTCATTTATGAAAAGTGGGATATTTGGAGGACCTCTTTGGGTTTTTGTTTTCTTTAAAGCCAGATTTTGCTTTATCAGATTTGTGTATCAGAAGCCTGTGCTTCTTCAACTGCAGGCACAAGAAGCTTCAAACATTTCTGATTCTTCCAACTGCAAGTCTCCCCAAATATCTGTTTTGTATAAACATATGGATGATCTTACCATGAGGATTCCTGCTTTCTGTTCTTTGTAGCTGATTGATCACACAAATCACAGTATAAGGCAACAACTTTCTCTGTGTCAATACGATTTTTTTGAAAAAAATTATTTACAAATATTAGATTAGATTTAGATTAGATTTATTGGATTGAACACAAGAACAAGGGGACACAATCTGAAGTTAGTTGGGGGAAAGATCAAAAGCAACATGAGAAAGTATTATTTTACTGAAAGAGTAGTAGATCCTTGGAACAAACTTCCAGCAGATGTGGTAGATAAATCCACAGTAACTGAATTTAAACATGCCTGGGATAAACATATATCCATCCTAAGATAAAATACAGAAAATAGTATAAGGGCAGACTAGATGGACCATGAGGTCTTTTTCTGCCGTCAGACTTCTATGTTTCTATGTTTCTATGTTTCTATATGCCGCCCCTCTCCGCAAACTTGGGGCGGCTCACAACAAAGTAAAAACAATACATAATAGCAAATCCAATACCCACCAATCCAATTACAATTTTAAGCTAAAAAATTCATAAAAAACAACCCCAGAATATTAAAAAACAAGCACACAATCAATCTAACACCAAAACAACATGGTCAAGGGGGAGATGTTTCAGTTCCCCCATGCCTGACGCCAGAGGTGGGTTTTAATGAGTTTGCGAAAGGCAAGGAGGGTGGGGGCAATCCTAATCTCAGGGGGGAGCTTGTTACAGAGGGTCGGAGCCGCCACAGAGAAGGCTCTTCCCCTGGGTCCCGTCAGACGACATTGTTTAGTCGACGGGACCCGGAGAAGACCAACTCTGTGGGACCGAACCGGTCGCTGGCATTCGTGCGGCAGAAGGCGGTCCTGGAGATATTCTGGTCCGGTGCCATGAAGGGTTTACAAGGTATATAGGATACATAAAACATTACATCCAATAAGAAAAATAAAAAACACACAAAAAACAAAACAAAAACAAACAAACAAACAAAAAAAGAAACCTATATGTTAAAATAAAGGCATGTACAGGATCAGTATCTATATTAACTATAGCAACAACATACAAAGAAAATTTAATAAAAATAGTTTTATAGATGGCATATCACGCCAGCTAAATTAGCTAAAATCAATAAAAAATTATCACTTCTTTGCTGGAAGTGTCAAAGAGAGTATGGATCGTACTACCATGTATGGTGGCAGTGCAGAAAAGCTCAGATCTATTGGAAAAAAATTGGGATGTGGATCGATGAAATTTTAGAGATAACCATAGAAAAAAGTCCAGAATGTTTCCTACTAGGGATTATATGCCAACAACTTAACCAACACCATATTTATCTGATTATTCATATCACTACTGCAGCAAGGTTAGCTTTTGCTCAAACGTGGAAAAAAGCAGAAATCCCCCAAGACGAATTGGTATTAGAAAAAAATAACTCAATGTGCAGAAATGTCTAAACTGACCCTAAAAATTAAAGGTAAAGAAGACTCACAATTTTATGATTGTTGGAATTTACTCTACTACTGGTTAGAAAAAAAAATCCTTGCTAATTACAATATGAACATGTAAAATAATTTTCAAATTCAGCTTAAACATGTGATATATATATATATGTGTGTGTGTGTGTGTGTGTGTGTGTGTGTGTGTGTGTTTTCGTAGATTTTCACGGGTACAGGTATGACAGTCTTGGTATATTCGGGTTTCTTCCCGTGTAGGATTTGGACATTTCTGGCGACGTTTCGACGAGGTCTCACTCGTCATCTTCAGGCTGGTGTTTCTGTCCTTGTTCTAAGACGAACACTGCGAGACCTGAGCTGCCTTCCTTCTATAAATACTGGTGGCTGGGTGTGGTTTGATGGTTCAGCAATTGCCTGCTGTGTAGAAACTTCCTGGTGAGTCAGTGGGGTAACAATTGGGGTCGTTGATGTAGCTGAGGTATGCTGATTAGTTAATGATTGTAGATTAGGCGTGATATCCTGAGTAGCTGGTACGAAAACATATATATATCTGATGAAAACAAAAAGAGCAAGTAAGATAATGTTATGATTTACTAAATGAGTTGAATGTCTAAAAAAAACCAAACTGTTTTTTTTTCTTTTTCGATAAAAACTGTTACTGAATCTAAAGAAAATTTACATAGTTTCGGAAGAATATAGAAACTAATCCTGTACACACTTTTGTCAATATGATTTTTTTTCTTACTGCAGAACAGCCTGTCTGCCATTCTGGAATGGCAATGAAGTCTTTTTTCTTCTTGTTTCTCTCTACCCACGCATCCTGAAAAGAGTGGTCTTCTAGTTCTCCAATTTGTAAAACCTCTCACTATTTGCTACTAACAGGAAGTAAAGCTAGTTTTTCTGAAACAACAGATTACATTTAAAAAAAAATATTCTGTAGAAATGGAAAACTATATTTAAGGGGGCATTTATTGAGATGTTATTATTTTTAATGGAAACCGAGAGTTGTTTACCATAGATACAGGCACAGCTGAATCTATTCAGAGGGCCACTGAAATAGGAACTAAGTGATAAAGAATGAAAATGGCCAAAATGAAGGATAATTGAAACTAGTTGTGCCTTAAAATTAGGCAAAACCCCAGATGATTGGCTCGTTAGGTCCCTGGAGTAGGGATTAGAGGACAAGTTGCATTTTTTTCCAGCATCTTTGCTGCTATACATTTCTTCTTTTTGGCCAGATTATTGTTGCAGAAAAATCTGTCTTTCCATTTGTTGTGTCCAGAGGACAGTTAGGCCTTGTACCCGCCCCACATTCCTTGGGTGGGAAAATACTGCAAGGTGATTGGTTGGCTCAACCTGGCAGCCCGGCATATATATAGCTGCCAGGCATGGCCATGTTTGTTCTTGTTCTGTTCTGTAACCCGTTACCTCTTGTTCAATAAAGATCTAACACCATTTCCTGTAAATTTCTTGCCCAAGCAACTGGTTTCTGTTTTGGGGGCCTTTTCTCAGGATGCTTTAATTTATTTTATTATTATTTGGAGTCGAGAGGGGTGTACTGTTGTCTTTGAAGTCTCTTGATTGAGGGTTCCTTAGTGAGGGATCCTTGAAGTTTCCTGATTATTGGTACCAAGGCTTCTTCTGCTCTATATCTCTTCATTATTCTACGGTCCACCTCAGAAATGTTCACAGGATTTGGATAAAATGAGGCATTGTGCTATCAGGCAATAACCTGCACCCTTTTGCAGTACATGTACGTGATGATGTATATGGCTCTTCCTTTGCATTGGTGTAACATTGCTTTCTAGCCTCAATAGCATGACACATATTTAAAAGTTATGTGAAGTCTGGGAAGTCAAGGAGGCTGCACATTATTTGAGAATAATTGTTCAAAGAGAGTGTACATACCCTTATCCCACCATAAAGCAAAGTTTGATGTGCAACCTTTATATTGTGTGAGAATTTCATTGAAATATTTTTCTGCTTTGAAAAAGAACCCTGTGCTCTTCAACATTTTCATCAATGACCTGGACGAGGGAATAGAAGGGCAACTAATCAAATTCGCAGACGACACCAAGCTGGCGGGGGTAGCCAACACCCTTGAAGACAGGCTCAAATTACAGAAAGACCTGGACAGACTAACACCGTGGGCCCACACCAACAAAAGGATGTTCAACATCGACAAGAGCAAAGTCCTTCACCTAGGTAAAAAAAAAACCTGGACACACATACAGCCTGGGAGAAACCCCTCTCAGCAGTAGCAACGGCAAAAGAGATCTCGGAGTCTTGGTGGATAATCAACTAAACATGAGCCAACAATGTGCAGCAGCAGCTAAAAAAGCCAATACAATCCTAAGCTGCATCAACAGGGGAATACGCTCCAAGACCAGGGAAGTCTTAATACCACTCTACTTCGCCCTGGTCAGACCACACCTGGAGTACTGTGTTCAGTTCTGGTCACCACACTTCAAAAAAGACATTGAAACTCTGGAGAAGGTGCAGAAAAGAGCAACCAAAATGATTAGGGGTCTAGAAAGACTTACGAAGAGAGACTGCGGGAACTGGGCATGGATAGCCTAGAGAAAAGGAGGTCCAGAGCGGACATGATAGCAGTCTACAGGTATACGAGGGGTTGCCACAGAGAGGAGGGGATCACTTTATTCTCCAGGGCACCGGAGGGCAGGACGAGAAATAACGGCTGGAAGCTGACCAAGGAGAGATTCAACCTGGAAATAAGGAAGAACTTCCTGACGGTCAGAACGATCAACCAGTGGAACAACCTACCAGCGGACGTTGTGAACTCCAATACTCTGGACGTTTTTAAGAGGAAATTGGACTGCCATTTGCCTGGGATGCTATAGGGTTTCTGCTTAGGCAGGGGGTTGGACTTGATGATCCGCATGGTCCCTTCCAACTCTAACCATAAATAAATAAATAAAATAAATAAACCCAATTTCTTTTCCCTAAACTACTTTTAGAGAATGCTGCTTTTCCAGTGCAGGTTTTTGTGCTAAAATACTGAGCAGTATTGCGTAGCTTGATTAGAGAAAATATGCAAAACAGGCAAAATGGCTTGCTCATTCTGGTCTAGGCAATATATTTAGACATCCCAATTGTGATTTTCAAAACATTTTGAAAACGTCGAGACTTTGGTGCAGAATTTAGTTTTATTTACCAAGAGAGCAATTTAAGTTGTAGTGTAAATCCAGAATGTTATCAGGGCTCTTTTGATGGATTTTCTGCGGTGTGTTAATATGAAATAGAGAATGCAAGGGAAACCCAAGAAAAATGTGGTATAACTTGGTCTGTAAAAATAAAAATAATGATTTCTACTGGAACAGAGATGCTAAATGTACGTGATCAAGATTAAGGATTAATTGGTTAAGAAGTTGAATGGACATTTTATAATCTGTGGCTTTGATTTTAAGGTATAAAGGCTACAGCTTTTAGAGAAGACAGGATCTTGTACACCTCTGTATTTTCCTGGAGTACAACTTGTGAAAAATTGTATCAATAGAAGCCCACCCAACCAGCCTCAGATACAGTACATCCAACATGAAAGACTTCGAGAGCCATTAATTGCCTGAGTATTGATTATTTTGGTACTTGCCAACTCCTCCAATCAATGTAACCTCCTGTTACAACCCCAGCTTTATATCTTATTGCCGTCCTTGAGTATGACTGCTCTGAAAAATGTGAACCATTTCAGAATGACATTGAAGCATCTTGGGAAATGCATGAGATATAGGAATGTGATATAGAGGAATTCCAAAAAGCATGCTCTATTAGAGAGACTAGGTTTCTCCCCCTCCTCCTTTTTCTTCTTTAAAGCCGTTGCCTATGAAAGTCTGGGGTCCATGGACACAAATAATTTCAATTAAAAAGGGACAGTGCTCCTTCTTCAAAGGTTTGTTCCTTTAATGGCTTCTAAAGAAGAGCTTGTCATATTTTCAGCTATGGAATTGTGCACTGTTCGTGTCCATCTACAGAATACAATATCACATTTTATAAATAAGTAAAAGAAAGTGAAAGGCCTTTATCCAGGAATAAGCAACTATTACTGGTAATAGGAACATTATATATTTCCTAGAAAACAAAGGTAATGAGAGAAAATAAGACCGTAGCACACCAAACTGAAGTCCTATAATGGTCAATGTCCTTTTCCCAAAGGGATAGGCTGCTACTGTTCCTGTTCCCCAGAACAGGACTCTTAATATCTCTTTACCAGCAAAAGACATTTTCAGGAAGTGATCTTTAGTAATTTCAAACAGCATTTATTACTATCGTTGTCATCCAAGTATTTCTCTGTTATTTTAAAATTGGGCAAGTAAACTGAGTGTAAGTAGGAGATTGGTATACGTGTGGAGAAGTGGAATGTTGTGGCAGGGGGTTTGACACTATTTTTTTCCTTACAGATAGGGATGACCAGTGACGTTCCTCTATGTTACACACTTTCAAGATAGCAGCCATCAGAACTGTGGAGGTAGCAAAATCGCGCACAGAGCCGCAGGTGCACCTGGGTTTTGGTGAGGGTTTTTTTTTTGCTTCTGCGCATGCCGAAACACGGGTGCACCTGCGGTTCTGTGTGCGATTTTGCTACCTCCACAGGTGCAGAAGCAAAATCGTGCTGGCCCTGCAAGCATTCACAAGCCACCACAATTTAGTGTTCCAGCTCATAGCTGTTCTGTCGAGCTCTCTGATAGAATCCTCCCACAAATGCACAGAGACAATTTCAGACACACGCACGTTTGAAAATTCAACACAAAGTTCTTTATAATGAAAATTCACTTAAACCAAGCCTTCTTTTGGTATAGCAAAGAGCACTTATCTCCAAACAAACTGGTAATTTGTACAAGTCCCTTATCAGTTCTGTGATACTTAGCTTGCAGCTGTGAGGCAATTCAGTCCTTCTTTCTTCACAAAGTGAAACACACTTTGCCCTGGTTTAGTTTCACAACGGGGAAAAATCAGCACACAAAAAGTCAGTAAAGCAGTCACGAAACACGATCAGATAATCCTCCACAATAGCCAAACCCACAGGCTGCTCTTTATAGCAGCCTTACTAATTACCACAGCCCCACCCAACCACAGGTGGCCTCATTTTCTTTGATAATACTCTCTCAGTTGTTGTTGCCTATGCATCGCTCTCTGCATGTGTGGCTGTATCATTAACTCTTGTTCTGAATCCAAGGAGGAGCTAGATAATTGATCTCCTTCTGAGCTGTCTGCCACACTCTCCTCCTCCCTGTCACTCATGTCTTCTTGGTCAGAGGAGCCTTCATCAGGAGATTCCACCGGGGACAAAACAGGCCTGCAGCATGTGGATGTCTCCCCCACATCCACAGTCCTTGGGGCAGGAGCTGGGCCAGAGCTAACCACAACAATAGCCCACTGCTGATTGTAGCATTGTGGTTCATATAACTTCTTCTTGTATATATCCTTCAGTCTGATTATTTGACCTGGGGCAGTAGCAAACAGATATTGAAGTTGGATACAAGTAGTCCTTGATTTATGGCCATATATGAACCTGACCATCACGGTCCAAAGTTATAATGGTCATAAGTGGTTCATCACATAACCAACCTGATTTTGCAAACCATTTACAGATCATTGGAGCACCCATTGTATTTCCTATTTACATTTCCTATGTAAATTGGATTTAGAAAAGTGAGAAGTAAAAGAAAAAACAGAAAAAACAGATCATGATTGTTAAAAGTAAAAGGTAGGGATATAAAGTTAGTTTATCTGATCAGGTTTAAACTAGATTTGGCGTTATCTATAATTTAGAAGGCTTCTTAATCTTCAAATAAAAGAATTAAACATCCTGAAAGCATTTTGCAAAAAACAAAATATCCAACTTATATTGAGGAACAAAATGATATATTTAAATCGTTATATTCCTGTTGTATATCTAAATATTAAAATTCATCTCTGAGAAATGTCTGAAGAAAGTGAACACTATAGCTCCATAATAATATTTTTTCACTGTAAAATGTGCACCAGAGGGTGCTATCGTGAGTCTTTATGGGATTATTAGTAGTTCTAAAATGCCTTTTAGAAGTTGAATTTTAAAAGAGAGCTACAGAGGAAGAATAGATCACCATAGGTGTTGGTTTTCATATAAAAAGGAAGCAGCACAATTTTCATGCTGCAGGACTTTTTCCTCCTTTAGATGAAATATGTGTTGTGGTGTTTTCATCAACTGTCTAAATAAAGGTTTAGTGGTTTATTTAGCCACTGAGGAAAATAGAAATATTTTAAGAGTTGCAGAGCTGAAGTTTAAGAAGCTTCCCTAAGGTTTGTAATTTAAACATTACCCATCTGCTATTTCTTTCTCAGTTTGCTTTCACAGCAAATATTTTTTAAAGTGTACTGATTGGTTCAAAATGCCTATAGAGATGGATAGAATCTTACTTTACTGAGCTTTTTCTTTCCAATCAAAAATGAAATGGTGAGCTCCTCCGTTCTATAATTCTATATAGGGAGAGAGAGAGAGGTGATATAACAGATAGACAGAATGGCTCTTGTTGGTTGTTCTAGCTGAAAGATAAAATATCAGCTAGAAGTGTATCCTAGAAATAAATACGCTGATCAGGATCATAAATAAATTGAACTAATATATTTGAATCTGATTTCCCTCCATTTTTAACTGTAGAGAAAGACTCCTGTAAAATTCAGTGCCATGGATCCTTTATTTATTTGCATTATTTCATACTGACTTTGGGCAGTATACAATAAAGCCATTAGCACAGTAAAGCATCTAAAAATAATCCCCATTCCTTGAAACTGCTTTTAGATCTGGGTAACAAGTGTAATTTTTTCTCCGTATAAATCTATATGTATCACAGATGGCAAACATTAACTGAGACCAAACATCATGCTCCTTATTTTGAAATGATAATATATAAAATATCTATTGAGTTGAGCATGATTATCTGCAGCTGCATTGATATATCCTTATTGTTGTTGGCAACAATACAGAAATGGTTGACTGTGCCTCCTTCCAGACATTTTTCAATATCTCAAACTAATCCCCATATTTCTTTGCTGGTTTCTAGTACCAAGCTAAAAATTTCTTGGCAGTCCTCAAACTTGTTTGGCTGTTGGAGACCAGCCTGGTTTGGCTAGATGCTGTCACCTGGTAAGAACAATGGAATTGCATCCATTAGGAAAAAACCCCAATTAAAGGTTGGAGTTACACTTAGTGAGTTGGTCAAGAACAGAAGAGGCTTTTTGAATCGTATCTCCTCTTTTGCAGTCTGAAGATCCTCCAATCAAAATTGTAGAAACCAGAGGGCACTTGATTCCTGTCATTTTGATGTAAAACATACCTAAGTCTCATACATGATTTCTGAAATAGGTTTCTGTTCTGCCGGCTTCTAGGAGAAGCCTCCAATGAAAAGGAAATTGGTTCAAAACAGACACACACACACAGTAGAATTCCAGTAAATGTTGTTTATTGCAACAAAAGAGAAGCAAAACTCCCTTTTAGAATTCAAAGGGATTTCTTGTATAAATAAGACAGTAATGGATTACAGTCCGATAACAAGGCAAGCAATAAATCAGCAATAAACCAGTACTGTGCAGTTCGGCACAAATACTGTTTGTTCCAGACGTGGCAAAAACTTACAAGGATTTCCTTTTTCAAACTCCGTGACTCCCAACAACTACAATCAGATAAACTCCACGCTGCTAAGCTCGCACGCTGCCAATATAACAGCTGCTATAATTACATGAGCCCCACCCAACCAAAGGTGGATTCTCTATCGCCTGTAATAGTTCTTCAGTTGTTCTCTCCTATGCATCACTCTACACATGCGTGGGTCTAGCAATTCATCATCCGCATCTACCGAAGATAATGGAGATTGGCTTCCTGAGCTGTCTGCCAAGCCCCCCTCTTCCAAGTCACCCCCACCTTCTTCTTCTGAGGAAACTTCACTACCTGATTCTGTCGGCAATAAAACAGGCCTATGACATGTTGATGTTTCCCCTGCATCCACCTCCACATTCCTTGGGGCAGGAGCTGGGCCAGAGCTAACCACAACAGGTTTCAAATGAGTTTCGCAATTTTAACATAAGTAGGCAAAAACAATAACAACAACAAAACCCAAACCTTCTTCCAAATCTTAAAAGGTGCATGACAATCTTATCCACCTTTGGTCATTCTTTTCTCTCTCTTGCCATAGCAAATGATGCAATTTCCTACATATTTTGTGTTTTTACTCCAGGATTCAGAAGAGATGAAATCTGGACACTGCTATTTTGAAACAGAGGTAAATATTATCAAGATTGACACCTGAGAGTAGTCCCTTGTATTTTCAGAAGCATTTATGAGGAGCACATTGGTACACAAACATTATTTTCTCTATTTCAAACTTCAATATCTCTGTGTAGCTTTCCTTGTTAATGAACTAATTCACTTTGATAAAAAGACCTATGCAAGAGCTTCCATTGTTACCTATTAAACTATTTACTGTTTTTTGTACAGAAGATGGTTTTTCTGGCACTGTGAATGCGCGCATGCACCTGTGAAGCACCCGTGCAATGCATGGCATGCAACACACATGTGTCCATGTGGTGAGGAAAGAAGTGAAGTAGCAGTGGGGTAGGTTAGAACCTACCCCTGCCATTGTTGTGTCTTGTTCAGATAGCCAGCAAATGAAGGAAGGAAGGAAGGAAGGAAGGAAGAGAAAGGAAGGAAAGAAAGGAAGGAAAGAAAGAAAGGAAGAAAGAAAGAAAGAAAATTTCCCCTGTTGATCAGATAGTCCAGAAAATCATCAAGCCTGGCCTTTTCCAAAGGGCCTTTGGTGTCTGATAAGAAATTGATGCTTCCTGTTGTATGGGAGTCTATTTAGTAGCATTGCTTTGAATGTTCCTTGTTGCTACATTATGCAATGTGATATTGTTGACTGGCTTCATATTTTTTAAAATCTTTGTTATTGGAAATATAAGTAGCTCAGAGCCACACAATGGAATCATATACAAGGCTTGGTAAATAAAAAAATAAATATATTTTCTGTTTGGTGTCATTTTTTTTCCTAAACAAAATATTCTTGCAACATTAGGAGTACAATGAACACAATTGACATCTAGAGGTATCCTATCATTTCCTTCAAGAACATAATGATTACAACCTGCTTCTCTGTTTCTATTTGCTTCAGCTTTGAACAACTGCATATACGAACATACCAATTCTATTGTCCAAGGAGTTACAATTTGATGTGACTATGTAATCAACATCCCTGAATAAAAGCAGTGGTGTGTCAGCATTTAGAACAGTGTTTTCCAAACCTTAACAATTTTAAGATGTGTGAACTTTGGATCCCAGAATTCCTGAGCCAGCTTGCTGATTTAGAACAAATTCTAATTTAGAACAATTCTCAAGTGGTCAAAACTGGCAAAACAACTTGAAAGTAGATCTAATAATATCATATTATGGAAATTTCATAAAATGTAAACAGAATCTGTCTGAATGAAAAGAATTCCCTTTGCAATTCCAACCAGGCAAAGCAAGTTAAGTATTTTTACAATTTTACTCCCATGACTGCTATAATGGGGTTGTGAGAATGCACTTAACATTTCTAAACTATGCATACATTCTCTCAAAGGTGATTGGAAAATATGTACAAATATAGGATGGTTACAAGAATCACTTGATTTTATAAAGATTAAGCCCTAACTTTATTAATTGTAGACCATGCTATTAATTGTTTCCAAATATTTTTGATTGGTCCTGGACAGCTAATTGAGAGATATTTTATAGAGTAAAACATAAACACACATATTTGTCTTTCCAACTTTAAATGGACATCAGGTGTAAGGGAAAAAAGGTTTGCCATCACAGCTTTACGCCATTTCAGACAAAAGTTGTCCAATCTCTCCTTAAAAATCTCCAGTGTTGGAGCACCCACAACTTCTAGAGGCAAGTCATTCCATTAATTAATTGTTTTAATTGTCAGGAATTTTTTTCCCTTAGTTCTAGATTGCTTCTCTCCTTGATTAGTTGACTTACCTTGTTTGCATTCTGAGTAGAGAAATAAGTAGACTGCAAAAGGTAGAATGAAAAGCACAGCAATCAGAGAAGAATCCACCTGCTTAAGTAATGATTTTCAACCTATTCATGATGAATTCCCTTCTTCTAATAAAAGTATTTATGTTACAAACAAATGTAGGTAACAAAATATTTAAACTTAAAAAAGACTATCCTGAGCAAGCTTAAAATGCAAACTAAAAAAGAAAAAAAGTCTGCCCTATATTTTATACCTGTCAGCAGTCACTGGTTTACTACTGAATATAGTACTATAATATAGAAAGTGAAAAATATTATTGTAAAATATCACAAATCTGTAGCATATTAACACACTGCTGTGTCCGTTGAGTTGCAGAAAATATTGCCTTTCCCAAATAGATAAATCACCTATTTTCAACAACCATTTTCACCTCTATAATAATATCAAATTTTCAGTTTTTCAATGTGATTCTTTTGAGTGAGAGCCCCCCTTAATGTAGCTATAATTCCTGAGAAACACTCAAATTCAAATTATTGAATTATTTGTGTATGAGTGTTTTAGAGAAGCCCAGATTGAAATGATTAAGTAATCTTTTTGAACCCATAGGTTCCTGACAAAGTGATTCTGATAAAATGCCTTTTTAAAAAGACTTATATTGCATATATACTCTGAAAGTTTCCACACTTTTCAGATTACATATGCAAATACTCTGACATTACGCATTAGCTCTTCTATTAGAAACAAATGACTAAATGTCTCTTGTAGGACGATCCAGGAGAAGACTTCACTAGATTGTGCTCAGAGTTGACAGAAAACAGAAATTATAGATGGAAAAACATCTCTGATAGGAGTCTTTTTTCTGATAAAATGAGTATATGCTGTAATGCCTGGAGTATGGCATTAATAATTAAGCCATGCAATCATCACTTCAGGATATTATTTCTTAAATATCTCTTCTGAAGGCAATATGATTACATATGAATTATTTCAATTTTCTACTAACAAAAAAAAGTCTTCAGAAGTAGGAATTGAATTACCCTGTCCAATTTGCTGTAAAGTTCACAGTACGTGAAGAAATTAATCAAGGCTACCACCGCCCATTTTTATGGGGACATAAAATGATGTGAACTTCCACTTTTAATAAAGATGCATAGCACTTTTATGAAGACTGACTAATAATATTGTAATGAACTGAAAAGCTCCTGCCCAACAAAAGAGGATTTTTTTTGTTGAGAACGAGAACTATTTATTGACTTTCCTATTTTGAATCGAGAATTTGAAGAACTGTGTGCGAAACTCTCAGATATCAAAAGAGAATAATATAGGAGGCACATGCTTTTAACTTCAGATATAGTGATCTGCATTTTATGAATGCATTTATGTGTTTGGAAGTTCTACTTGCAATTTTTCCTTCTAATATAACAGTAAATACCTTCTATATGTGCACTGAGTAAGGGTCACTTTTGTAATCAGCAGTGAAAATGTTGATGTTAATTAAAATCAATCAAATGGCTTCATTATTCATAATAGGACTGACCCTTGTAGGAGTCAACTTGACAAAAGCCAGTAGAACAATGGCAATTGTTTATGTTTAGATACAGTGCTTAGTTTCAAGATCAGAACAGAACAGATTACAGAACAGAATAGAACATCCGAGTCCGAAGAGACCTTGGAAGTCTTCTAGTCCAACCCCCTATAACCATGATGGAGAACCTATTGCACGTATGCCCAAACTGGCACACAAAACCATGTTTAACCATAGTTATCATTTTTAAACCATGTTTTTACTTTACCTAATAAATAAAGTTCTCTGAGCAATTGTTTAAAAAAAATATAGAAGCAGTGAAAATGGTAATACCGAATACTTGGAAAGGACTGGTTACAGCAAGAAAATGAATGAAAATAAAATTTCTATAATACTACTACTACTATAATACTATTAAAATTCTTGTCTGTGTAAGGAAGAAACAGTGCATAAGAAGACAAACTTCTCAAATGGACTAATTTACAGAATGAGTCCATAATCTGAGACCATGACTCCAGTAAAATGAAAATTTGGCAATTTAATTTTTTAAAAAAACAATTATTATAAGAGTATTGAATGACATAATACAAAATGTCATAAAATAACTCCTTGTGTGCTCTACAGTTCAGGGCGGACTAGTTTTAGGGCAGATACATGCCTGAATATCACCTTCATTTAAAAAAATATTTTAAAGTACATTAGAAGCTCTGCCACTGTTGAAAAGCACTGAGATGACTTCAGAGGTAAGGAAATACCTTTGAAATAAATGATCCAAGGGTTAGGGCTGTCTAGAATGGTATAAAAGTTCAGTTTCAAGATTAAATTACCTACAAGGTCCCTTCCAACTCTGTTATTCTATTCTAATCTCTATCATGTGACAATTTAAAATACGAAACTAAACTGAAACACTTTTTGAAGCCACAAACTTGTCCAATATGTATATATTTGTGTATATATACATATACATACATATATATAGTGCGTGTGTGTGCATATGTATGTGTATATATATGTACATATGAATGTGTATACATATACACACAAACAAACACGTTTGTTTGTATTTGTAGATTTTCACTGGTATAGGTATGCAGGTGTTGGTATATTTGGGTCTTTCCCATGTAAGATTGATAGTATCTTGGTGAAGTTTCGATGAGGTCCCATTGTCATCTTCAGGCTGGTGTTTTCAGCTTCATGCTAGGGCAAACAAAGTGAGTTCTGCTTTGTTCACCCTAAAACGAAGCCAAAAACACGAGCCAGAAGATGATGATGGGTCCTCATCGAAACTTCACCAAGATACTATCAATCTTACACAGGAAGATTGTATGTGTGTGTGTGTGTTTCTGTCAAATCACCCTGGTATACCCAAATATGGGAGGGAGCCTGCAAACTATATTCTATATGTACATATTATACGATATACTATATACATACTATATTCTATATGTACATATTATACTATATGCTACATACATATTATATTCACATATGTAATATAGTTTGTTGGTTGTTGGCAGTCTGCATTGGTTGCCGATCAGTTTCCGGTCACAATTCAAAGTGTTGGTTATGACCTATAAAGCCCTTCATGGCACTGGACCAGAATATCTCCGGGACCGCCTTCTGCCGCACGAATCCCAGCGACCAGTTAGGTCCCACAGAGTTGGCCTTCTCCGGGTCCCGTCAACTAAACAATGTTGTTTGGCGGGACCCAGGGGAAGAGCCTTCTCTGTGGTGGCCCCGACCCTTTGGAACCAACTCCCCCCAGATATCAGAGTTGCCCCCACCCTCCTAGCCTTTCGTAAGCTCCTTAAAACCCACCTCTGTCGTCAGGCATGGGGGAATTGACATGTTTCCCTCCCCCGAGGCTTATATAATTTATGCATGGTACGCTAGTATGTATGATTGGTTTAATTTGTGGTGTTTTTTAAATTAACTTAAATATTAGATTAGATTTGTTTTACATTGTGTTGTTATTGCTGTGAGCCGCCCCGAGTCTGCGGAGAGGGGCGGCATACAAATCTGATTAAACTTAAACTTAAATTTAAACTTGTTGGCTATAAAAATTTAACTGCCTTGGATATGGGCCCTTGGAGGGGCCAAGAGGCCAAAAAGGAAGCGGTATGCTCCCTCCCATATTTGGGTATACCAGGGTGATTCGACAGGAAAAAAACCATATAACTCTTTTCTGGTGCAAGCCGAGAGGAGGAGAACTTGTGGTCTAAAGGTTAAAGCTACTGCCTTACAGGCAGACTCCCCAGGTTCAAATCCCGTTAAGGATATAGCTACTGATGAGAGCAAAATAGCTTGAAATAAATCTATACTAGTCTCCTTTCCTTATCAGCAAAAATATGGTGTGTGTGTGTGTGTGTGTGTGTGTATGTAGGCATGTGCTTTGTTACTATCTTTCTTGTTGTGGGCACATAAACATTTTAGTTTTAATTGCTCTTGATGTCTATGTCTAAAAGAAAGAACAGCCATCTCTCTGTTGGGATTTGGTTCTAGCTTGGTTTTCTTCTGTGAAATAGAAACTCTGTTCCATGCTCATTTAGTACCAGGGTCTTAGACTGCCAAAACTTTTCATGTTATTTTGATTTGGAGTGATTTTTTTTAAAAAAAAGCTTGTGCTATAAACACATTGACTTGAGTTAATGATTTATATCTTAAATAGAATGGTAGAATCTATCATTGACAAGGTAAGCTGTACTTGATTCCCTATCTATATATAACCTGTAGCACAACGATATCTGGCAGTGCATGCAAAAATAATTTATTTCTTGATGTTTAGGCATAGCTCCTAAGACACATTTCAAATGCTTTTCAAATTCAGCTACAAGTCACTTGAAGAAAAAACAAACTGGGACAAGTGTGTGTGAGGGATTATCCATGTCTATGCACACAGGTATGTAGTTAGGACAACTGAAATTTTGCTAGGCAAAAACAAAAAGCTAAAAGCAGCAACCTGCACAAAATAGCACCGGCGGACTTACCCGCCGGTGCCTTTTGCAGGAGGGCTCAGGGAGACCGGGCACATGGCGAAGCCGCCATGTTGTTTTCGGCCGAAGTCTCGCGAGATCGCGAGACTTCGGACGACGATCAGGCCAGGGTGGCCTGATCGATGACGGGGCGGGGCGGGGCCTGCCAGCCCTATAAAAGGGTGTGTAGGCCTGGGCTCAGCCTTTTCGCCCGGACATCGTCGGTGGAGCAGACACCTGCCCGCCCTCCCTATTTTACAGTATGCTATGGTGGGCTGCCCTAGGGGGCCGAATAGGAATTTTTTGCGGTCTGACCTTTTAGCCGGACCGTTTTTTCGCCTATTCCACACTGAGGAGAAGGATAAGCAGTTAGGGGGTGTTTGCATCTGTTAGGCTAATTGGCTTACCTTTGGTCATTTGGGTAGGCAGGTTAGGGGCGGAAAACTCGGTGGTGGTTTAGCAACTGCGTGTTCTCCGTTGGGCATCTTTGGGGATGATTGACAGGTTCTATCGAAGCTTGTGGTTTTGACGACCTGAGCAGTTGGGGGGAACCTGTCTTTGGGTCCCGCACATTTAATTCCCCTGTTAGGGGTTAGCTGGCGGTACCTCCCACATGCAAGTGCATGGCAGGGTCTCAGGTGAGGGAGGGGTCCCTCACCTGGACTAGCATGGAGCTACGCCCATAAGTTGCCCAGGAAGTTTATTCTACGTCATTTTCCACCCCGGAAGCAATTGTTTGACCCTGCAGGTCCATTGTTTGGGTCATAGTTAGTTATGTTTAATTATGCTAATTTATTTAAATAAATTATGCAGATTTATTTTAATAAAAATGACCCAGTTTTAAATCCAGCTCTTGTGTCCGTGTCGTTACTCTGTCTCTTCTGCAATTCTGGATACCAGGAATCATTGTTTGCTTTCTTGCTTTTCTTTTAAAAAGATACACATTAAATTGTATGACTGAACATTAATAGTTGGGAATCGATGGGCAATAGCCTGGAGAACAAAATAAGTATAAATGAATTCTTCCAAAAGTCACATTAGCTAAATCGTACCTACATCCCTGTCTTTCCTACTTGGTGTTTCATTTTGGTGCCTAGTTTTAGAGACCATATCAATACTCTATTTCTAAATTTTATTTAATGTTATATAGAGGCTGCCCAAGCCAGATGAGCTTATTGAAGAAATAAATAAATAACAATTAAAAATATCATAAATGTTCAGAAGGCAAGTTCTGAATAACAGCAAGGCAACTTGTAGGGACTCAACTACAACTCTGCCCAAGGCCTGGGAGAGCAGCCAATTGTTTAGATACTTTCTGAACATTCTCAGAATGGGAGCTCTTTGGACCTCAGATGTTGCAACAGAGAAAGAATATTCCTGGGTCTTGATAAATGTCACTTTTTATGAAAGGGACTTGAAATACAGATACTATGCCAAGTGTCTCAGTAGCTGGACAGAATCAGTTGGATAGGCTTCAAATAGCCAGGCCCAGTGCCACAAAGAACTTTATAGGTGACAATGAGAACTCTGAATTGAATTATAAGTCAAGTGGTAACCAATGTATCTAATTAAATCAGTGTGTCACATGGACATAATATTACATGCCTATCACTGGCCTTGTCATTGCATCCTGAACCAGCTGTAGCTTCCAAGCAGTTTTCAAGAGCAGCCCCATGTTTACAGCATTGCAATAGTACAATCATGAAGTCACCAGGGTATGAGTACAATTAATGTTCAGATGAATGTCAAAGGTTTTCTTGACCACACCTGTTGTTGATTTTCCAGTCTGGTATATACAGAGTTATTGACAGTAATAGCCTGTTCTTTGAGTAGGAACCATGAATCCAACACAACTTGCAGGGTTCACATCAGTAAGGAATTTCAACTCATCCAAGAATAAAGATGAAAAGACCCCAGGTCTGGACATCCCAAATATCCATAGCCACATGATCTTGGAATGGTTGAGTTTGAATCTGTTCCTTCCCATCCAGATTCAGACAGCCTACAGCCATTGGAACAGGACCTTGACAGCATCATTTGGTTAGCTCAGGATCAAGATGTATAGTTGTGTATCATCAGTGTACGAATAACTCCAAACAGGATAATCTCATATAGCAGTTTCATGTGGATATTAAACAAAAGGATTAGAGGGATAAATCCTGACACGTCCTACAATGATGGTTTCAATCTTTCCCCCTATATCAACACTACCAAACTGGTGAAAACCAACTCTGAAAGTTCCCACGGTTTTCACCTGATTAAAAAAGTGAAAGTTTCCCCTTTTCCCAAACAATCAGTCACATTGTCCAATCAAAATGCTCGCTGGTTGCCTGGTTACTCCACCTCCCCTTCTTCATCCACCTGTTGGAAGGTCCTTCATTACCACAGGAAACTATTTTGGTTTGGCTATAAAATCCCCTTCTAATTATGTCCCCCCTCCCTGTCCCTTCTTCATATTTTGGCAACCCCAAAGCTTCCAAAATGGCCCCAGCCAGGTTTGCTTCAGAGTTGACAATGGCATCATGAGGAGAGGGTTTACCCTTCAAGGCTGAAGGAACTGTCTTCCAAGAAGCTCAATGACCCAAACTCAGATCACCTTCTAAACAGTCTTGAAACTTGAGATAAATATAGATTGAATCACCCAGTGGAGAAACTCACAGTCTAAGGGGTCCTTTTCATTTTATCAGGTGCCATAGGCTCAAACTCATTCCAAACAATCTCACAAAGAAATATCCCAGATACCTCGGCAGGACCTGGTAGACAGTGAAAATATTTTTCATGACACTCCTGTAGACTTTTTTGTGGAGTCTCTCTTTCTAGCAACAAACAAGTCATTCTAAACAGAGCCACTAGATAGCTATTGACAGACACAATAAGGGCAGAGAAATAATGCCATTTTGCTCCTTTTAGTCCCAGGATGTAACCCAAATATATATTTGATTGGACCCGCTTGTCATTCCTGCTCGTCATTCTCTTCCAACGGTGCTCCAGATCTCTCTTCTGGCAATTCATTTTCTCTAGCTCCTCATAAAGCCAAAATATACCCTGGGGATCACTGCAAAGGAAGCAACAGCAATACAGGTCAGGTTCTAGAACTGCAGCAAGACTTTTTGCCAGAGTCTCAGGATAAATCCAAGATTCCACCTGCAATTTAACAGCATCCATAAATCCCCTGGCAGATCCAACCTGTCATATCTCCTTGCTTAGTGTCTAAGTAGTGTTAAAGTTATTCATAATCTGGAGAATACCTAGATTTGAGAAATCTGACCTTCTGAAGCTTTCCTGACGTTGAGCATAGATTTCATCTGAACCACAAGAACTACATTTCTCAATGTAAAGCACAAGCTGGACACAAAAATAAAAAGGAAATTCAAACACTTCTCACATTAAGTTGATGAGACTAGTAAGTAAAACAACTCTCCTAGAAACTTGCATCTTCAAACCAAGGGCTATCAAAAGATTAGAATATCCTCAGAAGGCCTAACAATTAGCAAGTCTGCTTGCTAACCCAGGAGGAGCTCCTCCAAAAGTTGGAATCCAAGTCAACTATTCTCTCCTACTTAAATACGGGTATAGAACTAGAAGGGATGGTTCTGACACCCCAATAGTTGCATCTTATGATCCAGTCAAGATCTTGAACTGCCTATGTGTGACTTCATTCTGTAGATCTTTAGCTACATTCTCCTGCTGTTTTGTTTTCTACTTTATTTTAACCCCAGGTTTTCTCCCTATTTTCCTTTCATTCTCATTCCAATTTTACAATATGAGGTAACCTACCTTGTGAGTTAGATTAGGCCGATGTTTCTCAATTATTTTCTGTTACACCCCCCGTCTGGAAGAGGTAAACTTTTCACGCCCCCCCAACTCTCCGCGGAACAATATTCTGCACATTTTCACTGAAAAAACTCAAGCGGCTTATCAGTGTGATTGGGGTGTAATGTGTTTAAGTGATGCCTTAATTTAATTTGGCTTCATATTGTCTTGCTGCCAACATTTTTAGACACAGTAAACATACAGTCTTTCCTCGTCTCCCACTGTTGTCACAATGAAGCCAAGTGCTACATACGTTTTGTCACATTTCCTCATCTTAGCTTTCAGGAGACTTAGGTTTCTCTCATTATCTCTGTCTCTCTCCTCCCTTCTTTTCATCCCTGTTGAATATTTTTCCATGGAGTCTCTTAAAGGTTTGTTATATGCACTTCATATCTCCTACTCTGTGCTGTATGCTATTGTTCAGTGCAAAAAACCCCTACTCCCTGCGGCAAAAAAAAGCAAGTTTGCCATGGTCACACGCCCCCCCTGGCATCACTCTGTGCCTCCCCAGGGCGGCCCACCCCACTATTTGAGAAACATTTGGTTAGACCAAGAGATACATAGGAAATCAATACCTCATTATACGTATAACAATTGCAGCCAGGATTACATATGCCCAATACTGGAAAGCGGAAATATTAGAATGTGCAGAAAGGAACAAACTAACCATGGAAATAAAAGATAAAGAGGAAACAGAATTTTATAAAATCTGAATGAGTTGGTACAAGTGGTTGGAACACAAAAGTAAAGTATTACATATATAGACTATAAAGAGATATGTAGATAGATGGGGAGTGGAATGAGTAACAATTATGTAGTGTGTTAACATAGATAAGTCAAATGAACAAGAGTTATAGTGATACAAGATACATTGATGTGTTAAACTGCTAAATGAAAAACAACAAATTGTTTTGTTGTTTTATGTTATGTCATGTACTGTTAATATTATTGTCTGTACATGTGTATATGTATATTTTATATTTTCACGTTGATTTGTCTTTTAAAACTATTCAATAAAAACTTTTTTTTAAAAAGGAATTTAATAGTTGAATGGAACTTTAAATCTCTATCACAGGCTGCCCATACATGGTCACACTGCAGCGACAATGCTTTGGTAGAGTTTGACATCTGCTCTTAATCTTTTTTTCTCCCCAAAAGGTTAAGTCAAAGTGGTGAAGAATATACCTTATTGCAGCTCATGTTATTCCTAGGTTGCTTTGAGAAGAAAACATGTTAATTCCCATTCATTTGCAAAAACATTATTAATGGCAGAAGAAATCTAAGAGGTGTATTGACTTCAGTGCCATGAAAATTATGGCACCAAAGGACAAGGATGAGCTAAAATTTGTGGCAGCTTTAATAAACCCTGTAGAAAATGGGAGAAGAACTACTTCTTGTTGCTGTCTGGAATTCTCCCCGTTAATAAGGTCTTGAAAAGCATCTATACTAATTATTCCCCAAGGAAGGGAGGCAACTGCAGCTCTCACAATTTTGGCTAACTCTGCAGCACAGATTTTTAATGTTTTCCATTTGTTTGATTGCAACTTTCTGCAAAGCCGTATGTTTGATGGGGAAACAGTGGGTATGTTATGGTTCACAGTTTTTCTGATTTAAAAAGGAAACACTCGCTTCCCTAAATTGCTTCCCCTCGCCTCTACCTCCTGATGCCATGTGGAAATAGTCCATTGAAAACTTAGAGCAGGCAAGGAGCTAAAGCAAGAGAGGAAGCAGTAAGAGGGCGCAAATAAAATCTTCCACTCCTTAGCCATATGGTTCAGGTTTGCATCTTGTCTGGCATGATAATGTGATGGTTGGCAGGATTTATGTTGAGAGTCTCAAGCAAATAACAGCCAATAAGTTCTCTGTTTCATGTACACGTGGAGAAGGTCATGTCGTATTCCAGACTGGTTGCTTCTATAGCTGCAGGGAATACAAAAAGGCTGCCCTGGTTCTTTCTAGCAGGATTTCTGATGGAGGAAATGAGACAGACAGTAGAGAAGCCAGTATTGATGTCACAGATGTTGCCAAAGTATAGAAGCCAGTATTGATGTCACGGATTTTGCCTAAGTGGTGGCAACAAAATATATAGTGTTGTTGTTAGATCTGGCCCTGCTCCTGCCCCAAGGACTGTGGATGTGGGGGAGACATCCACATGCTGCAGGCCTGTTTTGCCCCCGGTGGAATCTGCTGATGAAGACTCCTCTGACCAAGAAGACATGAGTGACAGGGAGGAGGAGAGTGTGGCAGACAGCTCAGAAGTAGATCAATTATCTAGCTCCTCCTTGGATTCAGAACAAGAGTTAATGATACAGCCACGATGTATAGATGCATAGGCAACAACTGAGAGATTATTATCAAAGAAAATGAGGCCACCTGTTGTTGGGTGGGGCTGTGGTAATTAGTGAGCCTGCTATAAATAGCAGCCTGTGGGTTTGGCCATTGTGGAGGATTATCTGATCGTTGTGTTTCGTGACTGCTTTACTGACTTTGACCTTTTGTGTGCTGATTTTTCCCTGCTTTGAAACTAAACCAGAGCAAAGTGTGTTTCACTTTGTGAAAGAAGAAGGACTGTGAATTGCCTCACAGCTGCAAGCTAAGTATCACAGAACTGATAAGGGACTTGTACAAATTACCAGTTTGTTTGAAGACGAGTGCTCTTTGCTATACCAAAAGAGGGCTTGGTTTAAGTGAATTTTCATTATAAAGAACATTGTTTTGAATTTTCAAACGTGTGTGTGTGTGTCTGAAATTTTTACCTGTGAATTTTTGGGAGGATTCTACCAGAGAGCCTGACAGAACACTATAGTATCCATTTGGAGAGCAAACTGAAAATTATTGAATCTATGTATCATAATAATACCTTTGTTCTTACTTTTGCTTGACACACTATTGTATAAAGCATGGGTGTCTATTCCTAATATTCCCTAGCTCAATCAACCTGTCTGCGGCATGCCAGAAATTGGTCCTTGCAAACGGGCAAATCCCCATCGGTGTATGCGCGAGATGCGGGCAGTATGCAAAACCACACACCCACACTCCACCGAACTGGTCCCTGGTGCCAAAAAGGTTGGAAGCCGCTACCCTAGTCAACAATTGCCAAGTCTGAAAAACATTGGTTTAAAGCATGGCACTTTGAAACATGCATTTAGTCATTTTCTCAAAAGAACAAGGGATTGGATCCAGTTTACTGTGCTATGAAGGGTTCTTGTCATTCACAGAAGGCTCCAGAATCCAATGGTGGATCTTCACTAGAAGAAAGATTAGAAGAAAGACAGTTTAATGAGTTCTCCTATTTTGTTCCTTTGATTCTTACACTATTTGGGAAGGTCAACCAGCCATAGTTCCCTCTAAGCTGAGCAGTGAGCAATCGCTCACTTAAAAATCATCATTAACTCAGAGTTTTTCAAACCTGCCCAGAAGCCGAGAGGGAAAGAGAGAGAGAGGAAGAGAGGAAGAGAGAGAAACAGATAGAAAAAAGAGAGGAAGGAAAAGAGAAAGAAAAAGAATGGAAGTAAGGAAGAGAGAAAGAAAATCAAAATCTAGTTTGAAACTAGCTCAACTATTTAAGTGGCATTTTGATATTGATAGAGTTGCCCTATTATGAGCTCACTCTTATAGACACAGTACAGTATTTTATTTTGAAATTCTCTGAGGCAAAACAGGGTCGGTTTTTTGTTTGTTTGTTTGTTTATTTAATATTTCTGTGCCGCCCAGTCCCGAAGGGACTGCCACTCAGACACTATACTTTTCCGCCCACCCCCCCAAAAAATTAGAGGGAACACTGCAACCAGCTTACCAATTTCTCAGAGGATGCTGTCATCTTTCTTCTTTTTTTCTCCATCACGGTTGGGAATTCTCCAAGCAGTACTCCAGATCCAAATTTATCTTTTGTGCAGTTTCTTGTCCCCAAAGTAGAATAACATCTGCATGAACCACAGGTAGGTTTCCATAATTTCCTACAAGTATCCCAAGAAAAGATATTCCATTATATGATTATTGATGTTACCTGTTATGGTAAACAACTGACTATTTTCAATTAGTGAAATTTCAAACAATCTTAACAATCAGTTGAGTGGAATAAAAGTGAATCTTTTTTAAAATCATTTTAGGTTACTGAAGCTGACTTCTTTGGAGAGTTTTTTAAGCCATTTGTTATTCTTAACAACTTACACAACTATGTAAGGGCAAAACAACTACAGCAACAACTGTTATAACTTTCAAACTCACAAACTGGAACTAATTAAAAGCATTTGTGGATATAAAGTATAATAATTAAGGACTAAACAAACGTAGCATAAACAAGAGGTCAATAATAAATTGCCTTTGGACTTTGGCACATGCCTTGCTCAATAAACACCCCCTCCTAATTAAATTAAAATGAAAGGAACTTTAAATGGAAAAAATATCCCCAAATATAATAAGACCATTAAATCTCAGCACTGTTTTATTTATTTTATTTATTTACTTATTATTTAGATTTGTATGCCGCCCCTCTCCGCGGACTCGGGGCGGCTCACAACAAGGCATAAACAAATCGTAACAAATCTAAATAAATTTAAATATTTAAAAAAGTTTTTAAAAAACCCAATATACTAATAAGCACACACACAAACATACCATACATAAATTGTACATGCCCGGGGGAGATGTCTCAGTTCCCCCATGCCTGACGACAGAGGTGGGTTTTAAGAACTTTACGGAAGGCAGGGAGAGTAGGGGCAGTTCTAATCTCCGGGGGGAGTTGGTTCCAGAGAGTCGGGGCCGCCACAGAGAAGGCTCCATTTATGTCCATTTCATACAGTGAATCTGGGACTGGTTTCTACAGTGATTCAGGAGCTGAACTATTGTGCAAGATTATGGTGTCTAGTTTCCAGAGATGAAGTTGTGATGTGTAATTGTTAATGTATTGAGGGAATGCCCCATTAAGCAAAAACACAGTTTCAAAAGTTACAACAATTTGCTTGACTCCAGCAAATCTAACAATTTTCACATATCCAAAATTGCTTAGAAGAATTACTTGGCCATCGTCTTTTAATACTACATAATCAAAACATTGTCTCCCACGGATGTAAAATACAGGTGTAAACACATATAAGTAGGTACACATCTAGTTTCAAATATCAACCTTTGCACTTACCTGAACATTGCACCAGCCTGACTTGGATCAACAGAGATGTCCTCAGGATGTGCAAAAGGAACAAATTATAAAAACAGTACAGAGTTGTGTTATGATGGCACAATGCTGTTTTTGTCAAGGTGACAATAATTGCTGGATTCTTTGCATACATCTGATGATCCATATAGGTTCTGTATTTTATATTTGTATATGATGTTCTGTGTCATGCAACAGAATAAATATGAAAGTGTAGAAAATATTTTTTTTAAAAAAGAAAATTATAACAAGAACAGCTATGGCTCAACACATTTCCAAACTGCCAAAAATTTCACTCATAGGCTACAAGAGAGCTAAGAGTTGTTTTCTCCACTGTCCATTGTTTGCAAGTGGACACGCGAGGATGCTAACAATCTGACATATGTCTACTGCTGCAGTACATGCACGTACATATAGAAATAATTAAGCCTTAAGCCTGAAAATTAAGACAAACATTTTAAAAAATTCAAAGCCTCTCAAAGTCCAGGATTGATGGGCTATTCTGCTTTTCATGTTCAGTTCTTCCCCTCTTTTTAAAAAAAACACCAACATTTTGTTTTTTAAAAGAGAGAGTTAACATCTGTGTTGAGGATGATTCTGAACGAACTGCCTTTGTTGAGTCCAGCAAACAGATGTTGGCAGTCTAACGTTTTGGTGACAAAGGCTACAGTGCTTTAACCTTCCACATCATATCTGTCCAAAGGACAGCAGAAAAGGCTTTAATTTGACAGCTTGGCTGGATGTGGAGACTTCAGCACTGGCCACCTACAGACGGACCAAAACCAGTCATGGAAACATCAGTAAAGGGAGAATGAAATAAGGAGGAGATTGTCTGTAACAGATGCATTAAGCAGATGCTGTGGGTTTTCCCAGAGAGGAGAAAAGGTTCCATGGGAAAAACAATTAAACAGCTTAGATTATTTTCTCCTTAATTCGTAAGGAAATTGGTGAGTGGGGGGGGGATTTCAAAAAGGAGTCAGCAACAATTTATTTTGCTTGGCCTGCTGCTGAATTCTTTTAATGTCTCTTACTCTTGGTAGGTAGGATTAAAAAAAAAAGAATTAAAATGAATGCAAAATTTACAGGTAATTCTCATAAGCTGTATGCAAACAGAAACATCAGCATAAAAGTTATGAATCCTAATTTGTGCCACTGAGTTAAAATTTGTATCATTCTGCATTAAAGGAATATGGATATACAGCACAGCGCTGTGTAGTGATGTCTTGCAATACAGAAAGCTGACATGGTCTTTCCAATTTATGGTGAAATTGACATAATTTTTGGGGGGGAAAGGGGGGTTGATGGAGAATGAGAGAAAGAAGCAAAACCACTTGTGAACTAGATTTTGCATAATAGGATTAATTTGCCTGAGTGTCACGTCAGCTATGCTGTAAAATGCAAGTTAATCACAACATCGATATGATTTTTAAAGAAGAAAGAAAAAGAGGGATGGAGAGAAGAAAAGGCATTTCTTCCCTTGTCTGATTTTCGTTTCATTTAAAAACGCTTTTCATTTTTACTGTGTGTGGCAGCACTATGATAAATAATAAGTCCTACATTTGCATTAGGCCCAAGGAAACTAAAATGGCCAGATTGCCTTGCGCTGGTGAGAAAATCAACAGATTTTCTTGGCTTGCAGCAAATAGATCTGCAGAAAAGCTTTTATCCATGCAATGGTGTAGTGTTTTTAATTATACAGTATAACTAAGCTTCCTTATCTGCCAGGAGCTGGCCAAGCATTCTTTCTTGCACCACATCTGTTCAGCCTAGGCATTACATTTCATTGCCCCAAAATATTACAGTTATTTCTTTTGCCCTGGAAGGTTCTTACTCTGAACTCCACATATTAGCTCTCCTATGAGGGGACTTACCACTAAGATAAAGTGGTGAGTAGTGATGGGTGAACCCAACAGTGTTCGGGTTCAGCAAGTTCGGACGAACTTTACGCAAAATTCAGCCGAACCTGAACCCGAATGGGGAATCCCACCAAGAGATTCTGGGGGCGGAGCTTTGACGACACATATACCGGCAGGTTGCTAAGGACGCCAAGGTGATCACTTCCTGGATTCCAACCTGCTGGTGACGTCAAAGCTCTACCCCTGGAACCTCTTTGTTGGTAGGGATTCCCCAGCTCCTTCAAAGGGAGGTCTTCATGTAAAAATAAACATTGTTATTTTTACGTGAAAGGACATCGTAGCGGCGCTGCAAGCAAAGGGTGGTCCTTTCAAGTAAAAATAAACATGGAATCCAGGAAGTGATCACCTTGGCATCCTTAGCAACCTGCCAGTGACGTCAAAGCTCCGAATGCCGAATGCAACCCCGAGCTTTGCCCGAAGTTTCAAAAAAATTTGGGTTTGTGTTCGGCATACCAAACACCACAAAATTCGGTACGGACCCAAATTGTGCAGGTTCGGTTCACCCATCACTAGTGGTGAGTGCCTCATTCTTTATTTTTCTCTTTAATCCAGGAGTGAAATGTTATTGGTTCAGCCCGGTTCGGGTGTACCAGTAGTGCAGTGGTTCTCAACCTTTTTAATATCTCGACCCTTTAATACAGTTCCTCATGTTGTGGTGACCCCCAACCATAAGTCCAGTGCCGATTCTCCCGACAGAGCTTTAAAGCTGATTGGCAGGAAGGTCAGAGGGACAGCCCCGCTACAAATACCTGATTGGTCAGATTGTAAAAATATGTTTCAAGGCACCAGAATAGAAGTTTTAGTTCCTAACACCGAGAAAAATCTGTCTTTTCCATGGTCTTAGGTGACCCCTGTGAAACGGTCGTTTGCCCCCCAAAGGGGTCCCGACCCCCAGATTGAGAACCACTGCAGTAGTGGCAGCTGCTAGTAGTTTGGATTAGCAGAAGCAGCGTGAGGCTCCACCCACCTGCATGTCACCATTTTCTTGTATTTAATCCTCTGTGCATGCACAGAGGGTGAAAAAACATACAATGCAGTTTTGTGACCAAAAGCGTGTGCTTCCAAACCTGTCAGGAAGGGAAATAGATTTACTGCTGCTTTAATCTTATTCTCTGTGACCAAAATTTTCCTCTGTATACACATTATATTTTTTCCTCACAATTTTCAATATCATCAACTTCTTTTGTTTCATCATTCCATTAAGCATCCATTTTTCATATTTCCATTAGCACAACACACTCATGCAACACACTAATAATAATAATAATAATAATAATAATAATAATAATAATAATTTATTAGATTTGTATGCCGCCCTTTTCCAAGGACTCGGGGGTGGCTCACAACAATAAAAAAATACAATAAACAGTGGTACAAATCTAATATTAGTAAAACTGAAGTTAAAATCCCTTAATATTAAAAAACAATCAATACCACACAATCATACCATCATACCAAAAAACCCCCAACCATTCTCAACTTCAAGTACTATAATCAGCAAAGGGGGGGAAATCAGTCTCCCCATGCCTGGCGACATAAGTGGGTCTTTAACATCTTGTGGCAGATGGGGAGGGTGGGGGCAATTAGAATCTCTGGGGGGAGTTGATTCCAGAGGGCCGGGGCCATCACAGAGAAAGCTCTTCCCCTGGGTCCCGCCAGACAGCATTGTTTAGTCAACGGGACCCAGAGAAGGCCAACTCTGTGGGACCTAATCAGCTTCTGGGACTCGTGTGGCAGAAGGCAGTCCCGTAGGTATTCTGGTCCGACGCCATGTAGGGCTTTATAATACTAATACAATACATTTATTTCAAATGTGCTATTTCAGGCAATTGGACTTTGTTTTCCTTGAAGACATTTTGCTTCTCTCATCCAGGAAGTGTCTTCAGTGCTGGATTGAATGGTAGTCACGAAGATGATAGGAAGATGGTAGTTCTATGGATTACAAAAAATAAAGGTGTTTGTGTGTTTGGATTTTAAATGCACAAGTTGCCTTCTATTAGGACAATTATCCTACATATCCAATTAAGAGCTTACTCTGGAGCCTGCTAAGTTTCATGATCTTGTTGTTCGGCCACGGGTCCTGTTTTGCTGAGAAATTTGTTATTTGCGAGGTCTTCAGAGGCCAGATCCATACTGAAAGCATCTTCTCTTTGAAAGGCTGCTCATTTCAAATCTGCTTCAAAGAAAGTGAACTACATATTAAAAAAAAAGATGTTGAAGTTGATTTTAAATGCTTAGCAAACTGAACAGGCAAACAAAGCACTGACATTCTACTCCACAATAGAAATGTCTCTCGCATTTTTTATTTAAATTATATTTTCCTCTTTCTAAAAACTTGTGCCTTTATACAGAGATGTAAATCAGCTTATACAGAATTTATGGAAATGAAAATCTTTTTTTGCTCCTTTTTGTGGGGGCAGTGAGGAATTTAGCCATCATGTCTGAAATATTTGTGAATTATTTTTTAATGGAAGCTATAAGGTATTAATAAAGTTCTACCTTTTTTTGTTGTAATTTCAAATTTGGCTGTAGAATGACAGAGCTTGACCCTGACCACCATCTATACCTGCACTCCTAATATTGCCAAAATTCTCTCCACATTTTTAACTTCTATCTCATCTTTTTTTCTCCTGTATCTTTAGCATGCAATTTGCCTCAATTCCACGTCAAAAATCACTATCGTTCTCACTGAAACCTCTAAGATGCTCCTTTCTTTACGTCTCATGGTACATTTTTCACCTGTTGTCCCAAATAATTTCTTTGCTTTGATTTTCAATTCAATTCACACTTTTTGCTTAGATTCCTTCCCTTAGCAGATGAAGCAATTTATTTAATCAAAATCACTCTGATTAATTTTGGAATCTGATTATCACCTCGAGGTTTGATTACTGCAATGCTCTCTACATGGGGCTGCCTTTCAAAAGTGTTCGGAAACTTCAAATCGTCCAAAATGCAGCCACGCGAGTGGTATTGGGCCTTCTGAGGCATGCCCATATCTCAAGTTCACTCCGTGGACTGCATTGGCTGCCGATTGGTTTCCAGACACAATTCAAAGTGTTGGTTATGACCTATAAAGCCCTATATGGCATAGGACCGGATTATCTCCGAGACCGCCTTCTGCCGCACGAATCCCAGTGCCCGGTGAAGTCCCGGATTATTCCCTGTTTGGACTACTTCATTGGAACTGGTACCGACCTGCTGGTGACATCATGATGATATCATGGAACCGGTTCAGTTAGTGCCAGTCCATGGGGGCTGCCATCTTTTTTTTAAAAAAAATATTATTTTTAAAATATTTTTTCCTGGTTTTTTTTCTTCTGCACATGCGCGGAAGCTGGGTTTCCAGCACTGTACATGCGGTCGCCATCTTGATTTTAGCTTTCGGGGGGGGGGGGTATTTTTTGATTTTTTTAAAAAATTTTTTGGGCAATTTGGGTTCTGTCACTATGCATGCAATTGCCATCTTGGTTTTTTTTTTCTGGGGGGATGGTTTTTTTGGACTTTTTGCCACTATGCATGCACACGCGCATGCAAAGCAAGTGGTGTAGGAGGAAACAAAATAGGCAGCACGGTAAGTTAGAAGTCATCCTTGAAGCACTGTTTGTGCTACTTAGGTCACCACCCACCAAAGGATTTTATTTCCACTTGGTCCCCTGCACAGGGTGTCCTATTAGCTGAGTAAAAAATCCCTGACAAAAAACCAAGTTTTGTAAAAGTTTTGTTAATTCCATTGCCAGTATGTTTACTTTCCCTGCTCCGTCTGTATATTGTAAGTCTCCTTGGAAACTGGTTGCCTTATAGTCTTCTACAGACTTTTTCTTACTCAGCAAGGAGCAGTTACTTACAATAGCTAATCAGCAGCTCTCAGGATACATTCCGTGCATTCAGCAACTATTTTGGAGATACATATTTCAATTATTTTCTGACAGAATGGCTGTATTGGCTTTATTTTACACAAAGTGATGAAGAAAACAGAAATTCATTTGGGTCATACTGACCCAAAGAATACCGCTTAGAAGACAATATTGGCTATTACTGTCTATCCAATGCTTGTTGTTCTTGTTGATCCATTTATTATAGGGGTTAGGGCCTAGGTTTATATAGATTAGATGGAAAGAGAAATCAGTTCAAGGCTTGTATAGCTGGATGTAAAATTTCATTTAAGTAGAATAAAACTGGCCTTTAAAGAACACAACAAAAACAAATGTGAAGCAGGTGATCTAGATCTCCTTCTCAAGGGTACAACTATTATTTTATCAGATTCTGAACTATGTTATGAACCAAGAAAGTTAGTAAAAGAATATATGGAGCTGAGAAGCCCACTAGAAAGCAGATTTACAAGAGATTTTTTTTTAACGTCTTGCTAATTGTTATGAACGGTTTAATGTTGTCTTTATTCTGCTTTACTATGTAGCATATGATTGGGATTTTTAGTTTCTAGAGAGTATCTATCTATCTATCTATCTATCTATCTATCTATCTATCTATCTATCTATCTATCTACTTATCTATCTATCTATCTATCTATCTACTTATCTATCTTTCTATCTATCTATCTATCTATCTATCTATCTATCTATCTATCTATCTATCTACCTACCTACCTACCTACCTATCTATCTACTTATCTATCTATCTATCTATCTATCTATCTATCTATCTATCTATCTATCTATCTATCTATCTATCTATCTATCTATCTACTTATCTATCTTTCTATCTATCTATCTATCTATCTATCTATCTATCTATCTATCTATCTATCTATCTACCTACCTACCTACCTACCTATCTATCTACTTATCTATCTATCTATCTATCTATCTATCTATCTGTCTGTCTGTCTGTCTGTCTGTCTGTCTGTCTGTCTGTCTGTCTGTCTGTCTATCTACCTACCTACCTACCTACCTACCTACCTACCTATCTATCTATCTACCTACCTACCTACCTGTTACTTAGGTTTTTATGCTGCCCTTCCCCGCAGACTCAGGGCGGCTCACACAACAGGAACAATACAAAACTTATAAGAAATCTAGTAATTAAAAACAATCTAAAATTATCTAAAAAACACAGCAATCTATTTTATCTAAAACTCCAATTATCTAAATTATCCAAAACCCCTATAATAAAGCACAGTATTTTACACTGCTGGTCTATCATTCTCATATGTGTGGTATGGGATAACAATGTACAGCTGGATTCTGAAGAATATAGAAGAAAAAGAAAACTATTAGATTAGAAGTTGATGAGAATGAGACTAGAAGGAGTTAAGAAATAACTGAGCCCCACCCACCCTCCCTCCCCTGGCAACATTATTTAAACATCCAACACAGAATAAATAAGGCTGACTTGCACTGATAGTTATACGTTGTAATTCTAAAGTATGCCAGCGTTCTTCATTGCTTCTTGACAGTCTGAAACATTTATTGCAAAAGTCTGGAAGATGGACTCACAAATAAATGATCTGATCTCTCACGCCTTGACTAAATGTCGTATTTTTTACTACTGTAATACCGTAGCTTGGACCACTTATCTTTACAACTGCCAATAATATTTTGCCTTCTGGGGTATTCCAATGACAATACCATTACAATACTTTGGTTATAATGTAGCTGAAGAATGTGCTTGGGAACCTGATCGTTCCATGATGGTGAGAACAACGAACAGTGAAGGGTTGATCGCCTATCAGCTATCAGTTGAATATGCAATTCAGGATGTAACATGCATCTTAAGAATCTCACAGCACGAAAAACCTATTAATGCTTATTCCTTTTCTTTCTTTTTTTTCTTTTGCATGTCCTCACCCACACTCCCACCCATCTCCATTTTTCAAGTAATAGCATATACTATCCAATACAGGCTCACACTGACTAGGTTAAACAATTACACTACACTAATTGGCCTCTGTCGGCCTTGATGAGTAGGTAAACAAATGCTTCATTTGAAATGCTGAGACAAATTGTATCTAATTAAATTGATGAAAAAAAGTGACAACCACAACAAAGAAGGCAATATTCACAATTGCGAATCACAAATGTGTCTGCGAAAGGATACACCTCTTATCAGAAACTGCACTTCTGCCCTGGATGCCAGAGACAGGAGGGTTGATGGTTTCCCTACCCATTTGAGAAATCTTTAATTATAGCATAGAAAAGGAATCAGTTGCCACATCTATGAGTTGAGCTACATGAACTCAGGAATAAGTATGTTATGTTTCCATGCACATTCAAATCTGTGCATACCAGCAAAAGCCAAGTCAAAAGGCAATGACGTTTTGCCATGCTGTCAACAGGAAGTAGCTCCTTTTTCCATCTTGCAAATTGCCTCCTGCCTCTATGATATATGGTTTCTTCCAAGAAGTAGCAAAGGAGAAGACTGAATAACCAAGCCTCCTTTCTATTCATTTTATCCTTAAAATGGGAAGATAATTTTGAGTTTTAAAATCCCATGTTTATTATGCAAATGGACAAGTAGGCTTAAAGTAGTTGTAATGACATGCTTAAGGTTTTAAGGACAATCAATGTGGTCTTAGTCCTGATTTCAAAACACTGCATATATTCTAAGAAATAATACCAGTAAAAATATCCATGCAGATATATGGCAGCTTTCTGGATGCAATGGCAACCTGTACTAAAAGAAATAATTCTTTTTCAACATCTAACTCAATTCCAGATTTTGTTAATCTTTCGCTCTGATTACAGGTAGTCCTTCACTTACAACAGTTCATTTAATGACTATTCAAAGGTACAATGGCACTGAAAAAAAAAGTGATATATGACCATTTTTCACAGTTACAAACTTTTGTAGCATCTCTATGCTCACATGATGAAAAGTCAGATGTTTGGCAACTGGTTAATAATAATAATAATAATAATTATTATTATTATTATTATTATTATTGTTATTATTATTATGAATCAGTTGCCAAACATCTGACTTTTCATCATGTGAGCATAGAGATGCTACAAAAGTTTGTAACTGTGAAAAATGGTCATATGTCACTTTTTTTTTCAGTGCCATTGTACCTTTGAATAGTCATTAAATGACTAAATAATAATAATAATAATAATAATAATAATAATAATAATAATAATGTCAGTACAACACAGCAAACAAGATCACTATGCTGGATTTCGTATTTCATCACCAGTTGGGCGTTTCCCAAGCACCTAGGACTGTGTGATGTAGCGGCGAATTATGTAAATTGCAAAAGGCCAGTAAAGCGGCCTTTTGCAATTGACAGATGGAGATTTTGTCAATTCCGATGGTTTTCAAATGTCTGCTGAGATCCTTTGGCACTGCGCCCAGCGTGCCAAGTACCACTGGGACCACTTTCACTGGCTTATGCCAGAGTCGTTGCAGTTCGATTTTTAGATCTTCGTATTTCACTAATTTCTCTAGCTGCTTCTCCTCAATTCTGCTGTCCCCTGGGATTGCGATGTCGATGATCCATACTTTCTTTTTCTCCACGATCACAATGTCTGGTGTGTTATGCTTCAGAATTATTATTATTATTATTATTATTATTATTATTATTATTATTTATTTATTTATTACTTAGATTTGTATGCCGCCCCTCTCCGCTGCTGTATTCCAAAGTCATATGAATCCCCTATTGCAACCTTCCCAATAAGCAAAGTCAATGGGGAAGCCAATTCCCCTGTTGTTGTTGTTATTATTATTATTATTATTATTATTATTATTATTATTATTATTATTTAGATTTGTATGCCGCCCCACTCCGCTGCTGTGTTCCAAAGTCATATGAATCCCCTATTGCAACCTTCCCAACAAGCAAAGTCAATGGGGAAGCCAGATTCATTTAACAATCATGTTACTAATTTAACAACTGCAGAGATTCACTTAACAACTGTAGCAAGAAATATTGTAAAATGTCTCACTTAACAACAGAAATTTTGGCTTAATTGTGGTCATAAGCTGAGAACTACATGTACTCTTTGTCTTTCCGGCATGAGTCAGGAAATGATACTCAAACCTTGAATATCCCTAAGCTAGAAATAAGTTCTATTTCTAGAGTGGTGGGATTCTGCTGGTTTGCACTGGTTCAGGCAAACTGGTTTTTAAACTACCCACCCCTGCTACCAAAGTGGATCCTGGGTACTGCACTGCACTGGAGAAACAGACAATGGAGTGGCAAAGGAGAAGGCTGATTTCCCTCTCTTTTCTCCCTGCCCCTCCTTCCCTTGTGCCAGCTGCTCCATTGCTAGTTTCTCCACTGCAGCACAACGCCCAGGATCTACTTTGATAGTGTGTATGTGCGTGCGTGTAGCATTGATGTAACACCTGGTTCGCCCAGGGTCAGGTTGGCCATTGCAGGAGGATCGCCTCGCATTTGCGGTGGAGGATGGGTCATGCCTTCCTCGATGGCCAACCTGACCTTAGGTTGTTAAATTATTTGGATCCTACCACTTCTCTGTGTAGAAATAATAAATTATTCTATCTGTATAAATGGAGAGAAATTAACAGGAAAGCAGTGATGTGGCAGATCATGAAACTTAAATGATTTGCTATTATACAGGGATAATTAGGGGCAGAACTAAGCAACTTACTGGCAAACTCGCAGAATAAAGGTAATGTAGAAGAATTAATATTTAGGCGTGATACCGAATCCTTTTGTTACTTTAAAATTTTTACTTTTCACAGCTTTTTTCCCCTTTAAAATATCTGGACTCCAGCTATTTTAAACACTGGGTTTGGACCATGCTAATTTCCATTTGAGAAATTTGTCTGCAATAGAGAAAAAGCAAAGTGAAAGCTACTAAGGATGGATTTGGGGTATGAAGAATGAATGGTGAAACTAAATACAACCCCTTCTTTAAGAGCCTTGAGAATCCTCACAGCATCTCTGTAAAGAATACATAAGTTATGGAACTGTGTGCTCTCTGATAAGGGAACAAAGCAGCTGATATGACAGGGAATATTCTTCCCCTAAGAGGTTAAATCACAAAGTTTGGCATGCTTCTGTTCTCACTTCTATTATTTAACATGGTGATGCAGAATGTTCAAATACATCTTACACAATACGCAATTACTTTCCACAGTAGACTTTTTTGGTTAGTCCTTGCTACATCCTTAGGTTTTAGGTTTTCAGAGCTGTCATAGACTGATCAACAGATGTTCTCACAATGCTGAAGTCTCTCCATTTTATTTATCTGCCTCTTACTCTTTGATTATGAGCAACTGGATGTGCTTTACTTCATGACAAGCAACTGGATATCCCATATTAGCGTCATAGATATATACTCGTTCTCCATAATGGGAATCCAGCTGTCTTTTGGCTGTTCTGGATGTCGTTCCTCAGCCAACCTTAATTCATTCATCCTTCCTTTTGGTGGTCACAATCCTTTTGGTTGACAAGGTTATTGGTTAGTCGCCCTCTGCTGCCCTCTTTCATGTATTGCAATGTTATTTCTTTTTTAAATTTACAGATCTGTGAGAAAGCCAAAAGAGACAACTGTAGTATGTACAGAGTAACAATTGAAGCTTCATAGGCTTAAGCCTGCAATATCTATGCCACAAATTCCCTATATGATCTGTATGGCATTTGACATAGATCATATGTCTGTTGCCTTTGCAGGTGGATTAATTTCTTAACCCAAGAGTTATTTTAAAAGAAATGTCATGCAAACACAAATATATACTGATTTACTGTTGAGTTAGTTGTGCAAAATGTTTATGAATCATCCATCCACCTGATTGGGGATCAGTAACCAAATTAAATAAATCAGAAACAAAACAGCAATCCACCAACTATCTACTAAAAACACTATTTCAATATGTCTTCTGCTATCCACCTGAAGCCTGGTCAGAGAAGCTATTATTTAAAACAGAATATCTTCATAAGAACAATTAAGGCTGAAACATTAAGGCCATCACTCTGGATTTAATTCATATATTCATCTATCTGAGTTCAATTATCACTAAACTCAAGGGTTTTTTTTAACCAGAGAGTCACAGGTATAGAATTGCAATGTACAAGATAATTAAAAGCCCCAAGCCTGCTATTTCCAGGGAAACAATAACGTTCTGTGAAAAGAGGTTGCATATTGGAGTATATTTGGCTGCTTATAGTTAGAGTGAACATTTGTCTTTCAAATCTAACTCACTGAAATCAGGTTAGATTGCACAGCTTCAATCTAACTTTCTGTGACAGCTGACAAAGGAAACTTCCTCCCAGGAGTTGTAGTACCATCCATTCTCTTTGCCTGGAACAGTTAGGGTTTTTTAGATACTTTACTTGCATTTCTAATTCAGTTATTCTTCTGAAATTTATTCAAAGGATTTATGCTTATGAAATTATAATATAATGCTGCCTCTATGCCAATGAGCTGCAGGCAAAGAAAATAATTTTCTTCAATTTACAGTTATGAGGCTGGAAGAAAATGATGCCTTCTTATCACCTCTCCTTCTTTGTATGTCTTTTTTCTTTTTTTAGTCTTCAGAAAGCAGGAACTGATGATGAATGCTTAAGCAGATCACACTGATAATTGTATTTCAGAACTGTCATTTCAGAAAAGTCTGTCCACAGAGGTGCCGCAGTTCACTTGAGCTATTTGTGTCGCTGCTTTATTCTACAGCTGAAATAATAACAATAACAATAACACCACCACCACCTGGGCAATCTCAGTCATTAAATGCACAGCAGGAATAGTGAACTGGACTCAAATAGAACTAAAAGTAATGGATAGGAAGACCAAAAAAATAATGACCATGAATTATGCCCTTCATCCTTGCAATGACATTGACAGATTCTACCAAGGCAACTAGGTGGGTGTGCAATGTTGCAAGTACATCAGATGGTTGAAGAAGACAAAAAAGGGCTTTGGAAGAATATCTGGAGGACAACGATCAAGATCCACAAGTTAGAATGTCAGGAAGGCTCATTGACTACTGGAGAAACCAAGCTGGCCTACAAGAAAGACCAAATGAAGAACAGAATGGAGGCGTGGGAAGACAGAGAGGGGCGGCATACAAATCTAATAAATAAAATAATAATAATAATAATAATAATAATAATAATAATAATAATATGTGGCCAGTACATTAAAGAAATAGACCATAAAATAGAGAAAGTCATAGAAAATGAAGAAATTAAATTGTTCTGGAAATTTAAAATTCAAACAAATCGGCCCCTGGCATATAATACCCCAGATTTAACAGTTGTCGATAAGACAAATAAAAAAAATCTAGATAGTGGATATGGCAGTGCCTGGAGACAGCAGACTAGAGGAGAAAAAACTGGAGAAGATAACAAAATATAAAGATCTACAAATAAAAATAGGACTGTGGAAAAGGTAAGCAAGGGAAGTACCAAATGTAATAGATGCCTCGGGTGCTAGCCCAAAACAACTGGAGCACCACCTGAACATCATTGGCATTGACAAATCTGCCATCAGTCAATTGCAAAAAGTGGATTTATTTGGAACAGCTTCCATCTTGCTCCGATATCTATAACATCATCGAACATCCAGATCTGTCCATCCCAGTCTTTGATAAGAATTCATGTTAGACAAAAATGCCAAATATAGTCTGAACATCTTGTTGACTATGCGATGATCAATAATAATAATAATCGAAAGAATAACAGAAGAAATAGTAGAGAAAAGAGCAAGGAAAATCATGAATTGATCAGCACCAGGTGAAGATGAATTGCATGGTTTTTGTTGAAACATCTGAGTGATCTGCACCCACTAATTTCAAAGTACAGTAGGTTAACAATATACTACAAGGAGGTGAAATTGAAGAGTGGCTAACATCTGGCAAAACCTACCTGATAATGAAACATCCAGCAAAATGGACATCACCGGGCAACTACAGGCCCGGGAAAAACTGGATGTTTATGCAGGCCAACTCCAGCTAAAGAACTGGCAGCTGTGATTTTGCACTGTTGCAACAGTAATCCACAGTGGGGCACTACCTTGACATGATTTTGGGGCTTATTTGTTCTAAGGAGAAAATAAGCGGTATGCTCAGGGATTCAACAATACTGGACAGGTCTCATCAGAACAGCCAACAAAAAGTGTCTTTCCCATAAACAATATAGTGAGTTGAACTTGTAAATTATAGAAAGCTGTACCAGTTGGGTCAACAAGGACCAAGCTACGTGTTGGAGTTCTTGGATACCTAGTGACAAATAGGCTACAGTATCCGGACTATTGACTGAACAATTATAGCCAGCAGCTGTAGGACTATTGGAGGAAAATTTGTTTATCTCCTGAAAACATACAAAGATCAAAAATAGTGATCTGTTATTAATAGATGTAGAATGACTGTGGCAAAACAAAGCAAAGGGAACAAATAGTAATAGGCGCCTTGGGTGCAATCCCCAAACTTCTGGAGCATTACTTGAACGCCATTGGCACTGACAATATCACTATCTGTCAATTGCAAAGCAACTATATTTGGAACAGATTGCATCCTGTGATGAAACCTTTACACCATCCAACAACATCTACCTATCCCAGGGAATCTTTGGAAAGGACACGACTGGTGGATAAAATTCTAAATCCAGTCTAAACATCTGGTGGACTGTGTGACCAACCATAATAATATTCCTAAATGATTGGGGATATTGTTCAACCTTGTAATAATAATCAAGACTGAGATAGATGAATATCAATTTCTGGTCACAATTCAAAGTGTTGGTTATGACCTATAAAGCCCTTCATGGCATCGGACCAGAATACCTCCGGGACCGCCTTCTGCCGCACGAATCCCAGCGACCGGTTAGGTCCCACAGAGTTGGCCTTCTCCGGGTCACGTCGACTAAACAATGTCGTTTGGCGGGACCCAGGAGAAGAGCCTTCTCTGTGGTAGCCCCGACCCTCTGGAATCAGCTCCCCCCGGAGATTAGAACTGCCCCCACCCTCCTTGCCTTTCATAAAGTTCTTAAGACCCATCTCTGCCGTCAGGCATGGGGGAACTGAGACATCTCCCCCGGACCTATACAGTTTATACATGGTATGTTTGTGTGAATGCTTGCTTTTAATAATGGGTTTTTTTAGCGTTTTTTAAATTATTAGATTTGTTCTTACATTGTTCTTGTTATTGTTGTGAGCCGCCCCGAGTCTACAGAGAGGGCGGCATACAAATCTAATAAATAATAATAATAAATAAAGACAAAATATTAGACAAAATTTGTCTGTGTGTGTGTATTACACTTTCAAATAACTGGGAAAATGTTGATAACTTAAACTTAAAAGAAACTTAAACAGTTGTATAGTAACAGTAAGTCATCTGCACATTCTCCTGAGTTTTGAGAGCAGGGTCATACATGGGGCACAGTTTGTCAAGGAAAGTTATTATAGAGCTGCTGCTTTAATTTGTACATAAAACTGTACAGATATGATCAGTTGCAGAGTAATTTAAGAAAATAGAACTTATGGGTGGAGCCTAAGTGTGCTAGTATTATATCTAAAAGGATTATTCGGTGACATTTAATAACGTTGGCAGATGGAAGGAATGAAAACTTTTTGCTTTTACATGCAATTGATTTTTTTTTAAAAAAATCCAGATAATTGCTATGCTATCTTTCTATCACTTTCACTTTTCTTCCAAGCTTTCTAAGAAGACACTGTTCTCACTATGAATTGTCATGTCAAGTGAAGTCCATTTCTAATGTGGAAAGAAGAAAACCACACTAATTTTAAGCATTAAAAAAAAACACACCCCTAATTGTGTGCAAATATTTGACCCTTCCCCCAATCTGTAAACCTCCAGGTGTATCGGCTTGCAATTTCCAGTATTTCCTATGAGCTGATACACCAACAAGCACATGTGGCACAGAATATAAAATGCTTACTTATGACCAGTACTCTTCAGATTGCAGGAATTTAAAATTAGGCATGCATTTAAAAGTTTAAATTAGCCAATAACATGTAATACTTTTCTTATACAGTGGTACCTCTGCTTAAGAACGCCTCTACTTAAGAACTTTTCTAGATAAGAACCAGGTGTTCAAGATTTTTTTTGCCTCTTCTTAAGAAGCATTTTCTACTTAAGAACCTGAGCCTGGAAAAATTTCCCAGGAAATTTGAGAGTGGCACGAAGACCCGCCCAGTTTCCTGCCATTCCCCCTTTAATCCCAGCCATCTCGGGCTTTTCTGGGCTGCCAGGGGAGCCTTTTGGTGGCGCTTAAGGAGGCTTTGGCAATCCTGAGCGAACAAAGCATTTTCCTTTCTCTGGGCGCTTGGAGAGGAAATAAATCTCTGCCAGCACCCAGAGAAAAGAAACACTCCCTTTTCTTTCTCTGGGCGCCACCTCAGAGTCCTTCTTTTTTTAAAAAAACCTTTAATGTTTTGGATTTTTTTGATTCCCCTCACCTCACCTTCATCCTTCGGCAGTGAATGTCCTCCTCCTCCTCTTTTTCCTCCTCCTCCTCCCACCCAAATTCTGAACTTTTATTTCTTTCCTAATGGGTTTGCACGCATTATTTGCTTTTACCTGATTCCTATGGGAAAAAATGCTTCTACTTACAAACATTTCTACTTAAGAACCTGGCCACGGAACAAATTAATTTCTTAAGTAGAGGTACCACTGTATGTCTAGATACTACTGAAAATCTTGTTGACCTTTAACTGGGCAAAATGTTGCAGAAGGGGACAACAATGTTTGAACCAAAGTACCTCAAAAGGGCTAATTTACGGAATGTGTCCAAAATTCAGGGGCCATAACTCCTAAAGGAATTAAATTTGGAAATGTTGTGGTGCTTCAGAGCTATTGGCTGCTATGGATGTCTGATAATCTTCAATTCAATGTTCTGTAACACTTTCCTAGACAGTCTCACAATAGTTTGCTCCCTTCTTCCCTTAGTAGCAGCCACTTACCTGCCTGCTGGAAAGGGAAGGGTTAAGAAAAGATAGGAGGAAGGAAAGAAGGGAGGGAAGAATAGGGAGGCACCCCTGTGCAACCTGCTTGGTCTATACCAGTGTTTCCCAACCTTGGTAACTTGAAGATATCTGGACTTCAACTCCCAGAATTCCCTAGCCAGCAAATGCTGGCTGGGGAATTCTGGGAGTTGAAGTCCAGATATCTTCAAGTTGCCAAGGTTGGGAAACACTGGTCTATACTATCCCTTCATGCACTGGACCTGTGCCATGGCCCTGCATACATTTTCCCTGATGTACCTCTTGCGTGTCCCCCTACACCCTTACCAACCTGAACTTCCCCTTGAGCATCTTTCCTGATCTCCACAGCATCTCTTGTGCACTTTCATGCATTCCTGCCCAATCCATGTACTTCCAACATACATTCCTCAATCTACGTGGCACATCTTAGTTACTCCTAAATATTATTCCTAACCCATGATTCTCTCATGTGTCATCCTCAACTTATGTGAACTTTTCAAATATTGGTACCTCTACCTACAAATGCCTCTACTTACGAACTTTTCTAGATAAGAACTGTGTGTTTAAGATTTTGTTTGTCTCTTTTGTTTGTCTCTTCCACTTACAAACCCAAGCCTCCAAAACTGTAACTGGAAAAGGCAGGGAGAAGCCTCGTTGGGGCCCTTCTAGGAATCTCCTGGAAGGAAACAGGGTCAGAAAAAGTGGGGAGAAGCCTCTGTGGGGTGTCTCTAGGAATCTCCTGGGAGGAAACCGAGCCAGAAAAGGTGGGAGAAGCCTCTGTGGGGCATCTCTAGGAATCTCCTGGGAGGAAACAGGGCCGGAAAAGGCGGGGAGAAGCCTCCATGGGGCCTCTCTAGGAATCTCCTCCACCCTCCCTGTGGTTTCCCCAATCACACACATTATTTGCTTTTACATTGATTCCTATAGGAAAAATTGTTTCTTCTTACAAACTTTTCTACTGCATTGGTTGCCGATCAATTTCCGGTCATAATTCAAAGTGTTGGTTTTGACCTATAAAGCCCTTCATGGCATTGGACCAGAATATCTCCGGGACTGCCTTCTGCCACACGAATCCCAGCAACCGATTAGGTCCCACAGAGTTGGCCTTCTCCGGTCCCATCGACTAAACAATGCCGTTTGGTGGGTCCCAGGGGAAGAGCCTTCTCTATGGCGGCCCCAACCCTCTGGAACCAGCTCCCCCCTGAGATTAGAACTGCCCCCACCCTCCTTGCCTTTCGTAAACTCCTTAAAACCCACGTTTGCCATCAGGCATGGGAGAACTGAGATAACTTCCCCAGGCCTATACTGTTTATGTATGGTATGTTGTGTGCATGTTTTTTAAATTATGGGTTTTTAGTTTTAATTATTAGATTTGTATTATATATTGTTTTCTATTACTGTTGTGAGCCACCCCGAGTCTATGGAGAGGGGCGGCATACAAATTTAATAAATAAATAAGTAAATAAATACTTAAGAACCTGGTCACGGAACAAATTAAGTTTGTAAGTAGAGGTACCACTGTATCTGTATATCCCTGTGCATTCTTCATGACCCATATTGCCCCTTGTATGCCCTACCTGATCTTTATAGGACCTCCTGTGCCCTCTAGGCACCCTTCTCAACCTACACTGTCCACATGGACTAGCTCCTCATTTCTTCCCCTACCTGGCAGCAGCCACTTATCTGCCTGCTGGCCTTGGACGTGCACCTGTATCTGGTTTCTACACTGACTTTCCTCCCTGGAAGCTTCCAGAAGCAATATAAATGGGCAAACTGCCAGGAATTCTATGACTGGGAGAGAGGGAGGGAGGGAAGAACGAGAGGGAGGGAGGAAGTGGGATGAACTGTGAGGAAAGGAAAAGGGCAGGAAAGGGAGGAAGAAAATTCTTTGGAAAATAGTAAAAATAATTAGTTTAACAACAGGATCTTTGTGGGAATGCTGACTGTTTATTCTGAAGCACAGTAGATCATTGATGGATTTTTATAAAACTAGAAGGATAAGTAAGAATGTGACTACAGAGAGCGAAAGTAATTGGGACTGGAGTTCTTAGGTTGAGAATCTACAGAATAAAAAAGTTGGGAAAGAAGAAGTTAAAAAGATTTAAGAATAGATAGGGCAACAGATAGAAAAAAGACAAGAGACCAAGAGTTAGAGCAGCATTTTAATAGCAGATTGAAGGTTCATAATATAGATGTAATCGTACTAAAGGAAATTCCAATTAGAATAATACACAAAGAAAAATGTATGTATGTATATATGTATGTACAGTATGTGTGTGTGTGTGTGTGTGTATGTATACGTGTGTGTGTGTGTGTGTGACACACACACGTGTGTGTGTCACATGTATTTTTTTGCTGAATTTGAAAATTAAGGGAGACACTATATATATATATGTGAAAATTAAGGGAGACACTATATATATATATGTGTCACATGTTTAAGCTGAATTTGAAAATTAAGGGAGACTAGGATAGATCTATTTCGGCCTTATTTTGGCCTCATCAGCTCACAAACTTGAAATGAAGAAAATTCCATTTAGATGGGATAAGTTAAGTTGAAGTGATAGCTTTTAAACATAGATTTAGATTGAACTGTGCTCAGCAAGCAAGAAATATTTTGGAAAAAAATGTAAAGATCTGGAGGAAATACACTTGGAATTGGCAATGACAGATGAGACCAAAATAAATGCTGTAACAGTTACAAGACATGGAAGAGGATTCCATGTTGGTTGCTATACATATTAATTTTTTCCCAAGATCTTGGCTTAGTGATGGATTATAAATTATAAGATTAAGATGATAAATACTTAATGTAAAATATAAATAGGGCAAATGCAGCCAAACCAGGGGAAATTATCTGAAAAGCTTTCTGTACAAGAAATGCACAATAGAAAAAAATTATAAAATATTTAACTCACAAAAATCTAAGAAAATAATTTATTTTAGCAGAATTGAAAAAAGGAGTTGTTTTATATATAGGCCCCCAACTATATATAAAACTTATATTGACATGATTATGGCAGATATATTGGATAGAAGCTAATCTACGGGGGAGAATAGGATATTGGGAATTTATCCCCAAGTGAAGATAAAATATCATTTTGTCAAGGAATTATAGATTACCATTTTATAAAGGAATTATTGGATCTGACAGACTATGTGCATACTTCATAAAAAAGCTATCCTCTACCTTGGCTGAACCTCTGAGCATAATTTTTAATAAATATTTCAGTACTAGCTCCCTACCCACAGCCATCCCTATCTTCAAAAAAGGAGATCCAAACAATGTTGAAATCTACAGACCAATCTCTTTGGGTTGTTTCACCTGCAAAGTCATGGAATCAATCATAAACCAATGCATTACACTCTATCTGGAAACTAATAACCTACTTTTCAACAAACAATTTGGTTTCGGGGAAAAAATATCATATAATCTACAACTCTTACACTGCAAAAACATTTGGACCACCCAACCTAATCAGGGTAAATAATTGATGCAATCTATATTGACTTTTGCAAAGCTTTTGACTCAGTTGTTCATGACAAACGTCTTCTGAAACTTAAATCCTATGGCATCTCTGGACTACTACACGATTGGTTAACGGCATTCTATCTAACAGACAACAAGTGGTCAAAATTGGAAGTGCCACATCTAATCCTGCTCCTGTCAACAGTGGTGTCCCTCAAGGCAGTGTTTTAGGACCAACACTCTTCATACTTTACATAAACGATCTTTGTGATCACATCATTAGCAATTGCGTTCTCTTTGCTGATGATGTTAAACTATTTAATACCACAGACAATACTACCCTTCAAAAAGACCTTGACCACGTAACTGAATGGTCAATGGGACCCTGTGGTCTAGAGGTTAAAGCTCCCACTTTGTAAACCAAACCTCGCAGGTTCAAATCCTGGTGAGATAGTCGCAGAGAGCAAAAAGGCTGGAACTGGACTGAAAGGGTGTGCATAAGTGCACTACAGTGCCTTCCATCCCCTGTCCTATTGCTCTCCTATACCTCCTATACCATTCTTCTTTCCTATATTTATTCTATTCTTTCATTGATATACTTTATTCCTATTTCTTCTCTTCTATTCTTTCTTAGATTTATTTTTCTATGAGTATATCTTCTATAACCTTCATTATATATTTACTATATGTATACCCAATATAACCCTCAATGTGTAATGGACAAAATCAATCAATAAATCAATAAAAACCTGGCAACTTCAAATCTCTACCACTAAATGCTCTGTCTTACACATTAGTAAAAAGAATGTTAATACTAAATATGTACTTGAAGGAATCGAACTTATTGATGACCCCCACTCTGTTAAAAACCTTGGAATATTCATACCCAATGACCTAAGTCCCATAGCCCATTGTAACAACATTGCCAAAAAGGCTTTAAGAGTTGTTAACTTAATCTTTCGCAGCTTCTTCTCTGGTAATATTGATTTGATAACCAGAGCCTATAAAACATTTGTCAGACCAATCCTAGAATACAACTCACCTGTATGGAACCCACATTGCATATCTGACATCAACACAACTGAGAAAGTCCAGAAATATTTCACAAGAAAAGTCCTTCACTCCTCTTCCCGCAACAAAATACCTTACTCCGCCAGACTTGAAATTCTTCGATTAGACAATTTATAACTCTGTTGTCTCCATTCCGACTTAACAATAGTTCATAACATCATATACCAAAATGTCCTTCACCTTAGTGACTACTTAACCTTCAACAGCAACAATACACGAGCACATTTAAACTAAATGTCAACCGCTCTAAACTAGACTGCAAAAAATACAACGTCAGCAATAGAGTAATCAATGCCTGGAATGCTCTACCGGACTCTGTGGTTTCTACACCAAACCCCAAAACCTTTAACCATAGATTATCTACAATTGACCTCTCCCCCTTTCTAAGAGGTCTGTAAGGGGTGTGCATAAGCACACCAATGTGCCTACCATCCCTGTCCTACTGTTCTATTATCTTCTATCATTACTTTTCATCATTACTTTTCTAATGTTTTAATTATACAAAGTATACTATAATTGTTCAAAAAAATATAAATAAATAAAATAAAATAATTTAATTAGTGGATATTATGTATGAAAATTGATGTCTTCTGCAGTGGAAGTTGGAATGCAGTTGTTTTTCCACCAAAAGAACTTATGAGAAGAATATTAAAATATATATGGTAATTTACCATTAAAAAAAATAATGGAAAATTTGGAGATTGTTAATGCATAGAGAAATAATAAAGGCAATTCAAAAAAGGCTGTTTTGAATACTTATTTTTTTGAAAGACATAAATCTTTTTCAAGAATAGCTATAATTTGGATTTCTAAGACCTTAGCTAATAATGTTTATAAAGTGCAGGCATTATAAAGAGTTTTTTAATGACAATCCAGTGATTTTAACTTTTAAAAGGAAAAATGGATTTTTTATTGGAGATTAAATGACATTCTGTCACAAAAAGAAATAGAATAGAGAATTATAGAAAGGAGATAAAGGATGTTTTTAAAATAAATAATCTTAATAAAGGCAGAGAAGCAAGGATGGTTTGGGTTGCAAGTAACACTTTTGCAAGGGTATTTTATGCAATGTGAATTTAAAAAGAAAAGGCAAGATGATTTTGAATGAAATAAAAAAGGAAGAATTTTAAAAATCCCCAAGGATGACAACTATTACTCACTAAATTAAGCTTTTACAGAAGCAATTCTCTATGTTAACAGTGAGAAGGATGGAAATATAATGAAGTATGCAAAACAAAGAAATTTGAATTTGTAAAATAACTGGGGAGATGATTGCCACACAAGTTGCAAAAAGAAAAAGTAATATTAAAATGACAAAAAGAAAATTATTCAATAATACAAATATGCAAAAAGTGTTTCATTAATATTATAGTGCTTTGTACAAAAGTCAAAAAAATTCCTTGGAAAAAGTAAATGAATTTGAGTTCATTGAGTTCTGGAACCTTCTCTGAAGATTACAGAGAATCAGGGGCAAATTTGACTGGATCTATGTACCTAATTTAGATGGATTGCCAGCTTCCCACTATAAATGTTTGTGGATTAGCTTTTGCACCTTTATAACAAATAGCGAATACTATTTTGCAAAATAGAAAGATGCCTGATAGTTGGCAAGAGGCTAATACAGTATTAATACCTAGAGAAGAGTTGATCTTAACAAGAAGCTATTAATATTTTTATTGAATGATTGTACAATTTTGGCCAAAAATTTGTAAATAATTTTACAGGATTTTATGCATGAGGATAAATGTAGGTTTTTACCTAAAACTCAATTAAATGATAATATCAAAATGTTTGATATTCTGAAATACTTGGAACAAGAAAATAAAAACCTGGCTGCATTAATATTAATATTATTATTAATATTCTTAAGAAAGTTGTTTGATATTTTAGGTTTTTTAAATTTATTGTTCTGGAACATAAGAATCCTAGAGTCAATTTAATTAAATGGATAACTTCAATTTATACATCTCAGAAAGCAAATGGGGAACTAAAAAAACCTTGTTTGATTAAAAAATACAAGTCTTTTAACTCTAGTTTTGTATATTTTAATGATTAAAGTAGTAAATAGTCAAGATAAGAGAATTATGGGAGTTAAAATTAAAAAGAAAATGATAAGTTAGGATACTTGATTTTGTGTTAATTTTAAAAGATGCACTTGAAGGCATAGAAACATTTAATGGGAAAAGGCTTTGGTAGTATACAGTGGTACCTCTACTTATGAACTTAATTCGTTCCGTGACCATGTTCTTAAGTAGAAAAGTTTGTAAGAAGAAGCAATTTTCCTCCTCTCTAGGGGGGTTCCTAGAGAGGCCCCACAGAGGCTTCTCCCCACCTTTTCCGGCCCTGTTTCCTCCCAAGAGATTCCTACAGAGGCCCCACAGATGCTTCTCCCTGCCTTTTCTGGTTACAGTTTCAGAGCCTCGGGTTTGTAAGTGGAAAATGGTTCTTGAGAAGAGGAAAAAAAATCTTGAACACCCGGTTCTTATATAGAAAAGTTCGTAAGTAGAGGCATTCTTAGATAGAGGTACCACTGCATTTTTAAAGATGTATAATGCATATAGTGTTAACCAAAATATGAAATTAGAAGAACAAAAAGAACTGATGGAGAAACAGGTTTTAGGTTTGAGGGGAAAATACTTGAGTAATACTGTGACAGATATGAATTGTATATTATTTCAAAATAATTATATTAAGACAGGGATCGACAAACCCAGGTGCCTGGTCGCCAGTGGCGCCTAGAAAATGTTGTCTGGCGCCTAGAAAATGTTGCCTGCTGTACTGTATGTATACAGCAGTGTTTTTCAACCGGTGCCGCGAGGTGGCTCCTGCAAGTGGGAGCTCCAGGGCTGAGGCTTCAGCCCTGGAGCTCCCACTTGCAGAAGCCGCCCCCCGGCTATTGCCCGCCGCCGCCGCCGCTACTCGCGCACCCCAAAATACCCCCCCTGCGTGCCCTTTTCCATGGGCGCGCAGTCCCCATTCCCCTGCCTGCCTGGGGGGGGGGGGCGGGGAGGCGCCGGCAGTAGAAGGCGCTGCCCCCGCCCGCCCGATCCGCTCCCTCTCCTCCTCTTCCGCTGAAAGAAACGCGCGGAAGCTGCCTGCTTGAGCCTCGCGTTGCTCCACCCCGCTTCGTCCTGCTTGTCATCCTCCGTTGCCAGGAAAGCCGGGTTTGTTTTCCGTGAAAGCAGCGCGCCTTTTAACACGCTGCTTTCCTGCACCAGCGACGTTTGGCTGCCGGGGGGGGGGGCGGGGAGGAGAAAATCCTCCCCCCCCCAGGAGCAGCAAAAGCCTAAGCGGCGGGGTGCGCCGTTTGCCTTCCGGCTCAGTCGCAGAGGCTTTTGCTGCTTGTGGAGGGGGGGGGGTTGGCGGTGCCGATGCCAAATGCTTTCCCTCCGCGGTGGGGGGTGCAGGGCAGGCGCAGTCAGCCCCAGGAGACAAAGATGGAATGAGAGAAAGGAAAGAGAGAGAAAGGGAGGGAGAGAAAGAAAAAGTGAGAGATAGAAAGGAGAGAGAGAAAGGGAATGAGAGAAAGGAAAGAGAGAGAAAGAGAGGGGGAGAAGGAAAGAGTGAGAGATAGAAAGGATAGAGAGAAAGAGGGAATGGAAAGAGAGAGAAAGGGAGGGAGAGAAGGAAAGAGTGAGAGATAGAAAGGATAGAGAGAAAGAGGGAATGAGAGAAAGGAAAGAGAGAGAGAGAAAATAAGAGAGAGAGAGCAACAGAGAGAGAAAGAACAAGAGAGAGAAAGCATGAGAGAGAGAAAGAACAAGAGAGAGAGAGAGAAAATAAGAGAACAAGAGAGAGAAAAAGATAGCAAGAGAGAGAGAAAGCAAGACAGATAGGGAGAGGAAAGGAGAGTGAGAGAAATGAGAACAAAAAGGGGAGAAAAAAGGAGAAATGAGAAAATGATTGAGGCAGAGAATGAGAGGAGAGTGAAACAAAAGAGAGAGAGAGGTGATTCTTGAAGCATATGGTAAAAAGCATCCAAATAATAAGAACCCCCCCCCAGCCCACACCTGTTTTTGAAAAGGATAAAAGAGAAAAAAAACCCAGCCCTCAACTGGTTTTGGAAATGGTTGGAGTGTGTATACATACACACACATAAGGGGGGGAGAGAGACAGGGATGGAAAAAGAGGAGAAGTGAGAGGGAGAAGGAATGAGGGAAAAAGGGAGGAAGAGAGAGAAATGAGAAACATGAGAGAGAAAAGGGGGAAAGACAGGAGAAGTACCCAGAAATGAGACAGTGGTATAAATTTCAGGAGGGATGATTGATGATTGACTGTATTTATAAGGGGATGTTACATGGGATTGTATATATGAGGGGGTTATTTATGTATGTATGTATGTATGTATGTATGTATGTATGTATGTATGTATTTATTTATTTATTATTTATTTATTTATTTATTTATTAGATTTGTGTCATTTTGGTTGGTGGTGTGCCCCAGGATTTTGCAAATGTAAAAAATGTGCCGCGGCTCAAAAAAGGTTGAAAATCACTGGTATACAGTATATTTTTCCCGCCTTGTGTTTACGCCCAGAAATGGTACATCTTGGCTTCCGTAGCTCCGCCCATCAACCTCGGAGCGAGCTGCTTTCCCAGCGTCCCCTGCGCTTGCGTGCGTCTCTCCCTCCCCCCCTTGCCTCCATTCCGCCTCCTACTCGAACCCCTTCACTCCCCCCCACCGCACACAGACGCTCCGATCTTGGCCGCTCACCCGCCTTCGGAGAGAAGCGGAAGCCCCTCCCCTCCCGGCGTGAGGTTTTGTTCATTCCTCCTCCGGCCGCGTGCGCGGTGACTTCCGACCAGTAACCCCTCCTCCCCCCTCACCCCCTCACCCGCGTCCCCGGCCCGGTCTCCCTTTCCTTCTTCTCTGTTTCGGTTTCTGACTAACGGTCTCCCCTCGGATCCCGACGGGAGTACAGCAGAGCCGGCTCGGCGGAGCCAGGCCTGCGCCGGGGGGGAGGGGGTGAAAGCGATGTCAGGTGGAGACTCGGCAGCTGCCGCGGCCTCCCCTCAGCCATTGCCCTTCTCGCTGCCCAAGCCTCCCCCCCTGATGCAACTGAACCCCGGCGAAGGCGTGCGTCCTGTGGGACCTCCCGGGCCGGAACAGTCGCCGAAAAGCGCTCGCATGGGTGGCCGGCCGGACTGGCCTGCCGGGAAACCCGTCAGTCTTCTGGCGCCTCTCCTTCCGCCGCGCGGGGAACCCGAACCGCTCCTTCCCTTCGGGCCAGTAATCTCAACCACACCGGACTACGGTGTGGTTGAGATTACTGCATTGGCTCATCATTTTCGTAAACAGCTATCTCCACCTGAAAGTGATGACCAATGCATTCACTCACTCCTCAATGAGTGGTATGAGTTTAAGGTCCTTGGAAAAGGAAAGAAACTGTGTGAGCTTCTGGATTTGGCACTCTCCAACACCGAGAGATTTCCAGTTCTGGGAAACCTGTTGTCGATTGTAGCGGTGCTCCCTGTCTCAACCTCATGTTGTGAAAGAGGATTTAGTTTGATGAACATGGTCAAAAATAAATTCAGATCAAGGATGCAAGAAGAAAGTTTAAGTGACTTGTTTATGATCACCATGAATGGGCCATCTGTGAAGGCATTTGATCCTGCCAAGGCTGTGGACCACTGGTACTTCAGCTCTAAAATCACAAGGCATGTTCATGGCCACAAAACGCAAAGTGAAAAACACTAGAATGTTGCCTAAAATCTAAAATATCAAAATATAATATTTATTATCTTTAAAAGTAAAATGTTGTTTATAACGTTTGTAATGTTTTTTTTGTTAAATTAAAAACCAAGTTTGCTTAAAAAAAATTCTGGCTCCTAAATTTTTTGGCTGGCTCCTAGATTCTGAACAACTTTGTCGACCCCTGTATTAAGACATGGAAAGGACATGTTAAGATGGGCAAAATTAAAATTGTCACTATTGGGGAGAATCTCTGGGATAGAAATGAATGCTTTGCTAAGAATAATGGAGGTGGGGTTTTTTTTGACAATGCCTGTTTTGACAACAGATGTACCATTTAAACCAGTGATTTTCAACCTTTTTTGAGCCGCGGCACATTTTTTACATTTACAAAACCATGAGGTGCATTGAGGGGGGGGGGGGCTAAAAAAAGTTTGGACAAAAAAATTCTCTCTCTCTTTTCCTCCCTTTCGCTCTGTTTCTCTCTCCCTCTTTCTCTCCCTTCCTCTTTTTTTCTCTCTCCATCCCTCTTTCTTTCTCTCTTCCTTCTTTCCTCTTTTTTGCTCTCTTTCTCTCTCCCTCCCTACTTCCCTCTGTCTTTCTCTCTCCCACCTTCCCCCCCTCTTTCTTTCTCTCTCTTGTTCTCTTTCTCTCTTGCTTTCTTTCTTTCTCTCTCTCTCTTGCTTTCTTTCTTTCTCTCTCTTGTTTGATTTCTCTCGTTTTCTTTCTTTCTCTGTCTCTTTCTCTTTCTTTCTTTCTCTCTCTCTTTCTCTTTCTTTCTCTCTTTCTCTCTCTTTCTCTTGTTTTCTTTCTCTCTCTGAGCTTCGTGGCACACTTGACCATGTCTCGCGACACACTAGTGTGCCACGGCACACTGGTTGAAAAACACTGATTTAAACAATGGCAAAAAATATACAATATCTAGATTTATATGGCAAGGGAAAACAACACAAGTTAAAAACAAAGTGTTACAAGATGCAAAGAGGAGGAGAAAGAGGAGAACTGAGTTTATCAGATATGAAATTGTATGCCACTGCTTGTTTGGGTTGGATAAAAGAACAGATGTTGTTGCGAAAGAAAAGAGTTTTAGAGGCAGAAGATCAGCGGTTTGAATGGCATGGATATTTTTGGTATGATAAAGTTAAAATTAATGTGGAGTTCAAAAATCATTTTATTATGTATGTCCTATTGAGAATATGGAATAAATCCAAATTGTGGCCAAAAGCACACTTATAGATCTCTGCTCAAGAAGTGTATCATTGAAAATAAATAGCAGACAAAGACAAATGGTTGACATATTGGGAATTATTGGAAAACCATGAAGAGGAAAAATCTAACAGCAATTAATACTAGAAAAACATTTTTTTTAAAAAAAAATTGATAAAACACACAAAAAAAGACAACAAAAAGAAACAATTAACCAATATGTGATGAATCTTCTAGCATATACACTTAAATACCCTAAATTATTACATCAATATAAACTTTTACTGTTCATGAATTATATATACTGCTCAAAAAAAATAAAGAAAACACTCAAATAACACATCCTAGATATGAAAGAATGAAATATTCTCATTGAATACTTTGTTCTGTAAAAAGTTGAATGTGCACAATATCATGTGAAATTGATTGTCAATCAGTGTTGCTTCCTAAATGGACAGTTTGATTTCAGAGAAGTTTGATTTACTTGGAGTTATATTGTGTTGTTTAAGTGTTCTCTTTATTTTTTTGAGCAGTGTATATATACATATATTTTATTTCTCCATAGGGTTTCCTTAATTTGAGATCTTGGTTCTCCTTTCTTCCCACCAGTAATATAATTTATTCCAAGTTTCATAATATTCAGTCTCATTTTTTTTCTTTTACATGTCGGTGGGCCAGAATACTTGCAAGACTGACTTCTGCCACATGAGTCCTGTCAGGAATTAAAAAGCCCGAGGTACTGTAATATCATAATGGAGAAAGTAGGCTTCAGTTAAGAATGCTGAGTCATTCTGAGGCAGTTGAGCATGCAGCAACTTAGTAATTGTGTGAAAAGCATTTAACCAGGCAAGAGCTCTTTGCTCTTTCTCTCTGTCTGTTCACTGTTAGCTGTGTGCTGTTGCTGTTCATGAGAAGTGTGCTCTAAAGAAGCTGTAATGCTGTATAAGTTGGTTCCTGTGAGTTATTGAATTAAGATAGTTGTAGTAAGATACTAGTTTATTGTGTGTATAGTATAGATAGTATTAGTAATAATACTATAAAGAAGTAAATATATTTTTCCACAACTTCCTACTGCTGCTGTGTTTCATTGAAGACTTCAACTCCATTTCTACTGGTCTGTGGCTGGCTGGCTGGTTGGGTTGGTGGGCTGGCTGGACTGGTTTGATGCTTGGGCACAAACTGGCTAATCTCTGCAAATGCAGCTCTGATAAGTCCCAGCAACCGATTAGGTGCCACAGAGTCGGTCTTCTCCAGGTCCTGTTAATTAGACAATGTCGTTTTGTGGGGCCCAGGGGAAGAGCCTTCTCTGTGAGGGCCCTCTGGAATCAGCTCCCACCAGAGATTTGTACTGCCCCCACCCTCCTCGCCTTCCACAAGAGTCTTAAGACTCATCTATGTTGCCAGGCTGGGGGCCACTAGACTCTAGCCCTCTGGCTGATGAATGTATTGAGAGTAAGTTGATTGAATGGGAATGACTGTTTTTTTATGGTTTTGGGGTTTTTTAGATTATAAATTTAAATTAATTGGATTAGGATGTTATATATTGTTCTGTTATATGTTGTAAGCCGCCCTGAGTCCTCGGAGAGGGGCGATATAAAAGTCAAATAAATAAATAAGTAAATAAGTAAGTAAGTAAACAAACAAACAAACAAATAAACTAACTAACTAACTAATATTGTCTCACTCCCTTAGTTGCATCCAAGTCTGTATTAAAGAGTCTGGAAATCTATATATATAAAAGTGAAAACCACTCACACATTAGTCACGAAATCTCCAGAACCATAAAGCCTACAAACTTGAAATTTGTCATGGCTTCTAGATGCTCACTAAGAAAGGATTTTTCAAAATGACCATCGTAGCATGAGTACTTCTTATATTATTATTAACAAGCTCTGATGCTAAGGAGTTCTACTCCCTCCTCCCCACCTGAAAAGAAATCTGATCCAAATGAAAAACACAAGCAGAGGAGTTTAGGTTTCGCTTTTGCTTTCACAGCAGCAAGAAGCTTTACTACAGAACAGTTGAGCTAAGCCATGCACAGATTCCTTCCTGACTGCTTGCTCACACAGCAAATACTGTTTGGGTTTTCAAACAACCCTCAGCTCACACATACTAACAGGACACTAGCCAGATGAATACCAATGGATGCTGGTAGGCAGAGACAGATTTCCCCCCCTTATTTTCTTTCTCAGTTCAAACGAATCTGTTCCTTCTACTGTAACACCAGTTAAAGATGCACATTCCAAGATGGTGTTGTCAATGGCTGCCCCAGTTAAATGCTCTCAAATGGTTTCTTTATCTTTATCTTCTACTACTCTCTGTGATTCTCTACGGATTTATACTCATGAGACAGGTGTGCATCTGCTAAGAATTAAGGAACGTTTCTTTAAGGAGCAGTTCTCTGTAACCTCACCGCCACCTGTCTTTACAAATGGGAAGGAGATTCTAACACAGGAGGAAGCTATTTCCCCAGAACTATGGATCACCAAAAATAAATGCAGACGGCAGAGATGAAGCGGTAAAAGGGCATGAATTTTAAATAGACTGAGAATAAGGGAATTAAACCCCCCCTCTCCTGGTATCTTTTATTTTATGTACACTGAGAGCATATGCACCAATGACAAATTCCTTGTGTGTCCAATCATACTTGGCCAATTAAAAAAAAAATATTCTATTCTATTCTATTCTATTCTTCTCTACTCTACTCTACCCTACCCTACCCTATAGGGAAAGAGGCAAAACACACTGGAAAAGATTTACAGATGTGATTAGGAAAATGCAAGTAGAGAAACTGCCTGTTTCTCCCATGGCCAGTTCAATGTGGCATGCTCCAGAGTCAGTTCATCTGACATCCTGGTCATCCTCCAGCCAGAGAGCAAAACCAGGAATGTTGTTTACACGGACATTCTGAGCAATTCATCTGAGGGACAAATTGAAAGTCTATGCTATGCAAATAATGTCTTCATTTGTAGCAGAAATAATGCAGTCCCTTTTTAAACTATTCATTACTTTTCAAGCTTTAAGTGTCAATTTATCAAGCCCCATCACATAGTTTTGTAGCGACGCACGAGCATCAGCTAGTCTACAATAAATATGTGTGATAATGAGATTGTTGGTGGAAAGTCATTCCCAAAAAGACAAGGTGCAATTAAGCCTGCTTACATACACAAGTTAGAATGACAACATGCCATTGCAGGCCCCAGTCATCCATATAATAGGGTTCTCCTTCTCAGCTGTGTTACAGTGGGAAAGGCATCTCCTGACAGCCCTCTGCCATGACTTCCCTGTGAAACAACCTGCCCGCTCTCCTTTATGCACATTTCATGCCTGCCGTCACATCATCGTCCCCATTTCATCTGTCTGCTAGCAAATGCCCTGAATTAAAATGTTTCCAGAATTCAAGATCAAGAAATGAATATTTATTTGTTTTTGGTGTACTATCTTGTCCAAATTTAATGGCATACTTAAAGGTGTCACTGGAGACACATGGCAGTTGCCTATAACGCAGCGTGTTCAATCAACAAATGCTGCCCTAGCTGTTTATCTTGACACTTTTAGATGGTGCATTTGGAGGGTATCAATACACAGAATTGTGAAAAATGGATGCACATTTCCCCCCTTTGGGATAGATAATTGAAAGTCAATTATCCTTTCATAGTTTGAATGAAATGATGGAACCATTAATTAAGGAATCCATCTGACTCTAAGTTACTGACAAGGATAAATACATATCCAGGTTTGTTATATTAGAAATGCACTACAGAATTCTTTAGTTTCTTTTTGATATATATTCAGCATCCCTCCCCTTTTTTTCCATAGCTGATGATAGTAACATTTGCTAGTTCAGAACAGTTCACCAACCTAAGACTTTGAAATCATTACTTGAAAATACAATATTCCTCTCTTGGCAGCTTTTCACATATCTCATAGTAAAGCTGTAGCTATTGCTTTTCCATATAGGAAAGCCCATTGTTAAAAGCATATATTATCTTCATCACTTACAAAACGGAATAATGCCTTTACATTTCTAAAAGGTTTTCTTGGCATCGGCACAAATAGAATTAACATTGCAATTATGACTTTTCTCATCTTCCCAGAAACATCATATCTTTTCTGTCCTCTTACCAATACAATATTCAGCACAAGGGCCAATATTTATTTTTTGTTGTATCTATTAAGATAATAGGATTTAAACATGTTTAATTTTGGTTGACTCATGATCTAGCTTTCAAAATCCAAATTATAATTTATTATATTTTTATATTTGGCACATGCTTTTTGGATGAAATTTAAAATTGATATCCAATACAATTTACAGGGAAACAAGCAGCACTGAAATTTTAAAGCAGAGTACACAGTGAAGTTTTTATTGTTTGAGCTGAATATGATATAATTTGAATATATATTCATATTGTTTTTGTTCCATACTTTCCTTGAAATGCAAATCCATTTAGCTTCGCAGATTCGATACCTACTATCCTGAGTTAAATGACTCTATAGGTCAGAGGTCTTCAGACTTGGCAACTTTAAGACTTGTGGACTTCAACTCCCAGAATTCTCCAGCAAGCAGAGCTAGCTAGAGAATTCTGGGAGTGTAAAGAGGCCATCCTACTGTCTTATTATCCTTTCTATTACTACGTTCTACTAATGTTATGTTATGTTAATATGTACTATAATACTATACTTGTTTGACAAAAGAAATAAATAAAAAATAAATAAAAATGTGCAGGTTGTGTGCAGCAAATTACCTACCTCAACAGGCCTTTCACACCTAGCTGATCTCATCCAGTTCACATAGCCGGGATGATGTAGGACACTATCACTGGCTGGTACCTGATCTCATCTAGGTTGTTTCGATAGGATGGTCTTAAGGATTGGCAAGGAGAGTTCACCAATAAAAATGCTGTTACTTTCTTTTATGTTTGCTGCTTGGAAAGCTGTATAAAAAGCAATAAACACTGTGAAGGCAGTCAGACATCTTAGCATCCTGCAATGACTGGTCTCTAATTCCATCATGGGAATTGAAGTTGGTAAGTTACCAAGTTTGAAGACCCCTGGTATAGGTAACTTCAAATAAAGTCAAATTTTCCATTATGGTAATTCACCATGATATAAAGGCAAGTTTACAAGTAAAAGATAGCTGCTTGTTCAATTGTACGGTTTCCAGAAGTATGGGTATAGGTCAGCGGTCCCCAAACTACGGCCCGCGGGCCACATGCGGCCCACTGAGGCCATTTATCCGGCCCGCCGGTGAGTAACAAGAGCACAGGGAAAAGAGAGAGAGAAAGAAAGAAAAGGGAAAGAGAGGGAGGGAAGGAGAAGTGGAGAGGAATGAAGGAGGGAAGGAAGGAAGGAGAAATGGAGGGAACAAGGAAGAAAAGAAGGAAGAATGAAATGAATGGAGGGACAGAGGAAAGAAGGACTGCTTGGGGGGGGGGGATAATTTTTTAAAATTTTTCTCTCAACATACATTCAAACAACACAGTGTACCATCTAATTTTCCATGAATAAAATGCAGTATTTTGTTAGTAACTAATATCAATCATCAAAAAAGTTGCAAAAGTTTTTTTCCTAATTTTGTCATCTAGTTACATTCATTTTCTTTTAATTAAATTTCCTCCTTAATGTTCCTTCAAAAAGTGCAACACCAATTATATTTCTAACTTATTAACCATTATGCCAAAGTGCTTTCGTCTTTCTTTATACATTTTTCTATAAACCAATAAAACTTTGTATAGCCAATCAGATGTCAACAAAAGAAAATTAAAAACAAAACATAAACATATATGAATTTCAGACCTTCTCCCCCCTCTAAATAGTACATTCCCATTTTGTTTTTTACTTTAAAACAAGGTATGTGCAGTGTACATAGGGATTTGTTCATAGTTTTTTTTTATAGTCTGTCCCTCCAACAGTCCGAGGGACAGTGAACTGGCCCCCTGTGTAAAAAGTTTGGGGACCCCTGGTATAGGTAGTCCTCAACTTATAACCATTCATTTAGTGTCCATTCAAAGCTAGACTGGCACTGAGAAAAGCAACTTAAAACTATTGTAGCACCACCATGGTCATGGAATAAAAATTCAGACACTTGGCACCTGGCATGTATTTATGACAGTCGAATTGTCCCAGGATCATGGAATCTCCTTTTGTGACCTTCTCATAAGTGAAATTAATGGGGAAGCCAGATTCATGTAACAACCATGTTACAAAATTAACAACTGCAATGATTCCACAGGGAACTGTGCTGATGCAGTGGTTAGAATGCAATATTGCAGGCTAACTCACTGCTCACTGCCAGCAGTTCGGTCATGACTGGCTCAAGGTTGACTCAGTCTTCCATCCTTTTGAGGTCAGTAAAATGAGAACCCAGATTGTTGGGGGCAATATGCTGACTCCCTTAAGAAAGTGCAATACCAGTGGTATTTAAGTCTAAGTGCTATTGCTATTCACTTAACAACTGTGGTAAGAAAGATGGTCACTTATCAGCTGTTTTACGTAGCGATGGAAATTTTCAGCTCAGTTGTGGTCCTAAGTTGAGGACTACCGGTATTGAAATATTGATTGCAGTTATTAATAGTCTGAGCATCTGAAACATTCCAGTGGATTTTACTGTGAAGCTATGTTTAAAGACACATGAGTTAAATAAGGATAGCATTTCTAATTACTTTAATGCTAAGTAAAATATTATGTCAGTGACTTGTCTGATTAAAGGAGTTCATCTTTTTGTTACTTTTTAAAAACTAACATTAAATTGATAACCTGACAGAATGAATTCTTTTGAAGAATACATTACAAAAGAAACATTTGATGAAATCATTCAAACATCTATCGTAACATTAGTGAGTTCCTTAATACCAGCAGTGATAACCTTACGAAAAGCAAAGCTTAGTCTACGGAAAAGTCTGTGTCATTCATTGAAAATATAAGAGAAAAGAAATGTAATTATGCTCTTTTATTCTAGATTTACTATATGCTGTTGTATGTGATGATGATGAAAATGATGATAATAAAACAATGCATGAAAAATGCAACCAATGAAAATGTGAGAAGTCTTCTTATAAGACACTTTTGCTTTTCTTTTTCTGAATTGAGGCTAAGATCAGAAAATACAGGCAAGGTTATTTTATTTTACTGCTGGGAAACTGTCAATGAGGAAAAAAGGATTAATTATTTTGCTTATTGCATGCTGAGAAACATAAGCGATGACTCCCTATTTTATTATACTAAGTAAATGGGAAGAGTCCTGAGCTGTAGTGTAAAGCATAGTTCCCTCTAAGCTGAGCAGTGAGCAATCGCTCACTTAAAAATCATCATCAACTCAGAGTTTTCCAAACCTGCCCAGAAGCCGAGAGAGAAAGAGTGAGAGGGAAGGAGAGAGAGAGGAAGAGAGGAAGAGAGAGAAACAGAAAGAAAAAAGAGAGGAAGGAAAAGAGAAAGAAAAAGAATGGGAGTAAGGAAGAGAGAAAGAAAATAAAAATCTAGTTTGAAACTAGCTCAACTATTTAAGTGGCATTTTGATATTGATAGAGTTGCCCTATTATGAGCTCACTGTTATAGACACACAGTACAGTATTTTATTTTGAAATTCTCTGAGGCAAAACAGGGTGGGTTTTTTATTTGTTTGTTTGTTTGTTTGTGTGTTTATTTATTTATTATTTCTGTGCCGCTCAGACACTATACTTTTCCGCCCACACCCCCAAAAAATTAGAGGGAACACTGGTGTAAAGTATTCTAATAGCAACAGCACTTAGACTTATATTGCTGTGATCTCGGAAAGATGGAAGGCTGAGTCAACCTTGAGCTGGTGAGATCTGAACTGCCAAACTGCTGGCAGCTGGCAATAAGCAGAAGTAGCCTGCAGTACTGCATTCTAACAAGTGCACTATCAAGGTTCCTAATCATAACCTAATCCTGGCCACTAACTGTGTAGAAGCCACCGATTCTATTTCAGGGAAGGGCTTGAACATTACTAAAATATGATAGGTCCTCAACTTTGGACCACAATGGAGCTCAAAATTTCTGTTGCTAAGTGAGATGTTTCTTAAGTGAATTTTGTCCCATTTTATGACCTTTCTTGCCACAGTTGTTAAGTGAATCACTGCAGCTGTAAATAATGCAGTCGTTAAATGAATCTAGCTTCCCCATTAAATATGCTTGTCAGGTTACAAAAGGTGCTCACATAACCCCAGGACGCTGCAACCATCATAAATGTGAAACAGCTGCCAAGCATCCCAATTTTGATCCTATGATCATGTAGCGGCTGCTGTAAGTGTGAAAATGGATGCAAGTCACCTTTTTTTAGTACCGTTGTAACTTTGCACATTCACTGTTGTAAATAAATGAACTGTTGTAAATCCAGGATTACCTGTAATGTGCTGCTTAGACCAGTGTTTCCCAACCTTGGCAACTTGAAGATATCTGGACTTCAACTCCCAGAATTCCCCAGCCAGCATTTGCTGGCTGAGGAATTCTGGGAGTTGAAGTCCAAATATCTTCAAGTTACCAAGGTTGGGAAACACTGGCTTATTATTATGATTATTATTATTATTATTATTATTATTATTATTATTATTTTGATTATTATTATTATTATTATTTAGATTTGTATGCCGCCCCTCTCCCAAGACTCGGGGCGGCTAACAACAATAAAGAAAACAATGTAACAAATCTAATATTAAAAAGTAATCTAAAAAAACCCAATTTAAGAGACCAATCATACAAACAAGCATACCACGTATAAATTCTATAAGCCTAGGGGGAAGGGAAAAAAATTCAATTCCCCCATGCCTGACGACAGAGGTGGGTTTTAAGGAGCTTGCGAAAGGCAAGGAGGGTGGGGGCAACTCTGATATCTGGGGGGAGCTGGTTCTACAGAGAAGGCTCTTCTCCTGGGTCCCGCCAAATGACATTGTTTAGTCGACGGGACCCGGAGAAGGCCAACTCTGTGGGACCTAACTGGTCGCTGGGATTCGTGCGGCAGAAGGCGGTCCCGGAGATATTCTGGTCCGATGCCATGAAGGGCTTTATAGGTCATAACCAACACTTTGAATTGTGACCGGAAATTGATCGGCAACCAATGCAGACTGCGGAGTGTTGGCTTAGACCACACTTGGAGTTCTACAAAAAGGATTCTGGAAACCAGGCTCAATCAGTAGTTAAATGGAATTGAGCACATTTAGCTTGCGAAAGTAAAAGCCTGGTAGAAGATCTGACTATGATACAGAATGGCACAGACAGGGTTTCTGCTGAAATTGGGAGCAGAACAAGGAGCAATAGATTAGAATTAAAATAAGGGAGATTCAGGGAGACTCCTTATTATTAGGAGATATTTTCTCATAAGAATTGTGAAACAGTGGTGGTCTTTCCCTGCTGGAGGTTTTGAAATAGGGATGGCATAGCCATCTGCCAATGAAGATTTCACACAGGCTGCAATATTAAGATTTCTTCCAATTCATATTTGATGATACTAAATATTTTTCCTTTTACTTGGCTACTTATAACTATTTTTTTAATATTGGCATTTAAGATCAAATGAAGAAAGCAGTAGTACTCAAGACTTATATATCGCTTCATAGTGCTTTACAGCACTCTCCAAGCAGTTTACAAAGTCAGCATATGTTTCCAGATATTGATATTTTTAGATTAGGGTGGTTTCAACAGATTTTGGATGAAGGATTTCAATAAAACAAAGCTGTAAAATTTGGCCTGTTGTATCATAATGCATCAAATCCAACACTTTGGATGGATTTATATATCTGTTCTTGGTATTTGATCTCTGTGTTGGGCAAACCTTAAGTTAGAGCATTGCTACCCTGTTTCCCCGAAAATAAGACGTACCCCGAAAGTAAGGCATGTCAGAGGATTTGCAGAATTTGCTAATATAAGGCACCCCCCGAAAATAAGGCGTAGTCAAGTTTACATATGGTACGGTGGAAAAACATACCGTACCATTCAAAGCTGTTCATAGCGGTACCGTAATAATGTGGCATCCCCTGCTGGCCCCTTCCATTGCTTTGTACCAGCGGTCCCCAAACTACGGCCCGTGGGCCGGATGCGGGCCACTGAGGTGTTTTAACCGGCCCGCGACAGCACACAAGATTTTACCAATCGATATAATAAGAGAGAGAAAGAGGGAAGATTAGAGAGGGAGAGAGAAATGAAGAGGAGAGATAGAAAGGGGGAGAGAGAAAGGGAGAAATAGAGAGAGGGGGAGAGAGAAAGTGTGAGAGATACAAAGAGGGAGAATTAGAAAGAGAGTGAGTGAGAGAAAGAGAGGAGAAAGAGAGGAGAAAGAGAGGGACAGAAAAAAAGAAAGAGAAAGAGGGAGAGATAGAGAGGGAGAAAGGAAGAGGGAAAGATGGAAAGAGAGAGAGAGAGAAAGAGAAAAATGAGAAAATGATGGAGGGAAAGAACGAGGGAGAGGAAAATGAAACAAATGAGAGAAAAGGAAGAGGGAAGAGAGAAGTGGAGAGGAAGGAGGGAGGGAGGGGAGGAAGGAGAAATGGAGTTTGTTGATTTAAGTTTAAATTTACTTGTTAATAAAGAAGTATAAATTACTTTATTACTTAATTATTAATTACTTATTACTTCTTTATTTTAAATATTGTATTTGTTCCCATTTTATTTTTTACTTTAAATAAGGTATGTGCAGTGTGCATAGGGATTTGTTCATAGGTTTTTTTATAGTCCGGCCCTCCAACAGTCTGAGAAACAGTGAACTGGCCCCCTGTGTAAAAAGTTTGGGGACCCCTGCTTGTATCGTCCAGTACAGCAGACACAGTCTGCTGCTGTCTCACCGCCATTACAGTCTCCACTACAGTGCATAGACTGTAGTTCCTCTGGTGGCCGGAAGCTGCAATTGCGGGAGTATACTGTTGTACCATATAAGTGCCGTTGTTTGTGTGTGTAGGTGCCATACTGACAGGTACCGTACCGTAATCAGTGTACCGTACAGTACACTTTCTTTGGGGGTGTCAGCTTTTCTGCCTGTGAATTTGTCTTATTTGAGAAATATAAGGCACTCCCCCGAAAATAAGACGTAGCACAACTTTTGGAGCAAAAATGAATATAAGACAGTGTCTTATTTTCGGGGAAACACAGTAGATATATAATCGGTGATTAAATTGAATGTGAAGACAGATTCCGGCAGATGAAATCTACTAGATTAGGACAATGGTCACGAATGCACTCTCTGCAAGCGATGTGGTATACTAAGAACATGGCAAGACACGAAAGACGCCCTGGTCAATCATTGTGCCCAGTCAATCTCCAACTGTCTCGACTCTTGTCCTGCTATTGGAGCAAATGGAATCTGGGAAGAGACAACAAGTCTTACTATGCACACCTCTCCCTCACTTTAATCCAATTCACTTGCAAGTCTTGACATCCTTCCCAAGATGTCAAGGTCCTCTTCAAACATGATGGATGAATATCAAATGCTGGTAATGGTGATCTATTGTCGTTTATCTTAAAGCAGGGGTCATTGAATCAGGATTTGTATATATATTGTCTAGAATTCAAGAAACAAAACTAGTGTTTCTCTGCAACTGTACTTCCACAACAATGTACTATGAAGTACAGAATGTTGAGGAGATATAGAAAAAGCTGCAATGGATCCATCTAAATATATTTCTTCCAGATTTAAATTGAATTTAAGATTTAACAAAGAAAAAAAGCAGTGTTAAATTTCTGACTCCCCTTCCTTTATAGAATTGTTTCAACAATTTCAGACATTGGTTAGTTAGTGAACTAGGGATGACCAGGACAATGTACAATATCTGTTTGTTGAGGTACTTATGTATATGGAAATTTCATGCACATGTATTGAGATATTATGTATACGTATACTATTTGTTATTTTATAGTCTCATACTGTCGGCTAAGAACCAACAAGTAGCATTTTCTTTTGGTTTGTGGATGAATGGATTAAATCAGATTTCCAACTTGCAGCACATGGCCTGCCTGAGGCATGTTGAAATTACTCAGATTTGTTCTGCATATTGTGTGCGTTTCTATATCCAAGTCCTACACACATTTCCTGTGCATGCTATTTCCCACTGAATGAATCCCTTAGGGTATATATTTTAAGAAAACATATAAGTCTGTCCATAAAGCTTTATCATGTCCGTAGTAGGATGGTGCACACAGCTTCATAATATCAGTGGTGTGATTCTTAGGCTTATGTACTTGATTTGACTCACTTCCAGAACAAATGACAGCATTCCTAAAATCATTTTTTTTCCTGATCTCACTAAGTGACATATTTATGATTGTTCATGATTTTTTTATTTTAAACAGCAATAATACTTTAAATAAAATACTATGTGATGTGAGAGTGTTTTGGACTGGTAAGTAAAACATAACTGTTAGAGTTTCCCGTGTTTTGTTTTCTGTAGGATGATGTCACTACAAAACTTCACCTATATTGTTTGTAGGTAACACAATTAATCAATAAATTTGTAAAAGAATATCTGCCTATTGCATTGTCTAATTTGTAAAGACATCTAGTACATTTAGCGAACCTTTTCGGCACTGAATGTTGAAAAGTGGAGCATGCACATGCATGCATTCATCTGGGCTGAAACCCAGAAGAGGAGCTGCCAAGGGTGCATGCGCTCACCTGAAAATGAGCTTCGTTTCCAGTACATGCATGTGCACCGGCCAGGTAATCTTCTGGATTTTGGGCACATATGTGTGCGTCAAGATCAGCTGGTCAGCACGCATGCTCACGCAGGCAAATGGAAGACCAGCTCTTCCAGTTTCCGGCATTGCTGCACACATGAAGGCCAGCTGATCAGCACCAGAAACATGGAAGAGGAACGGGCAACGGTGCCCGTGCCAGGAAACTTGAGTGCATGTGCCACTTTGGTTACGCATGCCATAGGTTTGCCATCACGGATCTAGTAGATTGGTAAGCTTTTTTTCAAGCTTCTAAATAACTGAGTAAATCCTAGAATTAAACTTTCATCAAAATGATTATTTGAATTTAAGTCTACAGTAATTGTTGTATTTTTTCACAGAATAATCAGAGCATGAATAGAGCAACGGATCCAAAGAGGAAACTTAAGTATTAAATGGGGGCAGAGGGTGTGGTGTGGTGCTAAGGGACAATTGGCAAATTTAATCTTCAGTGAAAATTATTAAACTGCATTATGTAAACATTTTTCTGAACCCAAGCAAAAGCACACATTGGTGAGAATGGTACAATCCAGGAAGTAATACTGTATATCTGTTTCCAGAGACTCTTTTAATAGCACTGAATTATGCTAAATCTAATTAGTCTCAAACAAGCATTTCATTCTGTCCGTGCCTTTCCATAAAGCTGCTCCAAAAGCTATTGTATTAAATCTCAAACTTTTCCTCAGATGAACAGCATGCAGTACAGAATGGTATGCAAATTATTTTCATTACTGTAAATCGTCTTTACAAAAAATGCCATTTTTAATCACTTACAAAGTATATGATATGATTAAGTGGAAAAGCAGTATGACCCAAAGTATGGCATATGGCCATGGAGGAACTTTGTTATTCATGTTGGATTTGTGTTTACTAGGCTACAACTGTATAGAAAAGAAGTAGGGCTGTACAAAAGGGTTGAGATTTAACATGAAGGTGATTTAGTTACATCTCCAAATCAAGTTGATTTTCTGAATGAGACCGATGTACTGATCAGATCATTGAGATAAACTGTACTCAGAAACTCAAATAATGATTTTGAACCAAAACACTCAATTTAATTTCAATCTGGACATTCGTAATTAGTGACTATAGGCAATACAAAACTACAATTTTTAATTTTGTATATATAATTCATTGATCGTGTGTGATATAATCTTTTGAATAACTGATTTGACTTGGTGACTCAGCCACTGGTCAAAAGGGACCCCTCAATTTAAAAGTTAGTCCCCATGGCATGCTATGAAATCCCATATGATTACAATTTGTTCATCATTGAGCCATGAAGGCTCCCCAAGTTCCATATCCATGCACATGAAACCCACCTTCATGATACTTGATTCAGATAAAGTCTTGGATATTAATTGGGGGTCAAACCGAGTAACTGAGGACTATTGGATGAGGACTATGAGAAATAAAACAAATTAACAGTCTGAGTTGCTTTTATGTCCAGAAGATGATCTATTTAGGATGGAGTTGTAAATTAATCAATTCCTAGTGCTTGATTCAGTTTTGTCAGTCTCTAATGGCCTCATCAGGAAATACATTTTCACCAGCTATGGTTAGTATCTGGCTCCTCCTGAGTAAGGATAGTTTGTTTATAAAGATAAATGTTCTAGCAATGTTTAAATTCCATAATCATACAAATTCCTTTTACTTCTTTGAACACTCTTCAAAGATCAGACTCAAAATTGAAATTATATCAAATCCATGTTCTAGTGCTTACTTTTAGAAGGCAACCAACTATAAATCTAGCATCTGAAACAGTGTCTATCACACAGTATTATATGCATCTATGTTAAGTTCAACAAGACATGCTTGCCTATGTCACCTCTAGCAAGTGCCTTAAACCGAGTCTGACCTATTTTCAGTGTTAAGGGGAAGTAATTATCCTACTGTTGGTTTCTTAAAATGTAATATCTGAGAACTGCATTCTACATTTCCCGCCACTTATTTTGAATTTTATTTTGTACTTATAAGTCTGTACTTATTTTATCTTTCAAGTTTAATATTTTAATACGACTGTCAGAATCCATTCTAAAGGAATTAAAACAGATAAACAATAAATAAACATAATTCAAAGACAAGCTTCCATTTCTTAGTTACTTTAGAGGTTGACAGTCCAGAGAACAGGCATAGATAACTAGTATTGGACTGCATATGCTATAGATTAAAAACTTGAGGTAATTTATGATTGCTGCAGAGAACGAAATGAAAGAAACAGCCAGTTTATAAACTATTTGGATTAAAGCAATAAATTACTATTTTTATAAGTAAAATAAATAGTTCCAAACTGTCAGACTTTTCCTAAGTTATGTATCTTATATTATTTCATTTATTCATTTCTTCTTAGAATGAATGCCCCTGATAATCTGAAGTTAGTTGGGGGAATGATCAAAGGCAACAAGAGAAAATATTATTTTACTGAAAGAGTAGTAGATTCTTGGAACAAACTTCCAGCAGACGTGGTTGGTAAATCCACAGTAACTGAATTTAAACATGCCTGGGATAAACATATATCCATTGTAAGATAAAATACAGGAAATAGTATAAGGGCAGACTAGATGGACCATGAGGTCTTTTTCTGCCGTCAGTCTTCTATGTTTCTATATGTTGAGACTACAGTACATTAGAAGCCATTATCTCAGCAAGTACATACAAACTTACAAGTTTGCGTACTTAAGATATTGCTGTTCAATAAAACTTGTTTCTTCACATGAGAAACCGTTTGATGAAGAACGGTTGCAGGAACTGGGCATGACTAGTCTAGAGAAGAAAACCATCAGGGGAGACATGATAGCAGTGTTCCAATTTTTGAGGGGCTGCCACAGAGCATGATACCATGGTCAATTGAGACTGAAGGATGCCAATGCAATGCCAGAGAGGAGGGGGTCAAGCTATGGTCCAAACAAGGAATAATGGATGGAAACTGATCGAGGAGAGATTGAACCTAGAAATAAGGAGGAACTTACTGACAGTGAGGTCAACCAATAGAACAGCTTGCCATCGGAAGTTGTGGGAGTTCATCACTCGAGTCTTTCAAGAAGAGATTGGATTGCCATTTGTCAGAAATTGTGTAGTGTCTCCTGCTTGAGCAGGGGGTTGGACTAGATGACAAACCTTTTATTCCTTGGGTGCCGAAAGAGCATGTGCATGCACTATCGCACACGTGCAAGTACGCACACCCATAATTCAATGCCCGGGGAGAGCAAAAATGGCTTCCCCACCACCCAGAGGTCCTCTGAAGGCCAGAAACTGAAGAAAAGCTTCCGGGGAGCCAGGGTAGGGTAAAACGCTCTCCCCACCCCCCTTGAGGCTCTCTGGAAGCCACAAACGCCTTCCTAAAGCCTTTGTGCAAGCAAAAAAATCAGCTGGCCGACACACACATACATGTAGGAGCTGGGCTAGGGCAACGGCTTGCATGCCAGCAGATATGGCTCCACGTGCCACCTGTGGTACTCGTGCCATAGGTTTGCCATCACTGATTTACAAGGTCCCGCCCAACTCTATTAATCTGTTAATCTGACTGGTTAAAAGTCCAGTTTCTTGCAGAAGTTTTTTTTTTAATTTGGAAGTGAGCATGGGCTGTACAGTGATACCTCATCTTACAAACTTAATTGTTTCCAGGACGAGGTTCTTAAGGTGAAAAGTTTGTAAAATGAAACAATGTTTCCCATAGGAATCAATGGAAAAGCGATTAATGTATGCAAGCCCAAAATTCACCCCTTTTGCCAGCTGAAGCGCCCGTTTTTGTGCTGCTGGGATTTCCCTGAGGCTCCCCTCCATGGGAAACCCCACCTCCGGATTTCTGTATTTCTGCAGGGGAATCCCAGGATAGCAAAAACAAGCGCTTCGCTGGCAACAGAAGTCTGGAAGTGGGGTTTCCCAGTGAAGGGAGCATCAGTGAAATCGCAGCATCGCAAAAACACCGAAGTCCTTGAAAACCCACTTCCGGACCTCTGTGCTTTTGTGATGCTGCGATTTCACTGAGGCTCCCCTTGCTGGGAAACCCCACCTCCGGACTTCCTTTGCCAGCGAAGCACCCATTTTTGCACTGCTGGGATTCCCCTGCAGCATCACAAAAACATGGAAGTCCGGAGGTGGGGTTTCCCATGGAGGGGAGCCTCAGAGTAATCACAGCAGCACAAAAATGGTTGCTTTGCTGGCAACAGAAGTCTAGAGGCGGGGCATCCCAGCGGCGGCGGTGGGTTTGTAAGGTGAAAATAGTTTGTAAGAGGCAAAAAAATCTTAAACCCCGGGTTTGTATCACGAAAAGTTTGTATGACGAGGCGTTTACTGAAAGAGTAGTAGATCCTTGGAACAAACTTCCAGCAGACGTGGTAGATAAATCCACAGTAACTGAATTTAAACATGCCTGGGATAAACATATATCCATCCCAAGATAAAATACAGAAAATAGTATAAGGGCAGACTAGATGGACCAGGAGGTCTTTTTCTGCCGTCAGACTTCTATGTTTCTATTGTATTTGGATGCACAGAAATACACTATGAAGCTTTTAATCTCAGCTGCTACCCAACCATTCCTCACATTAATACACATCCACAGAAAAACTATTTGGTTACAATAATCGCTTTCGACACTATCCCCAATAATCCCTTTCGATACCATTGACCATGGTATTCTTTTGCGCTGGCTGGAGGGGTTGGGAGTGGGAGGCACTGTCCTTCAGTGGTTCTCCTACCTCTCCGGTCAGTTCCAGTCGGTGTTAGTGGGGGGTCAGAGGTCGACCTCTAGGCTTCTCCCTTGTGGGGTGCCTCAGGGGTCAGTTCTCTCCCCCCCTGCTATTTAATATCTACATGAAACCACTGGGTGAGATCATCCAGGGGCATGGTGTGAGGTATCATTATGCTGATGATACCCAGTTGTACATCTCCACCCCATGTCCAGTCAACGAAGCAATGGAAGTGATGTGCCGGTGCCTGGAGGCTGTTAGGGTCTGGATGGGTGTCAACAGACTCAAACTCAACCCAGATAAGATGGAGTGGCTGTGGGTTTTGCCTCCCAAGGACAATTCCATCTGTCCGTCCATTACCCTGGGTAATTCCCCCCTGAATTACTTACCCCCTCAGAGAGGGTCCACAACTTGGGCGTCCTCCTCGATCCACAGCTTACATTAGAGAACCATCTTTCAGCCGTGGCGAGGGGGGCGCTTGCCCAGGTTCGCCTGGTGCACCAGTTGCGGCCCTACCTGGACCGGGAGTCACTGCTCACAGTCACTCATGCCCTCATCATGAGAACCATCTTTCAGCTGTGGCGAGAGGGGCGCTTGCCCAGGTTCGCCTGGTGCACCAGTTGTGGCCCTACCTGGACCGGGAGTCACTGCTCACAGTCACTCATGCCCTCATCACCTCGAGGTTCGACTACTATAACGCTCCCTACATGAGGCTACCTTTGAAGAGTGTTCGGAAACTTCAGATCGTGCAGAACGCGGCTGCGAGAGCAATCATGGGCTTCCCTAGTTATGCCCATGTTACACCAACACTCCACAGTCTGCATTGGTTGCTGATCAGTTTCTGGTCACAATTCAAAGTGTTGGTTATGATCTATAAAGCCCTTCATGGCATCGGAGCAGAATATCTCCGAGACCGCTTTCTGCTGCACGAATCCCAGCAACCAGTTATGTCCCATAGAGTTGGCCTTCTCCGGGTCCTGTTGTATGTCCTGGCGGCATACAAATCTAAATAATAATAGTAATAATAATAATAATAATAATAATAATAATAATAATAATAATAATAATAATAATAAATAAAATAAAAATACTGGATTTTATGTACTTGACAAGGAAAACAAATAATTCAATTCTCTCTTTGCATTGTTCTGTCTCAAATTTTATTTCCTTGATATTTGCATTTGAGCACAGGTAGTCCTTGATTTACAATAATTTGTTTAGCGACTGTTCAATGGCACTGAAGCAATTTATGAGCAGTATATTTTATTTTGCATAAATTTTGTTGCCACCTTGAGTGCTACTTGTTTAATGTCAATATTTTTTTTAACAGGAAATAAACAGATATTTTGGATTGATAGAGAAAAACAAGCTTGCTATAACCCCTGCTCTAATACAAGCCCCAAATCTCCGAATTAGTGTGAAACATAGTGTGAAAGGGTTAAATACTGTGCAGGTACAGTTCTTATAGCAACTGCAAATGTTATTGAAATAAAAGGCAGAAACAGGAAATCTAAAAAAAAAAATCTTCCCCAAGGCAGGCATCTGTCTTAAATGATGTAATTTGTCAACTTTGCAGCATCTTGTAGATCTGAACACAAAAAGTTCTACACTAAACAAAGAACACTGCTCATTAGCCAACATGTTCCTAAAGTACTTAACACAGAGTTTTCATTTAATAAGCAGCAATTACTTGCAACTGTGCAATATATAAACATTAATTTTGGGTAACTAATAACTACTTCAAGATACTCTAGTTGGGTTTTGATAGAGTTTTGTATCAGATGACAAAGCAGAAATTTTAAATAAGGGTTGTCATTTTGCCTGTTTAAACCTGTTACATTGTCCAAAATTGAACTGTTAATGTGCTAAAAAAAGGTTCTAAGTGTTAAGGTATTCCAAGAAGTATTATATCTATATAGATCACACATGTAAGAATGTAAAATAAGAGGCAAATTTATCAGGACTGAGCTAAAAATAAATTAAGAGAAAAGTGAAGAATTCAATTTATTCATAACATGGAAAACTTAGTATGTATTTAAGAGTGTGTAAAATTTAACTAGTGTGCAACCTGCCCATAACTTTGCACTTCCACTGACCTTAAGGACAATATGGAAAGAAGCCCATTCTCTGTTGAATAGCAATGATTTATCCACAATTTTTGGCCCAAACTTTTTCTCTAAAAATTAGGACTGACAGTTGCACTGCAGCATTCCATTTGTTTACAATATTATAGTAATTACTTAAAATGTATTTTTAAACACATGTATACACAATACACACCCATACACACCACCTTCAAAGTATATGTATAGGTTGCTAAATCTGAAAATGTTTGTGAGTCGTATGGGGTAAAAAAAATTTTTTTTTAAAGAAAAAGACCTTTTCATACCTGGGAAGAGTCTAGTTTCTAAGGATAAGCAAAAATAATGCAACCCATTCAAGATTACAAAAAAAGAAAAAAAAGAGGGGATGGATGGGTCTTTTCTGCTTTAATTCTATGCCTTTTTCCCTTTAACATGGGGCTTTCATACCATCCCAAACAGACAATCGCTTTCAGAATTTATCATTGCCATGCAAAACATAATAAATTTCTCTTCATTCACTTAAGGAGTGCATCAGTTAAAATGTTAAGTCTTTCATCTTTATTACCCTTCCATTAAAATGAATGAAAGAAACCGAGACTATTCAACTCTTTACAAAGGGGGGGGGGGGGGGAGAAATGGATTACATCTTTATTCCACATAGCCAGTAAAGCAAGTAAACTTTTCAAACGTGTAGTAGGATGTTAAACGTCACGGCATATTTTATTTGATTATAGCATTCAACATTTGGCCATTGCCTGCCCTTTCCCATTCCCATTTATGTTAATAAGACCTGCAGTGTTTAGTGTCTTTCTCTCTTTCCTGCTAGGCGTGTTCACGTGTTTTCAAGGCGGTCTGTTCTACGGCTGATAGATTAGAAACAGACAGATGAATAACTAGCCCTTCCATTGGTCTAGACTTTCTTGAACACTGCACCAGTAACCTTTTGCTATAATGACGACACAAAGAGCCTCACATCAAGGCTGTGCTTCTTCTCCATAACTCAAAAACGTCCCGGTGGCAATAGCCTCCAGCCCCATTTGTCTTTAGTGCAGTTGTGACACTTCAGTATGATCCATAATTTGGCAGCTATTTACCGTGACATTTCTCTTCAGTGCAGCCATAACGTTCAGCGAAGGCATTATTTGGTTCCATTTACCATACAAATTGTATTGTTGTGCATGCATTGCTAGCAGCTATATTAGGCACCTGAAAATGAGTAAATCTTGTAAAATAGATACTAACAGCCTATTCAGATAGGGGAGGGGTTTTTCTCAGTTTGGCTGAAGAAAGGCAGCAAACAAATAAATAAATTGAAGACAGGAAAACTTTTCCCCCAGTTGCACTTACCTGTATTTGCACATCCTATAGACAGCAACTGTCTTTTTAAAAACAAACATCAAAACATCAACAGTAGAATATAGAATCAGAATGTATTTTTAAAAATCAGATCCATTCCACAGAAAAATTATCTGATAAAAATATGCTAAAATGGCAAGTGCAAATGAATATATTTACTACATATTACCTTTAAAATTGTTTTTATATCATATTTAATTTTTTTTTATATTCTTCCTTTCTTGTTATCTCTCATCATTGAAGCTTTGATTTACTTCCATGTAGAAAACAAATTGGCTGCTTTCACTCTTTGCAAAAATGTTTTCCATCAAGATTTTTCCCTGAAGCAAATTCACATAGAAATATTTTAGACAAAAATATACATGCTTACTCAAAAGCATTCAATTTCATAGGACTTATGTTTTTGTAGATTTTTCAACCTTTTGACTTTTGAAATTCTGCCTTAATATTATTAAAATCTTTGTTCTTTATACCGTGTCAATACAGGAATTGTAGTTCTAATTTATGACCACATTTTTTTTGCTAAGTGAGACATTTGTTAAGTCAATTTTGCCCCATTTTATGAACTTTCTTGTCACAGTTGTTAAGTGAGTCACTGCAGTTGTTACATTAGTAACACTGTTGTTAAATGAATCTGGCTTCCCTATTGACTTTGTCAGGTTTGCAAAAAGGTGATCACATGACCCTGGGATACTGCAACGGTCATAAATGAGAGTCAGTTGCCAAACATATGAATTTTGATCACATGACCACGGGGATGCTTTTCATAAGTGTGAAAAATTGTTCTAAGTCACTGTTTTTAGTGCGGTTTGTAACTTCAAATGGACGCTAAATGAACTACCTTTAGTAAAAAAGTACACTGCATCCTTAATTATGGATTTACATTTTTTTAAAAACACGCACATTTTAAAATAAGTCCTTTGGATACCAAATCCAAAGTTGTATACAAAAGCATCACGGCTTTTCCTGAACTCCCATAGCCTCTAGGGCAGCTTTTGGGGAGGGGGGATTCAACTACATATCTTAGTTCAACAGCCTGAGAAGGGAACAATTCTCTTCTCCTCTCCCACCAGCTCAGTGGGCAACTTGAAATCTAACTTAAGTACGTTATTATTACTTGTACAGTTCAGAAAGACAACTCATCCGTCAATAGTCTATTCTGTATACCTCTTTTGTACAATGCTGAGTGAAAAGCCATAAAGAGCTGGCTCCTTCAAGAGCTGGGACAGAGTGAGGATGGCGCTCAAGGATTGTATTCTTGGTTGTATTAGAATGGTGGTTGAGAAACCAGGCCTTCTTATCACTTTTGTTTTTTCATGATTCTTATGATGATGATAATAATAAGTGTTTCATAAGAAGGGTGGCCACATAAGTCTTAAAAAAATATTTTTTAAAAAAATTAATTATATGCTCAGAATTAACATAATCCAGCCTATGGTAAATTAATAATAAATCTAAGTAAAAAAAACATAGGTTTTACATATGGGATGGTAATGGAAAATTAGGCTAGGAAGACACATATTTGATACACACTTTCCAAAATATCAATTCATTAATGACATATGGACAACCAAAACAACAACATAGCATCCACAGTAAAACTGAATGTAGCTATCTTTTGAATTAGATTGAAAAAGTATGTATAATTAAAATCCACAAGTTATACTATTACAAATCAGCACTGCAGTCCAATTCATTTTAATGTGAATATCATATAGTTGGTGTTTTTTTTTACTTGTATGCAATCTCAGGCACAACTGAATTTAATACATATTTCTCAAGCAATATTATATTGGGTAAAGTTTCCCCCACACATGCGTGCTAGTAGTTTGCAGCTCTAGGGGTGGTGTTCTGGTATAAGCTCAACTTTTCCCAGTCAGATAACTCACCACAATGAGGTATCACAGATCATTTTATTACAGGCATTCTCACAATAACTCACAGTTATGATGTGATTCTTCTGCAGTATAATCTTTCCCATTGTGCAGATAAAAAGAGGTTGAATTGACCCCAGCTCTAGGTGTAGCATCTACATGCTGGCTGGCTTAGTGAGTGAAGACAAAAGACCCACTGAAATGTTCTCCCCAATTACCCCTCATCCCAAGTCAGAGCCAATAGGAATACACAAATATGGTCACATGTAAAACTACATTACCCAGAGTGCAATTTCACTACATTTCCCCTAATACAATATCTTAAAGAAACATGCCTAAATACAGTCTAACTATCTCTCTCTCTGGGGACAGCACAGGTGGTGCTCATCTCCATTTCTAAGCTGAAGAGCCAGAGCTGTCTGAAGACATCTCCATGGTCATATGGCCACATAACTTGCCAAAGGCGCATGGAGCATTGTTACCTTCCCATCAAAGTGGTCTCTATTTTTCTACTTGCATTTTTATGTGCTTTTGAACTGCTTGATTGACAGAAGTTGGGACAAGTAACAGGAGTTCACTACGTTACAGGGCACTAGGGATTTGAACCACTGAATTGCCAACCTTCTGATCGACAAGCTCAGTGTCTTAGCCATCATCTCCCTTAATATTATATTACGGTGAAGTTAAGTTAGGAGTTTGTAAATAAATATACAGTGGTACCTCATCTTACGAACGCCTCTTCTAACAAACTTTTCAAGATACGAACCCGGTGTTTAAGATTTTTTGCCTCTTCTTCCGAACTATTTTCACCTTACGAACCCAAGCAGCTGCTGCTGGGATGAAGGGGTTTCTTTTTTCCCCTTTTTTGAAGAAAGAAAAGGGAGGGGCGGCTTGGAGGAGGAAAGATTTTGCAGAGAACAACGTGCTTGCAAAGGCACTGAAAGGGTGTCTTTTTAAGAAAGAAAAGGGAGGGGCGGCTTGGAGAAGGAAAGATTTTGCAGAGAACAAGGTGCTTGCAAAGGCACTGAAATGGTGTCTTTTGAAGAAAGAAAAGGGAGGGGCGGCTTGGAGGAGAAAAGATTTTGCAGAGAACAAGGTGCTTGCAAAGGCACTGAAACGGTGTCTTTTGAAGAAAGAAAAGGGAGGGGCGCCCCCTTGCCTTTCTTCCTTCCCACTCACCCTTTACTCTAGCCTTGCTTCTTCCACCCGCCCCCTTTAGCTGCTCCTCCCTGCCCTCTGTTCGCCTCCCTTCTAAAGTTTGGGATTTTCCTGAAGGATTTGCACGCATTATTTGCTTTTACATTGATTCCTATGGGAAACATTGTTTCCTCTTACGAACTTTTCAGCTTACGAACCTCCTCCTGGAACCAATTAAGTTCGTATGATGAGGTACCACTGTATAGTAAACGTAGCTAACAGAGATTTAGCAATCAGGATTTCTATTCCATTCTATTCTTATGAGAATTACCTTTGCTTCACTTATTATGGTATTCATCATAGTGGTTACTTGTATTTGCACTACCATACACTATATTGTTGTGTACAATATGAATCAGCTAAATCATAACATCCAACAGAATGAATGCTGTGACTATTATTAACAGAAAATGTTTTAAAATTGTTGCATTGCTTTAATATATTTCATAATTATTACAGTCAATTACCAGTTCTTCCAGTAACTGTTATATTAGTGCAGAGAAATAATTTGAAATCTTCAGTTATAAAGAAAGATGACATAAATTTTCTCGCTAAAACAACTGTTATACAATGAATCACTTAATATTTAAGTGAATTATTGATTTATTTAGGCATATATTGGCTACCCAATTGAAACTGAAAAAATTTAGACACATTGTAGTATACCAAACATATTTAATATAATTATATACCAAGCATGTTAGTAGCAGTAATACCAAGAAAATTTAGACTGAAATAATTTATTTGAAATCAGTAGATCTTATTTTTGAAATTAGGATTTATGTTATGCATGTAAATATTATTTATTACTAAGCCCTCAAAATTTATTGTGAGATTCAAATACTAAAAATGTGCAGATAACCAATTTGAAAAAGAGGATTTTTAGACATATGGCATTAATAACATCATAACAGACCTGGATTAAAAATACCTAGCATGAGTTGTTTATGTCTAAAATGGAATATTATTCTGAAGTTTAAATTTTTGATCGACACAAATAATCAAATAAAATTATGATGACAGTGTTTCTATAAAAGATTCAGCTGACAGTAATATCCAAAATTTGCTTCAGTTACAGATTAATAACAAAAAAATTACCAGCTCAATCCAAAACGAAGTTAAACTGAAATATTTAGATACAAATCATTTAAATCCTATTGATACAATGGTATTTAGTTGGTTTAAGGGATGTCTGTAAATTTAAATCCAGCCCATACTCAAAGAATGCTTTATACTTCTTAAAACCTGTTTCCAATTGTCCAAATTCTTGAAAAAAGGAAAAGAGCCGAGAACTGGAAATCAGTATAAGAAATATATTTAAAATATAGGATGCCATATTTCTGGGGGGAAAAATCTTTTTGCTTTAAATCAGTACATGTATTGATGCACTTGGAAATCCAACATGTTTGCCTTTCCCAAATCTCAAATAGAAAATACAAAGTGAACAGAAATAAGGTGACTATAGAAAACTTTACTTGCATAACGATTAAAAAAAACCCAACTACATTTCAAAAGCAATTATTGACAGTGGAGTTCTATTTATGTCTACCTAGATTGTTAAGTTCAAAAAAGTTTATGTCCCTTACTTCTAGCCGAGTACGTCAGGCATAAGATCGCAGTGTTGAACAAAAGGAGGAAAAACTGGATACCTGAACTATGCTGAAAAAAATTAACTGCAAAAAATTAATTTTAATGCTTAGTCAGAATTGTACAATACAATCTTTTACAGAAATGACATTTGATTGCCATGCCAAATACATTCTATATATTGATGACATTCTAATCCAGCATTTTAATCTGTACCATTTCCATTTTCAGAGATACAGCATATATCTTCTAGTGCATTTCATTAATCTGAAAATTTCTGGATTATTTATCTTCAGCCCAATGTAAAAAAAGTTAGATGATAACATTGTAACAGTTCTACTAATCAATGAGTGCAATGGCAAGATAACATTTCATATATAATTTTGTAAGATAAACAAATGTCCCAAAATATAACAAAAAATTTAAATAAACTGGCAAGGTTTATTCAAAAATAAAAAAATATGATTTTCAACCAACACTTGAATAAAAAGATCATACATGTTCGTATTAGAATAAAAATGTGCTTTTTGTAGAAAAAGTTTACAGAGCGTCATTGTTATCACAAAGTCTTTGCATATTATACGTATCCCAAACTGCATGTAAAACTAATCTCAAATATAGTTTTACACTACAGTCCCACATGGACGTTTATAGGCACAGTCAATCTAAATAATGAATAGAGCATATTTCTGTGTAAAATGCATATAGGCTTGCTGCATAATCCTAAGCATGTCTACTAAAGTGGCTACTAAACCATTTTAAGGACAACGGGCTTCATCTTATTCAAACTGCATAAGATTGCAGCTCCATATGCCTTCACATGCTGAGTTCCAGAAGAGAGGTATGACATCAATTTGTAACAGTTTTGCACTTGCCTAGAATCATATTCAAATCCACTGCAAGTTGGAAATTGAAAATCTCCATACCAAAAAATCTGGAAGTAAATGTAATACTAGCTACAAGCTGCGTTTTTAAACCCCACAAAACCTCTTAAACAAATCAAAATACTGTTTTGCTATTTTAATATGTTACCCGTTGCCAGCTTTAAAGAAATTAAAGCATTATCGCCAAGCATAAAATGCCCATTTGCTCTGTTTTGATTTATGTCATTGTTCTGTTTTTACAGCTTACTGTTGACAGAGTGAGGTAATTCAACTACAATTTTTCCAATGTTTTTCCCCATGTACATATAATCTATAGCACGGAACACTGACTCTAAGCCAGTAAACTTGTTCTCTGGAGACAGGTCTCCAAAGTCCACCTCGCAAACAATTTCTCTCTTTTCACACATTTCAACCAAGTGTTTCATAGCCATTTGGTAACCAGAAAAGTAATGATTTAAGAAGAAACCTCGGATGCTAGCTGATTTTTTTAGCAACTTTGCTGGTAGCATTTCTGTGCGACTTCGTGGAAGGCCAGTTTGTGTTTGGTAGCCAGAAATAAGCCCAATAATGATCAGGCGACCTTTGATAGCCAAGGATTTGACAGCCAAATCATACATTTCTCCACCAACCGATTCATATACAACATCCACACCTTTAGGGTACTCATTTTTGAGGACATCAGCAACATTTTCAGTTTTATAGTTGATAGGTCGATCACAGCCAATAGATTTTAGAAAAGCACATTTTTCATCAGTGGAGCAAGTTCCTATTACGTGGCATTTTGCTTTCTTTGAAAGTTGCACAGCAAACTGGCCAGTGCCTCCAGCTGCTGCTGTCACCAGAACTGTCTTTCCTTCAGACAATTCTCCAAGTTCTTTCAGACTAATATATGCTGTAGTTCCACTTACCAGAAGAGTCAGAATCTCTGGTTTCATAGAAGGTATCGGAATGGCTTCTTTAGCAGGCACAACTATATATTCAGAAAAAGCTCCTGATTTTACGTAGGCCACAGACTGGCCTACAGTGTATTTTGCACTTGCACTTAAGCCCAAGGCCACCACTTCACCAATCCCTTCAAAACCTACATCAAATGGAGGCTTAACCAAAACGTCATACCGGCCAGCTGAGTAGTTAATATCAGATGCATTAATGCCAACAAATCTAGAAGAAAACAAAAATGTGTTAAGATCTCTTTTTGGCAAGACTGGTAAGAAAATAATTTCATTTAAATGTACAAGGCTGGAGATTTAAGTGACACCTCTTCAAAGATTTCAAAGGTTGCAACAGGAATTATTTTGTCCCCCCCACCCCACCCAAAAAAGATAATTGTAATCAGATTTCACTTTTGCTAACATGCAGGCTTGACCTTGTATCTTCAAATGAAAAACCAAGGCATTCTTGTTATGCGTGACAAAAGTAACAAAGATAAAAATTATTTTTCATAAACTATGGAATAAAATATTTTTACTAGAATAGAACAGAATAGAATAGAATAGGCAAATATATTGACTCCGGCAGCAAATTTACATTTTTGATTATAACAACACTTTAAATGACTAATGATAATGTGAAGTATCAAAGTCCTCTTCAAGGTCGATGGACAAAAATGTTACTGCAGGCAAATTTAAAGAAAATTGATCTAGTGACTGTAATAAATTTGCCTTTTGATGCAACTAATTTGCACATTATTAAAACATTTTGCTGTATATAAATGACTAAAACACCTTAAAAGAACCTTGAACAGAAAAAGTAAAATAGTGCTCCACTAGTTTGCACATATTGATTTTTAACAGGTAAAAATGTATAAAAGTATTAAAGATGGGCAATGGTATCTTGTAATGCTAAGGAATAAGTAAACTGGAGTGTTTAAAGACAGGTATTTTACACATAAGTTTAAAAAGAATCTATGCTGATGATTGTCCTTTATATCGAAAAATAAATAAATATTGGCATTTAATTATGCACATGGATGAAAAAAATATGGGATTTGAAATAATTTGCCTGTAAAGGTAAAGGAAGCTCTTTGGACATTTCTAATTCTAAGAAAACAGCCCCGTTCATTATGAAGTGTTCTTATATGTATGATATAGCTACAGATTCAGAAAATACATCCTCAGCTGAACAACTTCTGTATTGTCCAATTCTTTATACAATCTAGCCTGCATTTCCACTAGAGGATACTTTTCTTCTATTTATGGCTCTTCAGAAAAACAAAAACTAAACACAAGTAGCTTTAATGTATGTCCTTTTTACGTCCTGTACTGGAGGCGTGCATGCCGTGTGTATTTGTGTAAGAGAGAAGGATTCTAAAGCGAAGGTCTGCTTTGTTAGGAAACAAAAGATCGGCGCACCGATATGAGGGTGGGAGAAGCCTCAAGTACGCGAAGAAACTCTTCTTGCCTTGCCTCGTCTCGCCCCTAGAGCCAACTTCTTTCAGGAAGTTTGCTACCCCGAGAGGCGGCGGCTGGACGCCAAGCCGGGCTTATTTATTCAAGCACACACACACCGCTTCTCTACTCCATAATACAACTGATTTGTGATGCGCGTTTGTGCTCCCCCCTCATTTTTTTCGGCCAAAGTCACAGGGCGGCGCGGCTCATCTGAAAATTTCCTTCCTCCCGCGAGCCTAATTGTTGCTGCCTTCACGCCTCTGCACCCTTTCTTCAACGCCCCTCTCTTTTCCCTTAGCCGAGGCAAAGGTCCTGCCCGCTCGGCGAGCGGCTCCCTTCCAGAGCGGAAGATCAAGTTCGAGGCTTTTGATTTTTTTTTTTTGGCCCCGGGAGCCTTTTTTTTTTTTGCTTTAGATCCAGCCTCGGATCTGAAGTAAAACTTTGCCAGAGCGGGAACCACCTCTCCGGTTTAAAAGCAAAAACGCCGAAGCGGAGGTGCCCGTTCACCACGCGTGTTTAGACAACTTTTCCCGCCTAAGCGAGTTTTCCCCCACTCCATTTTCTTCCTTTTTAACTTTTGCAACACGAAATAATGCCATGCGGAGCGTAACGGCGCCAACTTGAGGGGCACGCAAACGAGGTGACTGAGCGGATGGCGGCGTCTTAATTCCGTTGGCCGAAGTGCTAGTACAAGTAGCACCTTCGTCGGCTGCATCTAAATAAGCTCTGCTGAGGGAGCCGTGTTTACTTTGACTCCCCCGCTGGCCGCCAGCGCGTGCACCTAAAGGCGAAGTTGTTGCTGGGCAGACTTGACTCCCCTTGGCTTTCTGACAGGGAAACTGCTAACAGCAAGGAGTACCGTAACCCGCTCGACTCAGGGAGGAAGGCCACTGGGTGATCTCCCAAGCACCATTACTTTTCTTCCCTTAATGCCAAGTAATTGGTACTTTCCACTTCGGGTTTTCCCTGACAAGTTTTCCAGGCACTCAGGGTTGCCTCTTGCCAACTTTTCCTTGTCAAAGTCAGTCAACAGGGAGAAAAATGGCAAGATAGCCCAGAAAAAAAGGAAAAGTAGGGTCGCAGGATCACCATGACAGAAGCAGAAGGTCAAGCAATAAACCAAATTGGCTTTAGCCACCTTTCTGATCCCTTCCTGAACTTCTTCCTTCTTCAGGACATGACTCAACAATTTAATCACCAGATTCTGCTTAAATTGCCTTATCCCATTCAACACACACACACACAAAATCACTTAAAAAAATCAATTTCAGCAACCAGAAAGTTAGGGAAAGGCTATAGGTGTATACCTAAAATTGTGGTGACTTTAAAAAAAAATATCAAAGAAGCTTTGTTACAGACTGAAGAATCCTTTCAACTAGTCCTATAAAGAAATCTGTAAATTTCACTCATGTGCTATTATTGCACAACTATTCCATTTACATTTATCCCATTCACTTTGGGGCTTTTCAGGTGAAGCACTGGGCAGACGGCAACTGGACAATTGTGGGCATAATCGGTTTGTATTTGCTTGCAAAACTAAGTCACAAGTTCAGGATCAGTTTGTGTGAAAGGAAAGAGATGTGTGGCCTTTCCACAGCAACCACTATTATCCAGTAAATTAACTGTGACCTAATTGATGCCTTGCCCCTGCTGCTCCTTTACCCTTTGCATCAAACTAGAAGGCACCCACGACTTTAACACAGCTCAAACCATCATAATGCTTAACCTAAACTACTGTACCAAGGCCCCCAACTTTCCATAAGGTTGCAAACTTGGATTGATATGTGAGATGGGGGAGGAAGAAATGTTTAAAGGAGACTAAGCAGCTTGTATGTCTTACTCAGAAGCAATTTACTCCCTTGGAAGACCTGGTATGTAGGACAGGAAGCTTGAATGAGCAGACAAAACAAAATCACCAACATCAGCCAGGAAGTGGGGAGTCTAACCCAAACAATCTGCAGGACACAATTGTACACAATTGTAGCATCTCTTCCTACTTTTCTACATTTTCCATCAGAATCTACCCATCCTCAATTTTTCTTTTCCAGATTTTAATGCCAATGTTTTCTTATTACACTGTACTTCTATAACAATCAGACATTTGCTGCTCATACCTGTGCTGAGTCTTGCATTTTCTCAGGAAGCCAGAAACTAGCCTTCTGGGTTGAGACAGAGGCTGGGCAGATAGATACACACACACACACACACACACACACACACCTTCCTAAATACTATGTTTAGTATGTTTAGTTTACTAGGTTTTCTTCCTGGATCTTCCCTCATTTTAATCACAAAATCACACTGGTCACAATACTGTACAAAGTACTGCAGTATTTCCCATTAATGTTTTTTCTTTATAAATATTGCAGGGGGTTTATTTCTACCATTCAAAACATATCCTACTGCCTATCTATTCGGTTGTGAGGATAGGCACATTTTCCAAGCAGAGGCAGAAAGGGAATTTCATCTAAATTGAAATCTTGTTCTAAAAAAAGGAGAAAAGTTAAAGTCAAATGAACTTCAATAGCCCAAAGCAACATAAATGTCATTCAGGCATGCATGGGTATAAGAGTCAGAGACAAGACAAAATGTAAAGGTTAGCTCTGTATTATAAGCATGTTCAGGTGAGTAAGTAGTAAGTCTGTAATATGGTAGTGGTATTCTCAAACACCTTTTCCTGCCTTCTTTCTTTCTTCCTTGTCTTTTGATTGACCAATATGAATTTTCAAGGCTAAATAAATCCAGGTGACTGCATTTATTTTACTGAGAGAGTGCGAGTGTGTGTAGACAATCCTGAGGAAGCTTTCAAAGAGTAAAAACAAGCCTCAAAGAACTTTATTCTTCACACACTTTATTTTGCACTAATGAGATCTCTGCTTTTGCCTGTGTGTGAACCTCCAGGAAAAAAAAAGTGAGGGGGAGGGCAGAAGCTCACCTCAAACAATCTACATAACATGGAAGTTGAGAACTCCCAATTTGATTTCTCACATGCACCTCATAGAGAGGGGTGAGAAAGAGATGGCCTTACACATTTGAGACTTGATATCCCCCATCCCTCTAGCTTTGGAGAGCTACAAGCATTCTCCAATTCTCCAGAAAGCCCACCCAACAGAAAAGCAATAATAGGAGTTACATTGAAAAATAAATATATTACATGCATAAATTTTCAAATTGCATGGGGGAGGGGGAGAAAGTGCTGTGGAGGAGGGGTTCTGAGAACAAGGACTTAACATTTTGACAGTCAGAAAGCACAGTATATGGACCTGTACCGTTTTGTATCAGCCAATCCCCCTTCTTTCTCACCAAGAAAGTGGATTTCAATGTACCCAGAGCTAGATATCACTTTCCTATTTAACATTAGCAATGGTTCAGATATTTGCTTTTATAAATGCTGCCTTCTGATAGCTGCAATAATTCTGACATCAGAGAGGGTAAAGTGGATAATGCTGCACATTACATGCATATATTCCCATGGTTCAGGGAGTGTTATGATAACTATTGTCATCTGTATCAACATCTGGTTTTGTGAGAGTCACTGATCATTCATTTCATTCTAATCATTGCACTTTATCTAGTTGAATCTACTGGATTCAATAGGGTTAAACAAAGCAATGAAAAACAACCTCTGATTATCTCAAAGTTCCTTCTTAAAGTTCCACATTAAAAGAAAACATTTTAGCCAAAGCAACCCTTGAATCAGAATTAACTCTTAAAGATCTTCCCACAAAACACAGACTAAAGGTAGGGGCAGTTTTTCTCCCCACTGCCTGATTTTTAAGCTTTTGGTTCTGAAAAGTTGTTTTTACACAATGGAAACACCCAGGAGGTTAATAACCTTAAAAACCTTACAAAAAGACCAGACTAAATCCATTTGTAGAAGCTATATTCTCTCCTAACATCTTTCTTTCCTTCCTTCCTTCTTCTCTTTTTCCTTCCCCCCACTCTCTTTTGCTATAAACTGACCCTTCGTAAAGCAGTGCTTTTCAAGGCTCTGAAAAAGCCAGGAAAGCCTTCTGCTCAGCGTGGAAAGGCAGAACAATAGTCATTACTGTCAAAGGCTTCCAGGGAGCTTGCAGATAATTTTTTTTTTTACCGAAATCGGCAAGGCCTTCCTTCCGGGAAAGCGATTGTGAAGGGGGCCCGCACCTCCCTCCCTCATCTGCTTTTAGCCTTGCTTGTTTTGTGAAGGGTGTGTGTGTGTGGAGAGGGTAGTGGAATTAACCGGCTGAGGAGCAATACGGATAGGTGGGTGGCAGCCCCATAGCTTTCCTGTTAATTCTGCACATTAAGGTTAGTGACGTGGAAGACTGCGGTGGGGAGGGGGGAAAGGTAAGAGTTTTGTACACAACTTCCTCTAGTCTAAAATATTGCCTGGAGTGTGCTACATGCGCGCGCACCCAGCCCAACATGACGATAAATAACCTAAGCTCTAATTCTACCTCCCAATTGTTCGCCAGTAACCGCACGTGGAGATCCACACAGATCTGTCAGCCTTGATTATATATAGTACAACTTGCCACCTCCTAAGTAGGGCGAGGCGGAAAAGAAAGGGTCGCCCACCCATACCCCTTGCTCAGTTTGTGGAGACTGGGCGCAATCCTACCCTGCCTGGGAGGGGCTTGGAAATTCATTTCCTGATTGTCGAAGTTCTTTCTTTTGCACCTTGATGTCACCTACAGGGTCTTTTTTTTCCTGACTGGGTGGTGGGTTTTTTTCCCCGGAGGGGGGTGGGAGAGAAGCACAATCGCCTTCCCACTTTTTTTACCCATAAAATACAGAGAAGTTGGCGGCAGTCCGTCAAGTGAACGACTGCTTTGCTTTTGCAAGGAAGTGGGCAGGCGGGGTTATTTTTTTTTGGGGGGGGAGAATATTTGGGGTAATAAATTATGCCAACAGTTGTCCAAGGCAGTCGATAGGATCGCAAAGAGCGCCAGCCTGCGCGGGAGGGGAAGGGTGGACGCACCAGGCCCTTTGCTTGGGAAAATATTCGGGGCGGGAGGGATCGCCTGCCCCCTCTCCAGTTATTGCCAAAGCCTTGGGAGTGGGGAGGGGAATGGATTCTCTCACCTGTTTCTAACCAGCAGATCGCCGTCTCCCGGGACCGGCACGGGCGCGTCGTGGCGAAGGGAAACAGCTTCTCGGAAGTTTGGAGTCAGCTTAGTCGCTACCAGTTTCTTCATGTAAGTGGGAATGGACGAGCCCTGGAAATCCATAAAGTGGCGCGAGTAGGACATGTCCACGATGGGCCGGGTCGGAGGAGCACTCGAACACACCCGCAAAGGTCTCCCCAGAGAAATCAGGTGCTCTCGGTTCAGCCAACGGTGCCAAGCTTCCCGACACTTCAGCCCCACGCTGATCCGCCCGTGGAACGTCATCGACCAACCTTTTCGCCGCTCTCCAACCTAGGAGTCTTTCGCGAGCGTGCTGCCTTCCAGCACAGGCGGGCTCGGTATATTGCGATTTGTGTATGTAAATAAAGTCTAATGCAGAGAGCTGCCGCCTAGCTCCAAGTCCTTCCCTTTCCAGCCCCTCCGCCACTCGGCAAGATTAGATCAGCAGTTAGCAGCCGCTGCAGCAGTTTCGCCTGCGGCGGACTTTCTCTGTCCTGTCTTTAGGGGGTTGGGTTTTTTTTTGTTTTTTTTTAAAGCACGGGCAAAGTTCGTTTCTGAGCTGAGCTTGCTTAAAACTCGCTGTTGTCGCAGGAACAAACCAAGACCCCGCGCGCTGTTTTGTGCAGCCCTGGAACAAAACGGGCAGAATCCCACACAGCGTTCGAGGGTGTGCAAAAACCGAAAGGTTTGCCTTTCACTCGGGAAGGAAAGCGTATTTTTGGGGGGAGGCGAAGGAGCAGATCTACTTCATTTTTTTTTTTTGGTGGAGAATGATCTGCTTTCTAAGGAAGAGGTTATAATTGCATATTCCAACCTGCCGCATCTCCCCTTCCCCCCAGCTCTTCCCTTAAAGGAAACAAAACAAGACCCGGAACTGATGGTTTCTAAACCGTTCCTATATAAATATAGGGGAAAAAAATAAATAAAGCTCGAATGTAGGATTAGTTCGATAAAAAGGTTAGGCTGGGAGCAAGAAGTTGCAGCTAATCTGGCAACGTTATTAGCAGCCTGCGAGAGCCGCTGGCTGCTGAGACAGGCCCCTCCCCTTCCGTGCGAAACGTTCACTTCCTCGTAAGGTGGTACAAATCAAACCAGAGCCGCTTGCGACCGCGACTGGAAACCGCGCTTGCATTGGGCTGAAAAATACTGTACTGTAAAGTCACCAGAGATTTACGGAAGGATCGAAAGCATATTTTAAAATCCGGACAGCCGTGCATATGTGAGCTCCGAATGGTAGTAATTGTAGTAACAATAGCAGTAGTGATAGCAATAATAGTAAGGTTGAACTACTTTCTATGTTGCTCGGCTCCTCGTGGTTTTATAACATCCACATATGACAAAATGAGGCTGAAAAATGCATTGGTTGCTTTTTGACTCCCCCTTTCCTCACCCCATTAGATATGGTCTTAAACAATGTTGTCATTTATTTTTGACTTGTTTTTTTTTTTTAATCTATGATCGAGCTTTCAGATTTCTGCTATGCTCAACATTGCTGGTCGAAAAATAGTATCTGCTTAAATTATTAGCTTTATACCTATTTATCCTGGAGAAAGCTCCACTAAACTCCGTAAATTTACTTTAGAGGAGACATTGTGCTATCAAGAGTTTTTATACATCCACTTAACAGCCCCCCCCCCAACACACACACAAAATCACTTTCGAGGAAGATTCGCCATACCTGTACAAGATGCTTTCAGTGCAAATCTTTGATGTTGCCAGATGCAGACAAACTAGGGATCTGTCTGAAACTATGCTCTGGGAATCAATGCTTAGTGTTAATTACAGTAAACATGAAACAGCTTTGCATGGGTTAGAATAGAAAAATGCTTATTTAACTTGATTACAGTGATTTCAAGTCAGTTAGAAATCCTTTCTTAAAAGAGTTAAGTTTTATTTAAGAAATCACTTTACCTTTTACACAAAGGTACCATTTTTTTTGTTTAAGATTCTAGTAAGAAATTTCAATTTAACAAATTTATCAAACGTCTTAACCTCTAATCTCCCATACGAAGTGATTTCTGCTTTTATATAACTGGTCTATATATAAAAATGTAAAAATCTTGCATATATGATCTTCCACAAAACAAACTTTTTAAAATGCCTCATGGCATTTGCCTCCCTTCTCCAAATCCTTGACAGTCAAGCTCCAGGGAACTTGAACTGTGCAGTCGATACTTGCCTTTAAAACCAGACTATCACTATTTGAGTTCTACTGTACAAGCCTCGTTTTCCAGGAACAATAAAATAAAATAAAAATATCTGCAATAGTGTTTGCCGTGTGTTGTTTAGTCTGGGCGAAACAAAACAAAAAAGCAACCCAAAGAAACATTAAAATTAAACAAAGCAATTAAAAAGATTGACAGGTATGGGTTTGTATGAGAGCTATTTGTAATTGTCAGGGTGACGTTGGCAAGAGGAGGAGGAGTAAAAAAAATCTGAAGCAGGAAAAGCAGCTCGATGTGTCTGTCTATCAGTTGAGACTGTCTGAAAGCTCTGGGATCTGAATGTGTGCTATATTTCAGTGAAATGAGAAGAGGGAGAGTAGATCTTTTTCTCCCAGGAGTTTAACGCGGGGGAGGGATAGGTCACGTTAATCTGTCCCACCCTGTGAATGTCTCGGCTTCTCTCTGGACCCCCCTATTTTTCACACAGTATCTTTGGGGGCTTGTCCGGTGGGGGCTTTTTGTTTTGTTATAGATCGACATCAACTATAAACAATAATCCCTGTTAACGTGTTTGCGTAATTCTAATATCAGAAGAAACTGCGATTTTTGGAAGAAAGAGAGAGAGAAAAAGAGGGGGGGGGGGGAAGCGAGGCATTAAATTAATCCTCTTCGGCGGTGCCACTGTTTGATCTGTGACTCTTTGGAAGGTGGAGGAGTGACTGACATTTCCCATCCGGTGTGATCAGTACGTACAAGGGGCTTTACTCTTTTTTTTTTTTTTTTTTTTACTGTTTGCTTTCTTGATGAGAGGTGAAGGAAAGACTGGATCGACCTCGTTTTCCGCACAATGAAAAAGCCACCACCGGCGCAATAAATACCAGCAGCGTCCAAATCCACGGGCTTTTTTCTTTTTTGAAACAAGCCAGCGAGCGAGAAAGTTGCGCTTGGAGACTCTTTGATCTCGGAGAAAGGCTTGCCGGGGGGGGGGGGTTGAGGAGAGGCAGCTGAGAGAGAGGGTTGAATTCAAGCGTCTCTTCGTTTGCTGTTTGCTCCCTTCTCTTCCTCCAAGGCGGCGGCGAAGAAGTAATCGAGTGTGGAAGTAGAAGGCGACGAAGGGGAGAGCGCCGGACCGACTAAAACGGATTTGGGCTGAGCGTCGCCGGAGCGAGCCAACCCCCCCCCCCCCCAACTCCCTCCGTCTTCTCCATCTCCCGGCTCACATCTTCGGGCAGAGGGACCGCAGCGCGAGCTTTGTTTGGTCTCTGAAGTAACTTTTTCAAACAGCCACGGAAAAAAAGAAGGGAGGAGGAGGAGGAGAAGCCCCAAGGGCGTGTATACGCGCGCGTTGGAGGTGGGGGGGCGCGCGGGAAAGGTCAGAAATCAACCTTGTAAATGAAAACATTGCCTCAGCGAGTTTTTGGCGTGGCAACGGCGCTCGGCATCCCCGCGCCCGGTCCGGGGGCAGCGGCATCCCAGCAGCACCGCCGGCCCCCCCTTTGCAACCTCTGCTCCCCGTTGGCGTCGCCAGGAGTTGACCCGAGAGAAGGACACCCGACGAGCCGCCGGGCCGGAACAGCGAACCCGCGCAAACTTTTCGCCCCCTCCCCCCCTCTCCTCCCCCGCCCCTCCCGCCGGCTCTCCCCAAGCGGACTTGAAAGTGGCAGAAGCCCTCGGGCTGCTGCTGCTCCCTTTCCCCGTTCCTTGTTCCCACCCCCCCATTTTTGTTAGTCTTGTGTGTCTTGTTTGTTTCTGCATGAAAAGAGTGGGGATTGGAAGAGTCCTGTGCGGAAACTCTCCAGCGGCGGCTG